>NC_041222.1:49894160-49896000 GCF_002837175.3 Physeter macrocephalus
CACTTATTGAAGAGACTGTCTTTTCTCCATTGTATATCCTTGCCTCCTTTGTCATAGATTAGTTGACCATAGGTGCATGAGTTTATCTCTGGGCTTTTATCTTGTTCCATTGATCTATATTTCTGTTTTTGTGGCAGTACCATACTGTCTTGATTACTGTAGTTTTGCAGTATAGTCTGAAGTCAGAGAGTCTGATTCCTCCAGCTCCGGTTTTTTCCCTCAAGACTGCTTCGGCTATTCGGTGTCTTTTGTGTCTCCATACAAATTTTAAGATTTTTTGTTCTAGTTCCATAAAAAATGCCATTGGTAATTTGATAGGGATTGCATTGAATCTGTAGATTGATTGGGGTAGTATAGTCATTTTCTCAATATTGATTCTTCCAATCCAAGAACATGGTATATCTCTCCATCTGTTTGTATCATCTTTAATTTCTTTCATCAGTGTCTTCTAGTTTTTTTGCATACAGGTCTTTTGTGTCCCTAGGTAGGTTTATTCCTAGGTATTTTATTCTTTTTGTTGCAGTGGTAAATGGGAGTGTTTCCTTAATTTCTCTTTCATATTTTTCATCATTAATATATAGGAATGCAAGAGATTTCTGTGCATTAATTTTGTATCCTGCAACTTTACCACATTCATGTATCATGTCATCTGCAAACAGTGACAGTTTTACTTCTTCTTTTCCAATTGTATTCCTTTTATTTCTTTTTCTTCCCTGATTGCCGTGGCTAGGACTTCCAAAACTATGTTGAATAATAGTGGTGAGAGTGGACATCCTTGTCTTGTTCCTGATCTTAGAGGAAATGCTTTCAATTTTTCACCATTGAGAATGATGTTTGCTGTGGGTTTGTCATACATGGCCTTTATTATGTTGAGGTAGGTTTCCTCTATGTCCACTTTCTGGAGACTTTTTATTATAAATGGGTGTTGAATTTTGTCACAAGCTTTTTCTGCATCTGTTGAGAGGATCATATGGTTTTTGTCCTTCAGTTTGTTAATATGGTGTATCACGTTGATTGATTTGCATATATTGAAGAATCTTTGCATCCCTGGGGTAAATCCCACTTGATCATGGTGTATGATCCTTTTAATGTGTTGTTGGATTCTGTTTGCTAGTATTTTGTTGAGGATTTTTGCATCTATATTCATCAGTGATATTGGTCTGTAATTTTCTTTTTTTGTAGTATCTTTGTCTGGTTTTGGTATCAGGATGATGGTGGCCTCATAGAATGAGTTTGGGAGTGTTCCTTCCTCTGCAGTTTTTTGGAAGAGTTTGAGAAGGATGGGTGTTAGCTCTTCTCTAAATCTTTGATAGAATTCACCTGTGAAGCCATCTGGTCCTGGACTTTTGTTTGTTGCAAGATTTTTAATCAGAGTTTCAATTTCATTACTTGTGATTGGTCTGTTCATATATTCTATTTCTTCCTGGTTTCGTCTTGGGAGATTATATCTTTCTAAGAATTTGTCCATTTCTTCCAGGTTGTCCATTTTATTGGCATAGAGTTGCTTGTAGTAGTCTCTTAGGATGCTTTTTGTATTTCTGTGGTGTCTGTTGTAACTTCTCTTTCATTTCTAATTTTATTGATTTGAGTCCTCTCCCTCTTTTTCTTAATGAGTCTCTCTAATGGTTTATCAATGTTATTTATCTTCTCAAAGAACCAGCTTTCAGTTTTATTGATCTTTGCTACTGTTTTCTTTGTTTCTATTTCATTTATTTCTGCTCTGATCTTTATGATTTCTTTCCTTCTGCTAACTTTGGGTTTTGTTTGTTCTTCTTTCTCTAGTTCCTTTAGGAGTAAGGTTAGATTGTTTACTTGAGATTTTTCTTGTTTCTTGAGGTAG
>NC_041222.1:49897424-49897831 GCF_002837175.3 Physeter macrocephalus
ATCCTTGCCGGGTAGAGTAATCTTCGTTGTAGGTTCTTCCCTTTCATCACTTTAAGTATATCATGCCACTCCCTTCTGGCTTGTAGAGTTTCTTCTGAGAAAACAGCTGTTAACCATATGGGAGTTCCCTTGTATGTTATTTGTCATTTTCCCCTAGCTGCTTTCGATAATTTTTCTTTGTCTTTAATTGTTGCCAGTTTGATTACTATGTGTCTTGGCGTGTTTCTCCTTGGTTTTATCCTGTATGGGACTCTCTGCGCTTCCTGGACTTGGGTGGCTATTTCCTTTCCCATGTTAGGGAAGTTTTCGAGTATAAGCTCTTCAAATATTTTCTCGGGTCCTTTCTCTCTCTCTTCTCCTTCTGGGACCCCTATAATGCGAATGTTGTTGTATTTAATGTTGTCCCA
>NC_041222.1:49898184-49979030 GCF_002837175.3 Physeter macrocephalus
TATCATTATTCTGAATTCTTTTTCTGGGAGGTTGTCTATCTCCACTTCATTTAGTTGTTTTTCTGGGGTTTTATCTTGCTCCTTCATCTGGTACATAATCCTCTGTCTTTTCATCTTGTCTATCTTTCTGTGAATGTGGTTTTTGTTCCACAGGCTGCAGGAGTCCCATTGTAACTTTGAAATTAGGATATTAATAGTTGTTTGACCTGCCACTAGGTATTAATATTTAGTACATTATCAAAGAAGTATAGATACTATACCACAAATTTGTTTTTTTCAATATTATTTCAATATAATTTTTTTGGGGGGGGAGGATAATCTTGTTTTATTTTATGCATTTAAAAACGTTATTCTGAGTAGGGATCCACAGGCTCAGAAGTTAACCAAGGGGATCTATGGCAGCAAACATTCCGTTTTCAATGGCCTTCTGGGCACATGTGCATATGGGCTTCCTGGCTCCCTTGGGCTTGGTTCAGATGGTCAGAAGGCTGTGGTGATAATAATTAAAGCAATACAGTTGACTCTTGAACACCATGGCTTTGAACTGCACAGGTCCACTTATGCGTGGATGTTTTTCAAAAGATATAGTACCTGTATTTTCATTTTTTAGATACTTAAATTAACTAAGTGTGGAGAAAATTTGTGTTTGAGTTCACAGTATGTGGCATCAAAAGAGTTCTGATTCCATTCAAACTGTTTCAGCTTCCTGCCCTTGGCTGAGTCATGTACTAATTCTTTTGTTTTTGAGGCAGAGATAGTGCTATGCAGATATTTTCACTGTGAAGGGTATCAAGGTGCCCCTAACTCCTGTGTTCAAGGGTCAACTGTATATAATGGAAAGTACACAGAAGTACATAAAGAATCAAATGGGCAAAATTCCATTACCTAGCATTGTATATAGCTAACAGTTTAGTATATTATTTTCTTAGTACATTTAACCCTTGAACAACATGGATTTAAACTGTGTGGGTCCACTTATATGTCGATATTTTCCCATAAATACAGACTGAATTCTATACAATCCTTGATTGATTGAATCCATGGATATGGAGTGCCGACTGTGAAGTTATATGTGGGTTTTTAACTGTGCAAGGCTGGGGGGTGGTTGACGCTCCTAACTCCTGCATTTTTCAAGGGTCACTGTATTCTTTTTTCTAAGTGTGTATGTGACAAACCATCCCAAAACTCAGTGGCTTAAAAGAATGACAACTCTTTAGCTGCTGATTCTGTAGGTCAGAAGTTAAGCCTGGGCTCAGTTGGGTGGTTCTTCTCTTTCAGGCTGGTTGCCTCATCTGTCTGTGGTCAGCTGCAGAACAGCTTGCCTTCTTTTGGCTGGGTTCTCTCATATGTGTAGGGCCTCAGCTTTGGTCAATATGGTCTCTAATCTGCCAGCAGGATAACTTGAATTTGTTCACATGACAGAATCTGGGGTCCCTAGGGAGACAGCGGAAGTGTGCAAGAGGCTTTACATTTGCATACCGTTACTTCTGCTGTATTCTTTTGGTCAAAGCAGGCTAAGCCACAAGCCTAGCTCAGATTTGAGGGTTGGGGAAATAGACTCCAGCCCTAGATGGGAGGAGCTGCAAACTCACATTTCAAAGAATGTGGAAAGAGGAAGGTGTGAAGGTATGTGAGCATTTTTGCAATTTACTGCAGTGTGTATGCGTGTCATGTGTGTACACATAGGAAAACTGAGAGCCTATGCAATTATACATTCTGCACTTTTCATCTTCAGATAGGCTCCAGATCCAAGTTGCTAATTCAACTCTGTGATTATACTGGGGAGATTAAATGAAGTGCCTCAAAAGGTATGTAGAACAGAGGAGGTTCTAACTCAATAAGTCATTTAGAAAAGAAAGAAATGTAACTTCTCTGGGAACTGCTTGAGTTCCATTAGTCTCACTTCCTGGTTAGGTTTATTTCTCCTCTGATTTCTTTCCACGTGTGTTCTCCTGGTTGATGATACCAAGGCACTTGTGGTGGGAGAGCATCTGCTTCTGGTCCCCACTTCAGCTTCTCACCAGCTTTGTGATCTTGGAAAAGTCACTTGACCTTGTACCTCAGTGACTTCATCTGTTTAATGAAAATAACAACTGTTTCACAGAGTTATTGGGAGAGTTTAATTAACTCGTGCATGGACATGTGTTGGTAACGTATCTGTGTTATGTGTACCAGTGACTCTTTGATGCTTTTGCGAAATGTCTAACATTTTCTTAGTTAACTTTTTTTTTTTTTTCACATTCCCAGAATTTTGAACTGGTTCTAGCTTTTCTTTAAGTCGTGTTTTTTCTTAAACCACTGTTCATTGATTTCTGCTTAGTGCATGTTAAAGAAAACGTGACTTTCACCAGCCTTAGCCTGTGCACTAATCTTAAAAAACCATAGCCACTTCTATAATCTGATGGAGCCCCTTGCATAATGTCCGTCTTCTCTGATCAGAAATGACATTCTTAACATCAATAGGTTCTTAGGCTTTCCTGACAGGAAATATTATTGAGGATGTATAATCAGTTATGGGATATGCTTGTCAATAAATTTTTACTGCAAAAATAAATCAGAAATCATATTAAAGTAACATTATGAAAAAAATCTGTTTTCTTCAGTACTCCCCATGAAATGGTCATGCTTGAGGCTTATGAAAATTTTTATTCAGATGAAGGCTGTATATTTAATTTGTGTGCTGGCCATCTTTCCAACTAGCCAGTTTGCATAAATTTCGTGTCCTAGCAGGAGGAAAATGGTTGTGGTCTAGAATCAACCTTTTCTCTGTCAAGTCTTTGTCACTTTCTTTTCCCTTGACTGGCTGCTTCTACTTTCCAGAACTTGTGAATCTCACTATAAACCTTCTTTATTTCCTCCCCTTACCTACATACATGTCTACCCACCCTAAGAAAGAGGAACTTCCTAAAACTCTCCTTTGTTTCTTTTTGCCCTTTTCTGGACAGTGAATAATTAGAATCAATCTTCTCCCATTTAAAAAAATGTGTCTCTACCCCTCCTCACAGTTCATTTATTTAGTTTTTTCCTGTTCATTCATTTTTCCATTCATTTATTCATTCATTGTTCATCTGACAGCAACAGTGTTGTACGCAGTGTACTGGGTGCCACAAATAAAAAGACAAAGTGGTCCTGGCACTGACCTGTGGATTTTGCCCTGTTATAGGAGGGATAGTCAGTGAAAGTGACATTTGACCAGACCCTCAAGAGAGTTGTAAACAAAGGCTTTGAGAGCCCTGGGGGTGGAGGGAGGAGACCACATTATTTATGCCTTCCTTCCTAGGAACCATAGCTATGTGCCCCTGTTTGACAAGAATTAGAGTCAGAAGGGGATGAGATAAAGAGCAGGACAGTGATTATTTAGAGCTGGATTGAGCCTTGTCATGTGAAACCAGGGTGCTGCACAGTTGTATATGCTAGTTACTGGGGTACGGTAGGGAAGAGTGGTTTGTTAACCTGGGGCTAGGTTCTCACATATGTTCTCCAGTTCTTAAAACGAAGCCAGTTAACAGTTGCCGAGAACCAACTGCCTATGAGTCTATGCATTTTATGTACTTCCTCTTATAGGAAACCTTTAATGTAAGTATTATTGTCCCTTCTACAGATGAGCAAAGTGAGGCTGCTAAAGGTTATGTAACATCCCCAAGATCACACAGCTATGAGGAAGCTGAGCTTATAATTCAAATCCAAAACATTGTTTCCTTAGCGGGTGCATTCCAATTTTAATAAAATATGCACAATGAAACTATTATCATAGTAAAATACAGTACATGCAATTCTGACTATGAGTGTTTTTAAGGTGGTTTGACAAAGAGGGACAGCATTTGCAAAAATATGCTGCCAACATGAAGCCTTTTTTGGCCCTAATCCAGGTCACTAAGGACCACTGTGTTCAGCCAAATAAGTTGCGACCTTCGCCTCCTAGGGTCAGTTGTAACTGATACAATCTTTTTTTTTTTTTAATTTATTTATTTTTGGCTGCATTGGATCTTCGTTGTTGTGTGGGGGCTTTCTCTAGTTGTGGTGAGCGGGGGCTACTCTTCATTGCGGGGTGCAGGCTTCTCATTGCGGTGGCTTGTCTTGTTGCGGAGCACGGGCTCTAGGCGCACGGGTTTCAGTAGTTGTGGCACGTGGGCTCAGTAGTTGTGGCTGGTGGGCTCTAGAGCACAGGCTCAGTAGTTGTCGCGCACGGGCTTTGTTGCTCCATGGCATGTGGGATCTTCCCAGACCAGGGCTCGAACCCGTGTCCCGTGCATCGGCAGGCGGACTCTCAACCACTGCGCCACCAGGGAAGCCCCTGGGACTGAATGTTTGAGAGCAGACTTCCTTGTAAGATGTTGACTACCCTCTCCGCCCTGGTGGGCTCTAGAGCACAGGCCCAGTAGTTGTCGCGCACGGGCTTTGTTGCTCCATGGCATGTGGGATCTTCCCAGACCAGGGCTCGAACCCGTGTCCCGTGCATCGGCAGGCGGACTCTCAACCACTGCGCCACCAGGGAAGCCCCTGGGACTGAATGTTTGAGAGCAGACTTCCTTGTAAGATGTTGACTACCCTCTCCGCCTGGTGGGAATGGGGTTTGTATGAGTTCCTGACAGGGGAGCAGCAGCCTTATTCTGAAAAACAAAACAAAGCAAGCAAGCAAACAAACAGAAAGCCCCCAATACAACAAGCTAACATTTCTGGAGTACTTACTTGAGCCCAGCACTCTGCCAAGCATTTCCTGAAGCGTTTACCCTGAAGCCTTCTGCTTCCATAGCATGACACATGTACTCTGAGACCTAGTCCATGGTTTTCCATGGTTATACATATGTGCATGTATACCTGTAGTGTGATAGTGTGTGTGTGTGTGTGTGTGTATGTATACATATACACACACACACATATATCTACATGCATATATTTCTTTGTCTTCTGAAAGGGTCGAGAAACAAAGGTGCTTTTGTAGTAATAAGCACACCTAAGCACCTGGATCTTATTCTCTACTGTCACTGCCCTCTAAAATGAACCACACTCCTCAGGGAAATGTTAATTCCAGGGCTGAGGCAAGATGATATTGACACATCTTGTTAGGCCAGAAAGTAAGGAATTGATAAAAAATAAAAAGACATCTTAAGGGGCACAGGAAAACAGATTGAAGAGGCTTCTATTGGCCAAATCTGGGATAATCTGAGCACCAAAATTATTAATTATAGTATGAATTCTAAACAGTTGGGGAGGAGAAATTAATAATTCCATACTGATGATGGATGGATGATTGGATGGATGGATGGGGGGAAAGTAGGAGATTTTTGCTTAACAACTGCCAGCTGCCAACTAGTAAATGTGGAGGGAGTGCTGGAGCAGGAAAAATCAGCATATCATCACCATCATAGTAAAACTGGATCAAGCAAGGCTCATCAATGGTTGCTAAATCTAAGCAGAAATGTGGAGGAACAGGATATTTACATGGTGTTAAAGTCCCTCCCACAGATTGCTTATTAGTTGGAAGGGAAAAATAGTCATTACAAAATGAAGAAATTGGACTACTCTTTGACCAGGATCAAAATTAAAATCACCATTGAAAGGTGGACAAACATGTGCCTCCAGATGTGATATCCTGAGAAGAATACCACGTTGTCTCTGTGGTATTCTGGCCAGGAATGTATAACCTGAATCTAATCATGAGGAAACATCAGACATATGCTCTACTGAAAAAGCAAGGAGAGGGAGAGCTGTATCCTTCAAAAGTATCATGATCATAAAAGACAAAGAAAGGCTGTGGAAATGTTCCAGATTAAAGGAGGTGAAAGAGACTTGGCAACTAAATGCAGTATGTGACTCAAGACTGCATCCTGTACATAAAGGATAGGGGCCATAAAGATTGTTATTGGCTCACTTGACAAAATTGGAATATGCATGGTCGATTAAAGTATGGCATCCATGTTAAATTTACTAAAGTTAGTAACTGTACTGTGGTTATGTAAAGGAAAATCCCTGTTTTTAGAAAATACACACTGATGTATTTAGGTGTTAAAGCCCATGATTATATGTAGCTTATTCTCAAATGGTTTGTGGCACACACACACACACAATATTATATATATATATATATATATATACTTAAATATACACATATGTAAAATAGAGAATAGGCAAAAAAGGGAAATGGTAAAATGTTAACAATAGCAATAAATAACAATAGATGAACCTGAGTAAAGGGTCAAAGAGTATATGTATGTTTTTGTCTTATTCATATTCTTGCAACTTCTGTTTGAAATTACTCCTCAATAAAAGGTTTAACAATTATAAGTGTATATCATGACCACACCAATGATGTTTTCTAAATAAATATTTCTTTTATTTTCTGTTCTTTCTCCTGTTTCTTTTCTCTCCTCTTTCTCTGCCCCTTCCTTAGAAGTCGAAGGCTGGCGAGAAGGGCATCGCTGTGGGACAGACGGTCATCACGAAGCATCGCAACACCCGGTACTACAGCTGCAGGGTGATCGCTGTGACGGCGCAGACCTTCTATGAGGTCGTGTTTGATGATGGCTCCTTCAGCAGAGACACATTCCCCGAGGATATAGTGGTGAGTAAGGTCCTGGGTGCCTGCTCCCCAGTTTACTTTTTGTATAACTAAACCAGCTGAACCTCTCGGGAATCTTTACTTCGGTTCTTGAAGTAACTCATTTCATTTAATATTTGATTCAGGTGTTCTGTTTTCCCACCACAAAGAGTACTGTTTTCTAGGAGGTTCCTTAGCCGTCATTATTCTAAATAGTAGATGAACTTAGATTCATCTTCCCAAATTCTTTTAACTAAGTGAAA
The DNA here is from genome assembly GCF_002837175.3 of Physeter macrocephalus. Taxonomy (NCBI): domain Eukaryota; kingdom Metazoa; phylum Chordata; class Mammalia; order Artiodactyla; family Physeteridae; genus Physeter; species Physeter macrocephalus. The sequence goes on from NC_041222.1 coordinate 49,904,986, forward strand.
AATGTGTGTGGTCAGAAACATGAAATGTGAATTCACCTGTTCTTTTCTGTTACAAAGTGTTTGTGTATTTGAATTCCTTTATTCTTTTTCTTTCTGCTTAGCTGGAGAATATGGCTTTTATTAATCTGACCTGACAGTGACATCTGTGATCATACAGAAACATCTGTGGATGTTTCATATGGGAGTAACAAAAATCACGCAAGAAAAAGGCTCTGACTTTTCCTGAGTTTCTTAACTGTGGTCTGGAGTGGGAAACATGCGTGCCAGTCTGTCTGTTTGTGTGTCTCAGGGACTTGCCTTTGAGCAGGATGTTTCACAAGAAAAGCACTTTCAGCAGAAGGTTTTTTTGAAACTGAGATCAAATCAGATAACTGAGACCAGGGTTAGTCTTCTGGTCATCTTGTTATCCCTTCTTCATTTAAGGGAAATGTCCATCTGGGGAGCCAGGCCTCACTAATGTAACTTCTGCCTTGTCCTGGGTCTGTTGATGATATGCCCTTGTTTGTATTTGGAAAGATGTTATTCTTTAAAAGTAATAATTATGCATTATGTGCAACTGATAATTAAATGTAACCTTATGAGGTTGCTTATAAATATTTCTAGAATTTTGGTCTCCTGGGGCCTAGCTTTGTTAGGCTTACTTCTCTATGCCTTTAAGAAGGACAAGTATGTAAACAAAAGTTACCTTATTTGAAAGATTTTAAAGCAGATGAGTTTAAACAAGTTAAAAATCCCAGGACTTGATCATACACCAAAAGGGTGAATTATGTTTCTTTGCAGAATTCCACCTGGAGCTTTGCTTTACTGCACTGCCATTGCTCTTCATAAGCAGCAGCCCTTAGGTACCATGCTCCCCTTGTTAGACTAGGCCACACCTTCAAGCACGCAGTATCTGCTGTGTGCCAAGCATCACACTGGGTGCTGGCAGAGATAATGAGAAAGAAGGTGTGATTCCTGCTCAGTCTGGAGGGAGGCAGGCTGGTAAATAGGTGCTTTCTAGACAGTGCGATAAATGCTATAAATGAGCCAGAGACAACTTCCCACCTGTTGGGGTCAGGAGACTTGAGTCAGAGAGTCCACAAGGTCAATAGGGTTGACATTGCCGGACATGTACCACATGCCAGGACTGCTTCAGGAGCTTGACACGCATGAATCATTTCATCCTCACAACCTTACACGCTTACAAGCCAAATTTTCTACATCTGGCTACTGAAGAAACTGAGGCACAAAGAAGTAAATAACTTTCTTAAGGTGACCCACAGCTAGTTAAGTGTCAGAAAGTGTATTCAGTCCCAGAGTTGGGCTCCAGAGCCTCTGTTCTTAACTCCTGGGGAGAAAGGACATTTAGAGTGGGAGATGAAGAGGTATGTGAGGGCAAGAAAGGCAAAGAAACACACAGGCTCTCGTCAGCCCTGCCCAGCCTACACACTTATTTCAGAATCAGTCAGCCTTCTTTTGTGCAGGCTGTCAATACCGAGCCAGCCGAAGAGAGAAAACTTTGCTGGGGAGCACACTGGGGATGGGACAACAGACTTCTGAGCACTGATCCCGAAACCTGAGCAAATAGTTAGGTCTTTATCCATGAGAGTATTTAATGAACCCTAAACTCCCTTTCACTTCACGAGCCTCCACATACCCAGTTGGTCTTAAGCTTTCTTGGATTGTCTTCAACTTGTACGTTGGAAAAGAGTGGCTGTGATCCTAGGAGTTTTTTGAATCCACAAGCCTTCCCTTTGATAACTTCGGTTCCCACTCTCTGTGAACCCAAACAAGTTTGCTTTAAAGTATTTGTGGGTGTTGTGAGAACCAGGCTCTAAAGTTTATAAGATTGTTCAGAAGCACCTTGGCATTTAAATCAATAATGGAAAAGCAAAAATTCTTTACAGCTTGATTAGCTATTAGCATATGCGATAAGGATTTGCGGTTTAGCAGCGGGGCGTTTGTGTGTATGTGTGTGTGCGTGTACGTGTGTGTGGCCACAGCTCTAGCCTTGGAGGGAGGCGGTGCTCATGGTGGCGTGAGTTAATGTAGATTGGAGAGGGGCGTCTGTATGAATTTGCGCGAATGATAATATTTTTCAGGGAAAAGAATTATAACTGTCTTTGAGCAGGTCTTCTCTCTTTCATCCAGCCTTTCCTCCCTCGATATTCCCCACCGCCCTTTCCTGTCTGGTACATCTTTGGTTACTCATTCCAGGCCTCTTACACCAACCAAGTAGGAATATTTGTCATGTTGTATTTTCAAATTTCACATACTTTCTAATAATGTCACCGTTTGTTGGCTGCTGTGGCCTCTTCCTCTTTGTTCTCTTGGTGCTGAATGAGACATCCCCAGCTTTCCTTCTTTGGTGGCTCCATAGGGAAGGTTTTATTTTTCCTTATAATATTGTATTAGGGTTCTCCAGAGACATAGAATCAGTAAGAGTAGTGTGTGTGCGTGTGTGTGTGTGTGTATTTAATATATTACAAGTACATATGTATAATATGTATGATTTATTATAAGGAGTTGGCTCAGGTGATTTTTGGAAGCTGAGAAGTCCCAAGATAGGTAGTCAGCAGACTGAAGATAGGAGAGCAGATGGTGTAATTCTAGTTCAGGGCCAGCAGGCTCAAGACCCAGGAAGAGCTTCAAGTCCAGAGTCAGGAAAAAACTGAATCCCAACTCAAAACCGGTCAGGCAAGAAGAATTCCCCTTTATTTGGGAAAGGGTCAGCCTTTTTGTTCTCTTCAGGCTTTCAATTGGTTGCATGGGCCCTAGGAGGATCGTCTGCTTTGTCTATCAATTCACATACTTAAGTCATCCAATAACACCCTCACAGACTCACCTCGAATAATGTTTGACCAAATACCTAATATCTGGGTACCTGTGGCCCTGTCAAGTTGATGCATAAAATTAACCATCACATATGTATTGTCCTGGGGCATTTTAGGAGACTGCTTACCTTGTGGTGCCAGAAGCTCTGACTTATAGGCAGAATGTAATTTCCCTTTCTGTAAAGCAACCACGCTGTTTTGGTCGGTTTGCAGCACTCTGTAGATCCACTCCATTAGCTATGTGCTCTGTCCTGCTCATCATCCAGGTTCCCAAAAGGCGAAGTCATGGATTTTATAAAGCAAGCTTTTAAAATTTAAAGGATTGTCAGGGATGGATTGGGGTCTGTGTTTCCCACCGAAATTAATGAAAGCTACATGATTAAATGCCCTCATAGTATGTCAACTAGACTTCAGTTGGATATGGGGAATTTGATGTTATATTTCAAAACATAATGTATGTGTATAATTAAGTATGTTATAAATATATTCACATATAAATCATATATATATATTTAAAAAAATGCTTTGCTGAAACGCTTTGGAGAGATAGGGGTTTTGGGACGCATGAGCCACCCATTCTCCTTGCATGGCCCTACAATAAACCTATCTCTGCTCCCCCCACCCCCCGCCAAAAAATCATACTCATTCTCATATGTGATATAATGTAACTACATTTATATCACCGTTTTTCAGCCCATGTGGGTTAATTCTTATGATTGTCCCACTTCCACTTTTGATATCCATCAACATCAGAACTGGCTTCTGGGAGATGGAAACCCTGCTTGGTTCCCTAATGGGGAGTTTCATCAGGACATAAAAATGTGACCATGTCTGCCTCTGTCTCAGCATCTGGCAGATTGTGGCAGAATAATTATTTGTGTGGAAACATTAAATGTATTCCATATTCCTCAGAGAAATCTTGTTTTCATTAGATAATATACCTGTGCCATCTGAAACTGGGGCTAGAAAATGATTTTTTCTTCTGTTTGTCTGAAAACTCTCTAATCCACACAATGTGCTTAATCAGGCATGAGTGCTTCTGGGAAGGCCCTTTCATCAAATGCAACATGACGTCAGTGTGACTGGCTAGTGGAGAACTAGCTCCTCTAAGCTGCGGGTGCTTGCTAACTAGAACTGCCATAAGGGTACAACACAATTTCAGTTTTTTAACTATGAAAATAAAATCTAGAACATCAAGTTTAATTATCCCAAAGTGTTTATTTACATATAACATAGTCTTTTATGAAGCCTGATGCTTTAGTAAAGAAATACATTCCCTTATTTATAGAATCACTGATTATGATCACTTTATGCTCCCAACAGAAGAGAAACCTTTAATGCAGGCTGGCCTATCCATGTTTGAAAATAAATTTGCTGGACATTAAAATGCCTTTGTTAGGGTTATGTGACTAGAGGGAGTGTTTGGAGTTGTAGAGAGAAACATTCTTTGGACTACCAGAAAATTTCTTTCCAGACGTAGGTACTTTATTTCTGTGATAGCCAGAAAAATGTCCCAAATCTTTTCTCTCAACAGTACACCTGCAGGATATGTGTATTGGCCCAGTTAAACACAGCATGCAATCTGTAGCTGTCAAGGGAAGTAACGAAAGATGTATTGCTACACTCCTCCATCTCTCAGTCTATGAAACTGCGACACACTTCCTGATGAATTTTTTTGTAGTCTCCTACTATTTTGATGGGAATGAAAGTTGCCCACAGGAGAGAATTCAACAGGCATGGCAATTCCAGGGCCCCCTATCACCCTTTGCTAAAACCTGGGATCCTCTGGCATGGCTATGATGACCCTAGAATGATGGCTGCTTCCCTTCCTCTGCATTTGGAGCTCATTTCAAGGGAGGAAGATGGTGCAGTGTGATCCGGATAGTTTCAGGACAAGCACTTAACATTCACCAGTGGGCTTGAGAAGAGAAACAGGACCATTTAGAAATTCGACAGCAAGAGTCCATCACTGAAATTTCCATGAAGACTTGCTACATTTTTCAGCGTCCGTTGAAATGTGAAAAAAGTACGAGAACTGTACACTTCAGGATTCTAGGGATGGACTGTCATGGCCTTTAGTTTTTGTGGGCTGTACAGTGCAAACTGAAATTCTTAAAGCTAATTTTTTCCTCAGTTATAGGCAGGTTGCTCAAACCTGTTTGAAGCCTGTTTTTTCCCTACTAAAAAGGGAATAATAATTTATACCTTCTGAGGTTATTGAAAGGACTAAATGAGCTAATTTACCACGTAGCTAACATGGTAGGCACAAAATCAAAATTTTTAGGTAATTAACTTCAGTCTGTAGAACTTTTTTTTCCCTTTTTCCTCCCCCATCTAGTTTATGCTGCCCTGTTCTGGCCTTGATGAAATTTGGTTAGAAGATGTGTCCTTAGAACTTTAATCCTACTTGTTAGGTTAAATGGGTATCTGTACAGGTGAGATTTCACTGAGTCAGATTATTGTTTCCACTTGCTGTAAAGCAGTCCTGGCATCTTTAGACTTTGTAATAACCCAGTTCTCTGCATTTGTGCATGTATTTTTCTGCATGTTCATAAAGTGTTATTTCATTGGCTTTTCATGACAAACCCGGCTCCAGAATAAGTTCGTGCTCATTTCATAGATATGATACTTGCCGAGTCACAAAAACCCTATGATTTGTGCGAGTTCCCCAAATTAGGGGTGACAGAGTCAGGTGCAGAATGTAGGTTGGCCCCCTGTATTCCATTGCTTGTTGCCTCTGTGCTTTGGGGCACCTTTCCAGGAAGTCTGCTCTCTGTGACTTTAGTGTCGCTGTGGTGGAAGACCTTGTACGTAACTGCTCAGGGTTCAGCACCTCCACAAGGCCCCACTTGGCAAGTATAGGCGTAGGGGTGACTCTGGATGTTCAGGATACAAAAGAAAATATCTGTGGGGGTTTGAGAAACTAAGAAAAAAGTTTTCCAAGAAACTCTATCTTATGTTCTAGGATCCTGGGAAGTGTTTTTGGATTCCTGTTGGCTCCTAGATTGTGAGGTACCCTGGATTTTTAAGTCAGGTGGAAGTCACGCCCCATCCCAGACCATCTGTGTTATGTGTGCTACAGACTGATGCTCCCCCCACCCACCCCCAGTTTTGATTCTTCTAGAATCAATGGAATTTGCCAGAGAAGGCTCCAGGAACTTTTACTGGTTTAGGATTCTGTAGGTGTGGCCCACATGGCATTTGACTGCTCAAGGAGGGGCACCCTTGCTTCTCTTTCTTGGCTGTAGAGCTGAGAGTCTGTGAGGTGAAGGGCTTTGCCAAATTCCTGTTGATTTTTACATCCTTTGGAAGCCTTTTATACATGTAAAAAAAAATCTGTTATTACTTTGATTTTAATCAATATTCAGTTTAAAATCTACTTTTTTAAGCCTTCAAATTCAGCTAACAAATTTTCTTATTTATAAATCTAATAATTTTTTACATAAAAATTTAGAACAAACTCATTTGTTCCTTGATTAATGTTTATATAATGTATAAACTGATAGATCAAATTCTAACCATTTTACATTTAAGTAATCAAATTTCCTTGGACGTCTTAACTATGCTTATAGGTTTAATGTATGTAATTCTCACAAATGTCACATTTTTCTAAAGCACTCAGTGTCCATAATGCTAATAAATTAGACATTAATTTAGTAGTTCAAATTCTTCTGTTTTAAACATCTTCAAAAAGCAAACAACACATACAGCAGTACAATATTTACAAAGCATATTACTGCACCTTTATATAAACACAGTTTACATTGGATAATCTGTTAAATACAATCTGTATTTAAACACATTTTAATGATAGATAAGTAAATAGAATCTACCCACCAGGGGGAGTAGTAGTACTATACTGGCTAGGAGTTTACTAAGAAAAAATAATCAAAGAACCTCAAGGCCATTCAGAGGCATAGAGTCTGGTTATATCTTTGAAGACTAAACCTGCAGTTGCTGGGCAGGGGCTCCTACCTAAGGTCAGCTTTCATCTGATTCTTCAACTGTAAATTATGTGCTCTTCACTGAGGCTCTAACTAGTTTCATAAGTTTCATGAACTGTCTCAAGTTGGTGGGGGTGAGTACTTAACAGGTCCTGGAATTTTATTCTCTTTTGTGTAATTCTGGTGTGGCTTTTTGCCTTGAAACCTGGGGCATACTAACAGAATGTTGAAGCCCTTATTTGAGTTGGACTCACTTTCTGTTTTATAAATCGTATGCATCTCTGCCCATGATTCTGTAGCTATCATATTGACAATTTCCATTCAGCATTGTGATCCTCCGAAGAAAAGTATGTAATTGCCCTGGTGTCCCATGCAGGATATTAACTAGTATCCCTGAAGACACAGTGTCAATTACATTTTTCTTCAAATACATACCTCCTTCACTTGACAGTATTTCTCTTATTTCTCTTTTGGCAATTATCTCAAGGTGATTGGTTTGAGGAACTTATTCCCAGGAGACAGTTTTTGGTGTTTCTTTCCCATTCTTTTCTTTCCAAGGGAACTCAAAGGTATATAGCATCTCATCTTCACTCTAACAAGATAAAAATAAGTACATTGAACTTGGGGGCAGTGTTATTAATTTCCAGGACTTTATTGTCTCTTCTCAACGCAGGGCTTAATCCCAAGGGTGGCAGTCACCATGATCCAAATCTACCTGTGTTTGGGGATATCCAATCATATCATTCTTTTTGACCTATGTATTCAGTGCTGTTTTAGGCACCATGGAAGATTCAAGATATGTAAGCATAGGTGAAGGAGTGATCCTGGGTGTTCTGGAGGCAAAATAAAATACCCAAGTGGGTTTGAAAGACTAAGAAAAATGTTGTTATCAGAAACAGTCTATGCTATGGGATTCTGGGAAGCTCATGGATTTTCTTTTCTTTTCCAAGTTTTTAAAAAAATTTATTTTACTGAAGTATAGGTGATTTACAATGTTGTGTTAATTTCTCCTGTACAGGAAAGTGATTCAGTTGTCTGTCTGTACACATTCTTTTTTATATTCCTTTCATTATGGTTTATCATAGGATATTGAATATAGTTGCCTGTGCTGTACAGTCGGACTTTGTTGTTTATCCAGTCTATGTATAATAGTTTGCATCTGCTAATCCCAAACTCCCACTCCATCCCTCCTGCACCTGCGTCCCCCTTGGCAACCACAAGTCTCTTCTCTATGTCTTTGAGTCTATTTCTGTTGCATAAATAAGTTAATTTGTGTCATATTTTAGATTCCACATACAAGTGATATCATTTGGTATTTATCTTTCTTTTTCTGACTTACTTCACTTAGTATGATAATCTCTAGGTCCATCATGTTGTTGCAAATGGCATTATTTCATTCTTTTTTATGGCTGAATAGTATTCCATTATATATATATGTACCACATCTTCTTTATCCATTCATCTGCTGATGGACATTTAGGTTGTTTCCATGTCTTGGCTATTGTGAATAGTGCTGCTTTGGACATAGGGGTGCATGTATCTTTTTGAATTATAGTTTTGTCTGGATATATGCCCAGGGGTGGGACTGCTGGATCATATGGCAGCTCCATTTTTAGTTTTTAACAGAACGTCCATACTTTTTTCCATAGTGGCTGTACCAATTTACATTCCTACCAACAGTGTATGAGGGTTCCCTTTTCTCTACACCCTCTCCAGCATTTGTTATTTGTAGATTTTTAAATGATGGCCATTCTGACTGCTGTGAGGTGGTACCTCATTGTAGTTTTGATTTGCGTTTATCTAATAATTAGTGATGATGAGCATCTTTTCATGTGCCTATTGACAACCTGTATGTCCTCTTTGGAGAAATGTCTATTTAGGTCTTCAACCCATTTTTTGATTGGGTCATTTGTTTTTTTGTTATTGAGTTGTATGAGTTATTTGTATATTTTGGAAATTAAGCTCTTGTTGGTCATATCGTTTGCAAATATTTTCTCCCAGTCTAGGTTGTCTTTTCATTTTTATTATGGTTTCCTTTGCTGTGCAAAAGCTTATAAGTTTGATTAGGTACCATTTGTTTATTTTTGCTTTTATTTCTATTGCCTTGGGAGATTGACCATTGATCATTGGTATGATTTATGTCAGAGAATATTTTGCCTATGTTCTAGGAGTTTAATGGTGTCATGTCTTATATTTAAGTCTTTAAGCCATTTTGAGTTTGTTTTTTTGTATGGTGTGAAGGTGTGTTCTAACTTCATTGATTTACATGTGGCTGTCCAACTTTTCCAACACCGCTTGCTGAAGAGACTGTCTTTTCTCCATTGTATAATCTTTTCTCTGTTGTATAATCTTGCCTCCTTTGTTGAAGATTAATTGACTGTAGATGTGTGGGTTTATTTCTGGGCTCTCTATTCTGTTCCATTGACCCACATGTCTGTTTTTGTGCCAGTACCACACTATTTTGATTACTTTATCTTTGTAGTATTGTCTGAAGTCTGAGAGGGTTATGCCTCCTGCTTTGTTCTTTTTCCTCAGGATTGCTTTGGGAATTCTGGGTCTTTTATAGTTCCAAATAAATTTTAAAATTATTTGTTCTAGTTCTGTGAAAAACATCATGGGTAATTTGATAGGGATCGCATTAAATCTGTAGGTTGCTTTGGATAGTATGGCCATTTTAACAATATTAATTTTTCCAATCCAAAAGCATGGGATATCGTTCCATTTTTTTGGAATCATCTTCAATTTCCTTTATTAATAGTTTATAGTTCTCAGCATATAAGTCTTTCACCTCCTTGCTCAGGTTTATTTTTTGTTTTTTTTGATGCAATTTTAAAAGGGATTTTTTTTTTATATTCCCTTTCTGATATTTCCTTGTTAGTATAAAGGCATGCAACCAATTTCTGTATGTTAATCTTGTATCCTGCTACCTTGCTGAATTTGTTTATCAGTTCTAGTAGTTTTTGTGTGGAGTCTTTAGGGTTTTCTATATATAGTATCATGCCATCTGCATATAATGACAATTTTACCTCTTGGGAAGCTCCTGGATTTTCAAGTCAAGTGGCCACGGAGACATTATAGTGATGGAGACCAAGCTGATGAAGAGATACCTCTTGTTATGAGGCCACCTCAGCTTTGGGAATTCATGCCCCATCTCAGCCCATTTGTGTTATATTTTCATCACTGATGCCCCTTACATCCCGTCACCCCAACCAGGAGCTGATCTGAAAGATTTTACAAGAAAAATACCCAATGAAGTTTATTGAAAGTAAGTTCAGAGACGGAAGCAATGGTGATGGACCAGAGGGTTGAAAGAAGTCACTTCAGGGAGGAGAGAGATGAACTAGGTTACTGACTTGTAAGAGTTCTTTGTGTATTTTAGATACAAGCGCTTTGCCAAATATTTAGCATTTTTTCTCCAAGTCCGAATAATATTGCATTGTATAACATATTTTGTTTACCCATTTGCCAGTTGATGGCTGTAAATCCAGTTGATTAGATTATTTCTAGTTTGGGGGCTATTATAAATAATGCTTCTATGAACGTTTGCTTTCAAGTCTTTGTGTGGACATGTGTTTTCATTTCTCTGGGATAAATATCTAGGAGTGAGATTACTAAGTTATATGGTAGATACATGATTGGCTTTATAAGAATATGCCAAACTGTTTTTCAGAGTGGCTGTACCAGCAATGCGTGAGGGTATTAATTTCTCCACCAACCTACCCTTACCAACACCTGGTATTGTCAGTCTTTTGGATAATAACCATTCTAGTGGGTGTGTAGTAGTATCTCAATGTGAGTTTAATTTTTATTTCCCTGATGACTAATGATTTTGAGCATCTTTTCAAGTGGTTATTAGCTATCATACATCACCTTTGTTGAAAAGCCTATTCTGATATTTCACTTTTTTGAAAATTGAGTTGCAAGTGTTTTTTAAATATTCTATACATGAATTTTTTGTAAGATATGTGATTTGCAAATATTTTCTCCCAGTTTGTACGTTGTCCTCACTTTCTTAAAGGTGTTTGAAGAGCAAAAGTTTTAAATTTCAATGAAGCTCATTGTATCAATTTGTTCTTTGTGGATCATCCTTTTGGTGTCATATTTTAAGAAATCTTTGCCTCACTGAAGTCCACAGAGATTTTTCTCTTATGTTCTCTTCTAGAAGTTTTATAGTTTTAGGTCTTACATTTAGAGCTATAATCCATTTTGTGTTAATTTTTGTGTGTGGTGTGAGGCCAGGGTCCATGTTCTGTAAAATGAAAACCATACAACCTAACTTAATCAATTAATTGTAAGGATTAATTGAGAGAATGTCTATAATCATCATAGTGCAGCACCTTTTACATAGTAGGTGCTCAAAAAAACGTCGTTCTTCTCTGCTCCGTCACCTAATTTTCTCAAAATTGCACTACAGAAGGGAAAATTAGTTATTTCTTTTAATATTCTGAACTTCTAGAAAGCCTCATGGATGGCTTGTTTGCACGTCTACCTAATATCAAGAGTATTTTAGAGATACGTATTGTATAAGCCTTCAGAAATTTAGTTTCAACATAATTTCTGTACCTTTAAGGAAAGAAGAGTAGAAAATACCAGATAAAACGTGGTTCCATCTGCAAAGAGAACTGGAATATGGTTAATGTGCTTAGGCCTGAAAAATACTTGATAGATTTTAGATTAGTCCAAGATCATATTTCAAACCAGGACATGTTTTGTTTTTCCAAAGAGAGAAAGAAGGAAGGAAGGGAAAAACAGAGGAAATATTTTTTTTGGTTAGTAATATAAGGGAAATTAATGAAGAAGTGCTTACTTAAAGAAGAAATTGAACTCCAGATTTTCCACTTTAACTTGATCTTGTTTGTCATAACACTTACCTCAGTTGATATATGATAGCCATTGAACTTTGAGCTTCTTGAAAACAAGGGCCGTATCTGTTTGAGTTACTATTATGTACCTAGTTCTCAGTACAGGGTTTATAGTAAGTGGATAATAAATAGTTGTTGAATTAAAGAGTAAATAAATTAATAGCCATCATTAAATTTGTTATTCTAAGTCATACCTTAGACAATTGGTATGTTATTTTAAAATCCATAGTCAATGTCAAGAGTTGTTTTAGAATTTGAGTCCAAGTTCGTATTGTAAGTTTCGTGTCCTTTCCAGGTAAAGAATGTTTATCCTTAGAGCAGAGCTATGCTCCAGCAGTAGTCCCTGGGAAAACCCAAGCCTTCAGTGTTTGGCTTCTTGAGCCCTGAAAAAAATTAGAAACCACTGGTACAGATGAAGTGAACAGTTATGTACTGTCCCTCTGCCACAACAGTGAGGACTCTGTCATGAAGAGGTGGCTAAGGGACCCATGGTGTTAATGCAGCAGCTGGTACCTGTGTGTGCCTGAGAGCAGGACTGTTGGGAAAAGTCACCTGTGGTCTTAGCAGGTTCCCCCATGAATGTTCAGCTCGAAACTGTGAATATAAGTGACATCATTTCTAAATTTCAGAGTTGGGCTGAATCAACTTGCATTGAATTGAAAATATAAGCATAAGCTGCCTTTGATGGCAAGGTCTCAAACTTTTAAATCTTTCTTTGCTCCGACTACATTTTGGTCTCAAACCTAGACACTGTGACCCTGAGTGTGGTATAATCATGCATGTTTCTTTCATAAGTGCCTTAAATTGTCCAGAGCTGACCTTTCCTGTAGCACATTTGTAAGCACAACGTTCTGCATGCAATTTCTGAAATATATAGTTAAGGCTGAGATCTTCCTGAGGCAAGCAGTCAACAGGGACTGCCTGTTTACAAGCCTTTTTACATTATCCTTCACCTCTATCCAACTCCAGGTGCGAACACACTGGGACATAGCACATAAATTGGCGACACATCCCAGAAGATATTGGGCTCATAGATCAACAGAGTTTATGTTCCTATTTGACCATGGGGTTTAAATTATTTTGGTAATGGAGTGAACTTATATTATTGTCTGATAAGTATATCCAGAAGAAGTCAATACTCTCTACTTATTGGTAGACTGGCACTGCCTTCATTTTATTATTTCCCTTTCATACTTTGTTTGAAAGAGGTTAGCTGATTTTCATGGGTGAGAGAGAACCAGTAATAACTCTTGCCTTTCGTTTCATTAAATGAATTATATTTTGAGGTCAGGCTGTGTAAGTAAAGGGAGAAGAGGAAATGTGGAGAGGATGGAGTGAGTGCGATTTTTCCTTCCATTTCTAATCTTTCCCACAGTCAGAAAATGTTCTCTGCTAAGAAGTGAGTGAAAAACCCGGAAGTTGTGACCTGCTGTAGTCTTTCTTGGTTGTATGTGTTTCTGCAAATCAATTGCCCTGCCTTATCTGATTTCTTAGCTTCTGTGAAATGGAAGATATTATGTTTGCAAGTCTTCTATGCTTATTTTATCCAGTACCATTAAACATAAAGAATGTTTTAGCTTTTTCTAAATGTTATAATATTGATAGTACAATATGTTGAATAATGTTTTATGCATGGTTTTTCAGATCCAAGTAGGGTTTTCTACTACTTGGAAATTTTCGTAATTAATGGTGATATGGTCTGTGCCTGAAAAAGATGCCTTTTGCAGATTAATGGCTAACAACTCAGCTAAAAAGGAGGGGGGTAAAATTATGCATGTCTCTAGTAGTATAGTTATAAGAATATACTTATAAGTTATTGTTTTTAAAACAAGCCTGATATTTATCCTTTTTATTAGCCTTTCATTAAAACTAATCTGAACTAATGATTCTATTATATGTGATATCCTCTTTTTTGAGGGAGTAACAGATAATATTGAATCTTCTAAACAGTTTATCTGATTTATACCATAAAAATAGTGACTAGCACAAAACAAGTCAGACTCTGGTCATTGCATCCTAAGCAGCCAATATCTGAAGCCCTGTTAAAAAAGGAACTATAAGAGAACTGGTATGAAATTTAATATTTTATTTACAGTTTTAAAATTTATTTCAATATTAGTAAAACTCCTTTCCTATATTTATGTTGAAACTACTCCATGTCATGAGTTACGTTTCTCATGGGGTTTTGTTTGTTTTGTCTGTATTTTGTTTTTGTCTTTGTTTGCAGGAGATTGGAAGGGCAAACATCTAACCAGTATCTAAGAGTGGGTTCCCTGCAGGAGAAGTCTAATGAGGATGGGAAGCAGTGTGTGTGATGCTCAAATCCTCTTTCTTCTCCAAGAGGGAGGGGCTCATATCAGTGTGGAAGGCTCATGCTTCCCCAGGAGGCCCTTCCTCTTGTAGAAAAGGAACCCCTGCAGCTCCAGGTCTTTGATAAGCCACATCTGGGTACCTGCGTTGGTGATTTATGTATTCTCCAGCCAAGGGATATGTTACTCTTCAATAAGTGGAGCCTTACTAAAAATTTTGCTTCCAGTGAGCACCTGCTACATGCCAGGCATTGTCCTGGGCCCTGGAAATATGATGGTGAGAAATAAAATTGAAATGGTTTTTGCTCTCATAGAATTTATAATCTAATGGGAAAGAGTAACATATGACAGTCCCACTAATAAAAATGTACTTAAAATTGAGATAAGTCCTGGAGTGATAGGAATGTAATCCTATAAGAACAGGTAACAAAAAACCTTATATAGATGTGTGATCAGTCTGACTTGAGCTAAAACCTACAGGATGCGTTACTGGACAAAGGGCAGAGGACAGTGTCCCAGCAAAGAATGTGTAAAGGCTGTTGTTGACAGGAAGGAGCATCCTGCTCAGGGTGCTGAAAGAAGGCAAGTGTGTCTGTTGGGAGAGGTAGGTGGTAGGCCTGGAGGAGGAAGAAAGGGGCAGACTAGGCTATACCTTGAAGACCATGTTATAGGGTTGTATCTTTACTCCAAGAGCAGGGGGAAGCCATTGATGGTCCTAAGCAGAAGTCAATGTGAAGAGATTTGTTACGAAGCATTTTCTTTGGCTTTCATGGAGAAGATGAATTGGGGAGTAAGCTGTAGTGTATGCTGGGGGACCAGTTAGGAGAGCATTGCAGTACATCAGAGGAGGAGTGTTGTAATTTGGACTAGGGAGCAGTGGGAGGATCTAAAATACATTTAGGAGGTAAAATCAAGAGGAGTCATGGTAGACTTAAACTGGGGCTGAGGAAGAAAGAGGTGTCAGCATGACCTGCAGGGTCCAGCTTGCTCAGCCAAGTGGAAGGAAGCCCAAGTTTCAGGACCAAGGGTATGAGTATACACTTGGCCATTGTTGAGGTTTCCTCCCTTCTTCCCTGCTCTTCCCATCTAGAGCAGTTACTGTATTTACGGCCATCCCAGGACCCTGGGGTTGCAAAGCATAGGATTGTTTTGTTTTGTTTGTCTCTCACAGAGCTGAAGGGATGCTGAGTGAAAGGCCCCCTGTCACAGTGTGAGAACAGACATCCCGTATTTCAGAAATGGCATGGACAATCACTTCATTTTCATCTTTAAGTGGATATATCATAACATACACACTATTACCTAACTCTAACCCATTTGATAAAATAGTATTTGACCAAGTAATTCTTCGGTGTGACAATACGGCCACCCAAATGGATGAGTCCTGTTTACCCTTGATGGGGCTTCCATCTTGACACATGAACATTTAAATTGGGCATAATCACACATTTGTAGACTTGGTCTCAGTGTATAGCTCATCCTAACTTACCTTACTCCATAGTTCTCCTCAGCACTCATTTACCTGACTTTGCCCCCATCCCACCCCCAGCCCTGTTTCTCTACACATAGCCTGTGGGCTCCTCTCTGGGACTTTTACTTCCCCTCTGCCTTCCATGTTCCTTCCCCTTTGGCTGTAGGCTCTGGGAAGAGCTCTCATTTTCTGAAGGAGATGGAACTTCGACAGTCTTGAACATCCTCATTTTTGAGTTTCACATACCATTTTTAAAGGGAAAGGGTCAGTGACTTACTTTGGTAGACAAAATGTTGTGGTTAGCACTAATAATAAGAATTAGCAGCTAATATTTAATAATCGCATATGCGCAGTGTTTTACATAACATTCCCATGGCTGGCTAAACCTCAAGAAATATAGAAGGATGTGAGATGAAAAGTACAAGTCTCTGGAGCACCCCACATCTGGGTGCAGTCCCACCTGCTGCTTATATATCCTCCCAGGATTTAAAAAAATGCATATATAGTCCTTATGTGTGTGTATATGCATGTAGATCTTTGTTTATTTGAAGGCACCTGGCATCATATTGACTTGTTAGAAGCTAGGAATCGCATCCCATTTTCTATTAATGTTATTGCTGATTTGGTAGTTAGTGATGGACGTTTAAAACCATTTGCTGGCAAAGCCATCTCCTTTTATCCCTTATTTTCTTCTGCCTCCATTTCTACTTTTTCATAGTAGCATCCCTGGGGTCTTCTTTCTCCTTCTTTGCTTAACCTATAAAAGCCAGGCTCAGATGTTCTGGCTCCAGCATCACCTCCACTGACACCCCCCTTACAGATGCCCATGTACCCTGGGATTCTCCCTTTGGCATGTTTTTGGTTCACAGTTGCTAGTACTTGCCAGTCTACATCAATTCAAAACTGTGGGTGTCTGTTTCAAGGAAAGTAACTGACAATGCTAACAAAACCTTGTTTTTTGGAGGGGGATGGGAAAAAAAGACCATATCATAATTCAAATATTAATTGGCTGACTGCTTAGTTTTCATTAAGCAAATCAGATATTAGCAAGAATCAGGCTTCAAATAAAGATTAATATCTAGCATGAAAAGGACAGAGAGGTTCCTACGTCAAAGGTTCATTAACTATCAGAAAAAAAGGGCACAACGTAATCCTCAATGTAATTCTGAACCAGGCATTCCAGGCTTGAGTGTGATCAATAAAGCTAAATTCACTGCCCTCCTCTAATGTGTAGGATTAAAAGCTCTTGTTTTGATGAATCTGACAATAGCATGTTATCGATATATCATTTTCATTCTTTTCTGGGAATCTACAAACAGCAAAATTCTTATTTTGATTTGACAGCCTTCTGACAACACAAGAATCATTTGGGGACTTTCTGAAATTTCTGACTTCTCTTTAAGGTTAATAGTGTTGAGTAAATAGATTGATTCATTATCCTCTCCTCAACCATCTTATCTGTCTACCATTTGTGACAGACTGGCCTCTGTGGAAATAGGCTGGTAGTAATTACACACGTCCTGTTCTTCATAAGACAGTCTGTTATGAACATGACTGTTTAAGTTTATGCATTTGCATTAAATCTGAGAGGAAGGACATGTTAAATTAACAGAGATAGAAGCAGTAGGTTCCATGGGAAGCGTTTATAGAATGAGTTGTTCATATTTTATTGTTATGCTTAGGCACATCTGCAACTTGGAAGAAATTCTGAATTACTTCATTTGTACATATATTCATTTTAGGACTCCTCTGCTTCTGAATTGAACATAATACTGGCTGACATTTTTTGACAAATCATATTCTCACAAATCCTTAAGTTTGTCTTCACCCCTTCCTGGTTCTTTTTTTTAATCCTCTGTTTAAAATCCTCCCCAGATGTTACTCATTTGCTCAAAATCTTGCACTGCTGAGCTGTGAAAGGCAACATTAACTTAAATAATAGCCAGCTCTTGGTGAGTTGTGACTCTGGGCCAGTCATTTTATTGTTCAGCCCATTTCTTTAAAATAATGGGACATTGGCCTAGAAGATCTTGTAGGCGTCTTCTGATTCTGGCAGGGAAGAAACACACTGGGTCATCCATAATCATCTCTGACTATAAGCATTAGAATGTGCCCCCAGCCCAGCGGTCCACTCATTCACACACACATATGCCCCTTTCCTGAGCCCAGGCCTTGATGACCACCTACCTGTGTGGTCATGTGAGGGAGCACATGCTGGGCCAGCTTGGGTGAGGCCATTTTTTGGGCACATAGCCTCACTCGACAACATGGCGTGCCACTTGTATATTGCAATATCATTTGGAGACTAGAGGGCCAAGCTCTTCTTAGGCCATAGCCCAAGAGTAATTAATCCTTGACATATTTTTATACGCGGCGATGTCTTTTTGCAGTTGTACATTTCACCGCAAAAGCTTTGTAAAAGACTTTTCCACAGAGGTAGGCAGAGGCCTCACACCTGCTTCTTTCATCACTTCTATGCTTCTGCTTCCCCTGTTTGCGAGTTTCCTAGTTGTTAAGTTAGAACCTTCTATGTGCCCACCAGAGGACGAGGCGGTGCTGCATGAATAGGTCCTCTTCTTGGGGTGTTGATCCAGAAGGATGCTCCCTTTCTTTGGCCATAGAGGAAGCTGATATTATAAGGAGCTCAAGGAGTGTAGCCAGAGAGTGACTGAGATTAGATTAAGGGAAAAGATTATTTTTCATCTAGGTCTGATTTTTCTTCTTGTTTTTTTTTTTTTTTTGCATACTCTGTTCCCAACATTTTGGTGTAGGAGGAAGGGCACTGGACAAGGGCTTGAGAAATTTAGAAACCATAATCCCAGCTCTGCCTGTAATGTCCAGTGAGACTTGGACAGGCTGTTCAATGAGAGAATCTTAGCCAGCGGGTTTCTTGTCTAGAAGTTCTGAGTAACCCTGGCTCAGTTCAGGGCTGCTGCATAACTAAGGCTAAGGGCTAAGTGTGCAGTCTGCTCCCACCACAGCCTTTAAACCACCCTACTCCCTTCCCCGAACCCTCCTCTGTGACTCCCTCAGATTCCACTCTCTGCAGAAAGTATCTACTACCCTCGGCCTGGAGAGTGGTTCTCAGGTCCGTTGTTGAATACTCAGGTGGCAGGGAGCGCACTTCCAATTTGTTGCTGTAACTATTAGGGAGCATCAGCTTCTCTGTGTGGAGTCTAAATGCTGCCTCTGAAACACCCCAAGAACCAGTCAGTTCTTAACCTTTAGAGTAAAACCAAATACCCCCATTTTCTCTTTGTGGCAGCTTTTACATGCTATCGGGTTCCTCCTCAGTCTTCTCAAATTCAAACAAAGCGGTCGTCCTGTCTCAGTCACTTAATACATATTTGTTGTGGGAAGGAATGAATGATTCAGTGAATACAAAGTGGTTTTCAGAATGTTCTTCCTCCAGGACACGCTCAAGATGAAATTTTTTGGGACAGCACTCCACACAAAATACTGGTCTCAGATGTAAGAACACAGTGCCTGTAACCCAAACTGGCCCTGCAAGCGTGACGACTCATTGTTCCCTTAATCTGGACATTGAACACTTATACAGTGCAGCTAGACGGAAGGTTAAATGAATTATTTATGCTGCTATTAAAAATCATGTTTTCAAGGGATATTTAATGAAAAATCATGTTTTCAAGGGATATTTAATCATAAGTGGTGGAATCAGGCTCAGAATTGTATATACAGTATGGTCCCAATTATGTATAAAAATATAAATATGCAAAGAAAAAATCCTCAAAGGAAATGCATCAGAACGTTACTGATTATCTCTGGAGAGTATAATCATAGGTGATTATGATTTTCAACTTTATCACCTTCTTACAGTTTCCATATAAGCCTGTTTTATTTTTACAATCAGGAAAAAATGTTATTTGTTTAAAAAGATCTGAACCCTTCTGAGAACTCTTTATGACTCGTTTTTCCTGATCTTCCTTATCACGATTCTTTCAGAATCTTGTGTCAGAATTTCATTTTAGTTCCCCCATCTCTTGGGGCATCTTGAGGCTCTCTGGGATACAGTAACCATGAAGTGTGCCAATAATCCCTCTGTTAAATGCTTCTGCTTTATACTGTAAGTTCTATGATATAGTTCTTGCACTTACCTTTTAGTTTTGTTTTGTTTTTGACTACTTAATTGCATATGAAACTACTATTATTTTAGTATGTATTTGTTTTACAAGAACTTAGAAAATTTCAATTCAAAAATGATTACAAAGCGTATTTATTTTCAGTGTCTGATCTACGAATGAATCAGATTCTGGGGCACACGTGGTCTTGTAAGCCTATCATCATCAAAACTGGTCCTGAAGCATGTTAATGAAAGGACATTAAAGCTAATACATGTCTTGCACTTATCTTTATTATTATTATTTTAGTTTAAGGCCTTCATTTTCCACTAAAGAGTTGCATGAAGTAAAACACCACACCTGTTTTTCTCACTACTAATCCCACTATTCCTAGAACACAAGAGATGCTCAAAAGTTACGTGTTGAGTGAAAGGCTGCCCCACTTGTCTGCTTACTAGCTGTGTGAGCTGGGGCATGTCACTGTGCTTCTTTATCTGTATGGGAGATGACACCTGCCTTCCTACCCCATGGGGTTGTTTTGGATTTTCAAAGAGGATAACATTGTCTGATCATCTTTAATAGTAGGTTCTTGGCTTCTCAGTGTGTCCTTTCTTCATGATTTTAAATGCTAAGAATCACCTTCTCCCAAAGCTTTTTGTCCCCTCCCTAGCATCCTCCAGATGTTCCCTGTTGATATGAATTAAATCCAGTCACAGTTCACTTCAGACTCACCAGGTGCCAGCCACTGTGCTTTGCTTTTCTCTTCTCCTCTCCTTTTAAGTATATATTAGCTCTCATTTGCCCAACAACCCTGCAAGGTTGTATTATTATTTTCGTTTTATTGCTGAGGAAGCCAGGACATAAAGAGGTGAAGTCGCTTGTGCACAGCAGCAGCTCTTCTTTGACCCTGGGCGGTGTGACTGCAGGCCTGGAAGCGCTGCCCTGGGCCATGTCATTGGGCCCAGCCGCGTGCTCTGGGAAGCAGTGCACACCCTGCGGAACAGAGGGGAGTGGGCAGAGGCTGGCGTGGCCCGAGCTGCCGTCTGATCTCAGAACCCCCAGTGTGACATGTGAGCACAGGACAACCTTTTCTCCCACAACGCTGATCCTTATCCTTCTTTTCATCTTTCTTTTTTCAGCTTTTGGAACTGACATTTATTTTTAGAAACCACTATAGAGAAATTC
This sequence comes from Physeter macrocephalus, assembly GCF_002837175.3. Classification (NCBI taxonomy): domain Eukaryota; kingdom Metazoa; phylum Chordata; class Mammalia; order Artiodactyla; family Physeteridae; genus Physeter; species Physeter macrocephalus. The sequence continues at coordinate 49,925,649 of NC_041222.1, forward strand.
ACCTCAAGCCCTGCATTTCTTCTTTTTGCAACATACATTTTTATTGACATGATAAAATATTTTGTTCCCCTCATGCTTTAGCCTCTGCCAACAACTAAAAAAGGGGGAAAGACCTGTCTCCTATAGATGGGAATTCTTCCCCTTTTTTGAGTATGAGGAGTTACAGTTCTGGGGTGCATTAGTGTCTATAGGGAAGACAGCAGGAGGATGGAGCCAGCCCAGGGGCAGCCTTTAGGAACGCTGCTGGCTGTCTCTCTGAGGTGGGAAGAACTGGTTGTGTAGCAGACAGACCTAGTATGCATCTCTGCTCCATAACTAAACATGTGACCCAGGGCAAGGGAGTTGACACCAGTTACTTTATCCAGAAAATGAAGATAATAATAAATGCTAGGATTGTTGGAATTATTGAAATATATTGTGTGAAGCAGTTAGCATAGTGCCCAGCAGCACATAATAAACACTCAGGTAGTGTTTATGTTTATAGTGGTGGTTATTATTATTGGTGGTGGAGGGTAGTAATTTTGGGGCAATTCATTGGTCAAGAGAGTCCCTAAGCATAAGATTCCCAGTAATACTTGGGAATTATACATCTTCCATACCTTTATAAAAGGAGAGGTTACTAAAAGAAGGATCTAAGAAGAAGTATCAGAAAACTTTCAACATACAAATCCCATTTTCAAGTAGTTTGTATATCTGGGGCTTTTGGGAGTTTAACTGGAAAGATTTCCTGCTTTGGCTACTGGTGTGATGGGGAATCATCAGCCCAGTGATCATTGGTGGGATTATTCTAGAACACTCTCGAGAGGCAGAGAAAGGGTCAGGCTACAGCTCTGTCTTCCTGGCTTGGCTACACCACTCAACATAGTCAGTGTGATAACCAACTATGGAGCCCCAATAAAATCAAGCTGCCATGCCAGAGCCTCCAACAGTGATCCCCACAAAGCGCTGCAGGAGCTGCAAGCTCCCTCCAATGTCTGCCTTTAAGGGCTACATCACTGCTTTCTGCACAGCTTACGGCGTTCAGATAGGCCTAGCCAGATGAGTGCAGGAGAGTCCTGAATGGGGACTCTGTGATTAATTCAGTTTAGATGGCAGGGGATGTAACATTGAGGGGAAGGCCTGAGGAGTTTGGTTAATCATAAGGAGAAGTGCCTTGACACAGTTGATGTCAAGTGAGCATATGAGTCGTGAACAGAGTTCCCACCTCCCTGCCCACTTACCTGTGATCACACGCGGTACAACATATTGTAGATAGTCATGTATATATTTGAGTCCCCAGTGGATTCTGAATTCCTTGGGAGAAAGGACTCCGAAAGGACTGTTTTTGTCTCTGTCTTCCCAATGCCGAGTTCAGCGCTAGGTGCCAGGAGACACTCGGTGTATGCCAGAGAGGGAGAAGAGGCGGGAAAGGAGGGAGGAGAGGCCTCTCTCAAAGGCGGGTAAGGGTGAATAAATGATCCTTTCGGTTCCTTTCATACTCTTCAATTACGAGGATGTGGAAAACCCCTGGCCAGCACTTCAGAGCTGCCTCGCTAAGGCCTCACGTGCTCTCTGCCTGCCTGTATCCGTCCCTCACAGGCCTTTGCCGTCAGGTCAGCTCCCCAGTGTCACCCCTGATTCTCGTACTGACTTCTCTTATGCTTCCTCACTTCAAAAGAACCAGAAAGATAATTCCAAAAGAAATTGCCTAGCTTTGTATACTTTCTATGATTTTAGAGGCTTTTCCATGTCACAATCTCACCTAGTTCTAATAACAAAGATGTGACTTCTTTTAGCACTATACCTTCTGAGGCTTAATGCTGTAGTAACTTTGAGAAGAATAAGACCGCCTCCATCTCTGGGACCTCAGTACCTTTACCAGGAATTGTGTTCACTCTTGGCTTATAGTGGGAGGGAAAGTGTATAGTAACCAATTGGCCCTCAGGAATTTACCAAATAAGTGTCAGTACTGTTCAGTCTCTGAAGAAGATACAATTGTTTAGAAGATAGGTGTGGTTAAGTGTCAGGGCACTGGCGAAGTGTGGCTGCTGGAAAGGAGTTTGGCTGTTGGAGGGAATAAGGAGGGTGTCACGCCAGCTTAACAGAGATAACCAGAGTATCTTAGAGAAGGGGTGCGTGTGTGTGCGTGTGTATGTATGTGTCCCTTAAAAAAGAATTAAAAACCTATTATAAAGGAAAACTGGATATCAGACATAGAATTTTCCCAGAATGATGGCTGTCAGTATGGAAGCAGGTTGGCTTGAATCCATTGACCCCCAGGCTGAAATGACAGTGTTTCACAACTAGCACAGAACAAAGATAAGAGGTATGTTGGAAGGCTGTCACTGTAGAAGAGCTATAGTCAGCGGAAACAGCATGGAATTAGTTCTTCCTTTATAGGCAGGATGTATAGTTTATGCTGGGAGAGAATCTTCTTGTGCGGTGATTCTCAACGTGGCTGAGCATCAGATGGCTTGGGAGGGCATTCAGCCTGGACCCCACCTTGGACTGACTGAAGCAGAATTTTCTCTAGTGGCTAAGAATAGATTTACTGCACTAGAAAAGTAAGTCTGATGGTGAATTTTTCAAAGCTGATGAAATTAACTTTATAAATAGTTTATATACCTTTTCACCAAGTGATTCTGGTTCTACAAGTCTATTCTAAGAATGTAGACAGTAATTTGGACCAAGATTTATGGAGAAAAATATACAATAGTATTATACATGATGGGGAAAATTGGAAAGACCTACATATCTCACAGTAGGCGCGTGCTTAAATTAATTGTGGAATATCCATAATGTTGCATATATTCAGTAAAATGGAGCTTTCAAAGGATAATTAATAAGAAGATCCTCTTAATTACAAGTGATAAATAGCAAGGTACAAAATTATATATGTATATGCAAAAGGGAAAATACATTATTTCACTTATGAGGTGCTTACCAATAGCCAAATTCTTAGAGACAGAGAGTAGAATGGTGGTTACCAGGGATGGGGGGATGGAGAGTTATTGTTAAACGGAGTTTAACAATACGGAGTTTCAGTTTGGGATGATGAACAGCTTCTGGAAAGGAGGGTGGTGATGGTTGTACAGCACTGTGAATATACGTAAGGCCACTAGAATGTGTACTTGAAAGTGGTTAAAAGGCAAGTTTTATATTTTGCCTATTTTACCACAATAGAAAGACCCCTCCCCTCCTATGGGGCGTCCTGTGGGATGAGTGAGGAACACGGTGGGAACTGCAGTGTGAGCTCTTCACAACAGCAGCCTTGGCTGATTCTTCCGAGAGAGGTCAGTTGTGTGCTCATGTGAAACAAAATAAAGGTCGTAGCTATGAGGGAAAATATTTTATCTGTACAGGAGGCCCGAATTTTTTTTTTTAAATGCATAGAAGCGTAGAGAGAAAATCCACGTGGTAACAGGATTTACTTCTAGGTGGTGGAAATATGGGTTGTTTTAAATTCTTCTGTCTTAAAAAAAAAAAAAAAAGTCTATAATTTCCCCCAAAGGAATATATAGTAGAAGCTCAGAACAAAAAGTTATTTTTAAGAAAAAGAATTTTAAAATGTTTTTCTATCTTTGTTAATTTCTTCATGAAGGTTGATAGCAAATCATTATGACCTATATTCAACAAACAGTCCAGAATTTTATCCATGCGAACATGGTGCATCCCTCTGAAAGCAGTCCCCATGAGAGCCCCCTCTAAAGGGCTTCCGTTGCGGAGAGTAAATCTTCAGACTGTGGGGAGTACTGGAAACTTGGGGACAGTCACAAATCATCTAGGGCCGTGCCTTGTAAACAGGTGGGCAGTGACATGAATATGTTCCCTTCCTTTGTGAGGGATGGTTTTCCTCATAGGCCTTTGAACGAGGATTAGGTGGTCAGGGAAACCCTCCATTTTTATATTCCATCGTTAAATGAAAGGGTTTTTTCCTCACTTTGTGAGGCGGGATCTGCCATTACCCAAACTAGCCGTTCCTTAGCCGTCAGGGTCGTTAGTGTCGAGCAACAAAAACTGACTGTAACTCAGGAATTCCCTGGCGGCCTAGTGGATAGGACTCGGCGCTTTCCCTGCCGGGGACCCGGGTTCAATCCCTGTCAGGGACCTAAGATCCCGCAAGCCTTGTGACGTGGCCAAAACAAAACAAAACAAAAGACTGACTGTAACTGATTTAGGCACTACAGGAACTTAGTGGAAAGTTATAAGGATGCCCGCAGAATCTCCAGGAATGCAGAAAAACAAAGTCAAAAAACAGGTGAGAATGAGGGAGGCTGCTCAGCTGCAACGTGAGTAGGACCAGGCCACCTCCCCTTTCGGTCCACCTGGACCAGGGTTCTGCCATCGGCACGTGGGAGCTGCCACTGCTGCTGCCGGCCTGAGAGCATTCTCCCCTCCACTGTTTCTCTGCATCTCTGGTCCCAGGTTCTATATCTACTGGCAGGATGTAGCTAATTGGCTGGGCCCTGGTCCACACCTGCTGCTGGGCAAGGGAGTATCTGGCATCTTTCAGCACTTGTAATGGCAGGTGAGCTCTGCCTTCCACTGAGACTCTGAAGGGGAGAAGGGGGTTCAGATGCTGGGAAGCCAGATGACAGATAGCCAGTATGATTAGCACATGGCTTTCAGTCAGTCTTGTTAATCTCTGCCCGAGTCCAGTAATGAGCAGGTGATTATCCCTTAAAATGCCCGCAGCTGCTGGCATCAGTTTGCTCTCGGGCACTTAAGCATTTTCTGCATGGGGGACTGTAAGAGGTTCCAAACTATATGCTGATTAAGTGCTGGGAATTCACATACCGTGTCTTCATCTGGTGCAGCAGGACTGATAGACGGGGCTGCCTGCCCTGTGGTTTATACTTGATAGGAGTAGAGGTGGGAACTGGGGAGGGAGGAAGGCAGGCCGCATGCAAAGACAGCTGCTCCTTCTAGAGGTCCCTTTCAAAGGGCCTAGAGGCAGTTCCAAGAACACAGTGACTTCAGAATTCAAATAATCAGACGGGCAATTGGGCTTTCCTCTTTGTTAGGAGAGCAAGTACAGCAGTTTGGCCCTGAGTTTGGCAGGAATGTGATATGACACCGTCCTCTTGCCTCTTGCCTGACTCATCGCAGTCCTTTAATTGCAGCCCTTTAATCATAGGCAGAAGTCCACTCCTGACTATGATGACTATTTGTCTTTAATTTTTACCTCATCTATGTAGTACTCTAGCTACAGGCTTACTGGCAGCTCCAGGCACCAGTGTCCCTGGGGAGAGGGCTCTGGCAGATTTCAGGGGAGTCCACACATCCCTGGAGGCAGTACAGCAAAGGGTAAACAGGTATTTCTGTCAGGGGAAGGCAGACTTCTTCTGAGGGTCTAGACAGCAACTGAGAAAAATGCATTAGTCAAGGTTTTTAATGCATATACTTTTCCAGCAAAGTGTTACTTGCTCCAGTAACACACTAAGAACTGCATCAGGAAAGGTCTCTTTAACATTTTACATCCTTTGGTAGAATAGATCTCAAATTCTATAATGCTTTAAAAAACCATCCAGGTCACATAGAGCTGTGGGCAGTGTGGGCTGGAATCTTCATTTTTAAAGTGTGTCCCCAGCAGTTGGGGCCACACTTTGAGAAGCTCTGCGCTACTGTCTGATTCCTCATGCACAGCCAGGGAGATGTGAGCCACTGAAGGGCTTTAAGAGAGAGGCAGACCCTTCAAGCCATTGCTTTCCATAAACTGAATCCCCTCATCTTCAGACATTTTATTTCATTTTTTTCAGACCTCTCATTTTTAACAGAAACTTTTTTTTTTTTTTTTTTTCCTGCATGAAGTCCTACTCAGAAACCCAACCTATAAAATCAAAAATGCTGTTCTGGTTGAAGTGATCATGGTGGCCAAAGCTCATGTACTCCACATGGATTCCAGCCCTTGCAGGGACCCCTGAGGTCCCCAGCCCACAGCTGTGGGGCTCAGTGTGACAGGCTTCCAGGTATGGACACAACACCCTCTGTCTGTCCCTAGCTTGGGGAGCTGGACACTGTTGGCTCCTCTAGTGTCTCACACAGGTGGTCAGTAAATAGATATCAGATTAGTGACTATGACAGTTTTGGGGACTCCCAGCAGCTTCTATGCTGGAGGGGTTGGGGAAACGTAAATATCAGACTTTTCAACTTCTTTTCGTCAGCCCACATGCTCCTAATCCCATTTCTGTTTAAATGCTTTATATGCCATGTAGTCATAGAAAGTTTCTGGCAGACTCAAGAATTGAGACAGCTGATGAATTGAAACCACTTCTCTATGGAGGAAAGTAGATGTTACAGAAATAAACTCTTGTGTTTTACTATAAGCTGCCTTAAGTCGATTTGGGAAGTAGCTGGGGTGTAAATAATGAGTAATACTCACTAAATGAAGTTATATGCAAGTCCAGGAACATCCACTTCCAGCTAAAGGACCTGGCAAAGGGTGAGAAATTGGGCATCATGACCGAGAATAATGCCTCCTGGTAGTGGAGGGGGAAGGGAGATTCTCAGAAAAATCTTATGTTCTTATGTGTTTGGTTGGTTATTTTTCTTTATTCTGCTACTATGAATAAAGAAAAAAGTTCTGAAGACAAGAAATTGAGAAAGCAAACTGAAGTGTCTTCCCTAGATTTTGACGGGAAAGCGTGTGAACTGACTGTGGCCGATCCGGAGCACAGCTGGGTGGAGGCTGAGCTGGAGGGGCTCTTGGAGGTCACTGTGCCTGGAGGCTGAGCTGGGGGGCTCTTGGAGGTCACTGTGCCTGGAGGCTGAGCTGGGGGGCTCTTGGAGGTCACTGTGCCTGGAGGCTGAGCTGGGGGGCTCTTGGAGGTCACTGTGCCTGGAGGCTGAGCTGGGGGGCTCTTGGAGGTCACTGTGCCTGGAGGCTGAGCTGGAGGGGCTCTCGGAGGTCACTGTGCCTGGAGGCTGAGCTGGAGGGGCTCTCGGAGGTCACTGTGCCTGGAGGCTGAGCTGGAGGGGCTTTTGGAGGTCACTGTGCCTGGAGGCTGAGCTGGAGGGGCTCTTGGAGGTCACTGTGCCTGGAGGCTGAGCTGGAGGGGCTCTTGCAGGTCACTGTGCCAAATTAAGATTTGCTGTGAGTAAAGCGCTCATTGACAGTAAGCAAGACGTCAAACTGTATCTCAGACATTTAGTTCCAAAGAATTTTTCAAAAAGGAATTGTTCCTCACTTGGTAAAGTTGCATACATTTAGTTTACTAATAAGGGTGTATGTTTATGATAAATTCAAGTATACTTTATCCTTTCCTCAGGCCACATATCTATGGCCATTGCCACACCTTGGTGTTATGGTACGTAGAATTGCAGGTCAGGATTGGTTTGGGGTAGTTATTTTAAAGGCTAGTAAACCTCTGTTGAAGGTCAAATCTGAAACTAGGGGCATAACTCTCCTGCTTGGAGGTGGCTTGTGGTGGGTGAGTAGATGGGGACTGTGGCCTTGTGATGCCTGAGGCCTTGACTTGCCTCTGTTGGGATTGAGGAAGGGCCCAATAGAAAACATCTCATCCTGCCTGAGGACAAGCAAGTTAGAGAGAGAAAGAAGTCAGTTTGAAAACTTAACATATCTCCTTTGTCATAAAGCAGTTGCTGGAGAGTGTGGCTTACATCTGTGGGCAAAGAATTTTCCTGACACTGGACCTGAGGATTAGCCCTCCTAGAAAGGTAGTACAGGGCACCGCCAGATCCTCTCTGTGAAAGCAGAGCAGAAAGCAAGTTCTCTGCTGGCAGAGAGGCTTCAAAGAGAAACAGAAGGTGAGGGGTAAGCCAGAAGTTACCAGCCTTGCTTGGCTTACAGACCCTGGCTATCTCAGCACATTTTTTATAGCGCTCCTAGGCCAAAGGAAATACCTAACAGTTCCATCTACTAGTTTGGTCTAAACAACTTAATAGTAGTAATAAGCTTGGTTTCTGACAAGTGTCCCTGTGTTTCCCCTGAAAATATCTCTATTTCAGAACCCCAGTGAGTTTGCTGAGGTGCCCCAAGGCACTGTAGTGCATAGTTTGGAAAATGCAGTCTCCTTCAGAAAACTCAACAATAAAATTGTCACTCCTTATTCTCTTGGAGAATGAGTTTGTTTTCTACATCTATAACTCTATTTCTGCTCTATAGATAAGTTAATTTGTACCCCTTTTTAAGATTCCACATATAAGTGATATCACATGATACTTGTCTTTCTCTGTCTGACTTATTTCACTCAGTATGACAATCTCTAGGTCCATCCATGTTGCTGCAAACGGCATTATTTTGTTCTTTTTAATAGCTGAGTAATAGTCCATTATATATATGTACCACATCTTCTTTAACCATTCCTCTATTGGTGGACATTTAGGTTGCTTCCATGTCTTGGCTATTGTAAATAGTGCTACAATGAACACTGGGGTGCGTGTCTCTTTTTGAATTATGGTTTTCTCCAGATATATGCCCAGGAGTGGGATTGCTGGATCATATGGTAGCTCTATTTTTAGTTTTTTAAGGAACCTCCATACTGTCCTCCATAGTGCCTGTACCACCAACAGTGTGGGAGGGTTCCCCTTTCTCCACACCCTCTCCAGCATTTATTGTTTGTAGACATTTTGATCATGTCCATTCTGACTAGTGTGAGGTGATACCTCATTGTAGTTTTGATTTGCATTTCACTAAGAATTACTGATGTTGAGCATCTTTTAATGTGCTTTTTAGCCATCCATATGTCTTTTTGTTCTGATTAATTTTTATTGGAGTATGGTTGCTTTACAATTTTGTGTTAGCCTCCACTGCACAAAAAAATGAATCAGCCATATACATACAGATATCCCCTCCCTTTTGGACTTCCCTCTCATTTAGGTTACCATAGTGCATTAGGTTCCTGTGCTATACAGTATGTTTCCATCAGTTGTCTATGTTATACATAGTATCAATAATGTATATGTGTCAATCCCAGTCTCCCAATTCATCCCACCCCACCGCTTTCCCCCTTGGTGTCTATACATTTGTTCTCTATGCCTGTGTCCTATTTCTGCTTTGCAAATAAAGTCATCTATACCATTTTTTTAGATTCCACATATATGCATTATTATACGATATTTGCTTTTCTCTTTCTGACTTACTTCACTCTGTATGACACTCTTTAGACCATCCATGTTTCTATAAATGACCCAATTTCATTCCTTTTTATGGCTGAGTAATATCCCATTGTATATATGTACCACATCTTCTTTATCCATTCCTCTGTTGGTGGACATTCAGGTTGCTTCCATGTCCTGGCTATTGTAAATAGTGCTGCTATGAACATTGGGGTGCATGTGTTTTTTTTGAATTATGGTTTTCTCAGGGTATATGCCCAGTATTGGGATTGTTGGGTCATATGGTAGTTCTGTTTTTAGTTTTTTTTTTAACGTCTTTATTGGAATATAATTGCTTTACAATAGTGTGTTACTTTCTGCTTTATGACAAAGTGAATCAGCTATACATATACATATATCCCCATGTCTCTTCGCTCTTGCGTCTCCCTCCCTCCCTCCCACCCCTCTAGCTGGTTACAAAGCACCGAGCTGATCTCCCTGTGCTATGCGACTGCTTCCCACTAGCTATCTATTTTACATTAGATTCCATATATATGTGTTAGCATATGGTATTTGTTTTTTCTTTCTGACCTATTCACTCTGTATGACAGACTCTTGGTCCATCCACCTCACTACAAATAACTCAGATTTGTTTCTTTTTATGGCTGAGTAATATTCCATTCTACATATGTGCCACATCTTCTTTATCTATTCATCTGTCGATGGACGCTTACATTGCCTCCTTGTCCTGGCTATTGCAAACAGAGTTGCAATGAACACTGTGGTACATGACTCTTTGAATCATGCTTTTCTGATCCTTTGTATTTCTTTAGTGTCAGTTGTTACTTCTCCGTTTTCATTTCTAATTCTATTGATTTGAGTCTTCTCCCTTCTTTTCTTGATGAGTCTGGCTAATGGTTTATCAATTTTGTTTACCTTCTCAAAGAACCAGCTTTTATTGATCTTTGCTATTGTTTCCTTCATTTCTTTCTTATCCGATCTTTATGATTTCTTTCCTTCTGCTAACACTGGGGATTTTTTGTTCTTCTTTCTCTATTTGCTTTATGTGAAAGGTTAGGTTGTTTATTTGAGATTTTTCATGTTTCTTGAGTTAGGATTTTACTGCTATAAACTCCCCTCTTAGAACTGCTTTTGGTGCATCCCATAGGTTTTGGGTCATCGTGTTTTCACTGTCATTTGTTTCTAGGTATTTTTTGATTTCCTCTTTGATTTCTTCAGTGATCTCTGTTATTTAGTAGTGTATTGTTTATCCTCCATGTGTTTGGAATTTTTACAGACTTTTTCCTGTAATTGATATCCAGTCTCATAGCGTTGTGGTCAGAAAAGATACTTGATACGATTTCAATTTTCTTAAATTTACCAACGCTTGATTTTTGACCCAAGATATGATCTATCCTGGAAAATGTTCCATGAGCACTTGAGAATAAAGTGTATTCTGTTGTGTTTGGATGAAATGTCCTGTAAATATCAGTTAAGTCCATCTTGTTTAATGTATCATTTAAAGCTTGTGTTTTCTTATTGAGTTTAATTTGGGTGATCTGTTCATTGGCAAAAGTGGGGTGTTAAAGTCCCCTACTATGATTGTGTTACTGTTGATTTCCCCTTTTATGGCTGTTAGCATTTGCCTTATATGTTGAGGTGCTCCTATGTGGGTGCATAAATATTTACAATTGTTATATCTTCTTCTTGGATTGATCCCTTTATCATTTTGTTGTGTCCTTCCTTGTCTCTTGTAACAGTATTTATTTTAAAGTTTATTTTGTCTGATATGAGTATTGAAACTCCAGTTTTCTTTTAATTTCCATTTGCATGGAATATCTTTTTCCATCCCCTCACTTTGTCTGTAGGTGTCCCTAGATCTGAAGTGGGCTCTCATAGACAGCATATATGCAGGTCTTGTCTTTGTATCCATTCAGCCAGTCTATGTCTTTTGGTTGGAGCATTTAGTCCATCTACATTAGTCTTGGTTGTAGGTTTTTTCCTTTCATCACTTTAAATATGTCCTGCCACTCCCTTCTGGCTTGCAGAGTGTCTGCTGAAAGATCAGCTGTTAACCTTATGGGGATTCCCTTGTATGTTATTTGTTGTTTTCCCTTGCTGCTTTTAATATTTTTTCTTTGTATTTAATTTTTGATAGTTTGATTAATGTGTCTTGGCATGTGTCTCCTTGGATTTATCCTGTAGGGGACTCTCTGCACTCTCTGGAGTTGACTGACTATTCCCTTTCCCATATTAGGGAAGTTTTCAACTATAATCTCTTCAAATATTTTCTCAGTCCTTTTCTTTTTCTCTTCTTTTTCTAGGACCCCGTATAATTCTAATGTTGGTGCGTTTAATGTTCTCTCAGAGGTCTCTGAGACTGTCCTCAATTCTTTTCATTCTTTTTTCTTTATTCTTCTCTTTGGTAGTCATTTCCACTATTTTATCTTCCACGTCACTTATCCGTTCTTCTGCCTTAGTTTTTCTGCTATTGATTCCTTCTAGAGAATTTTTAATTTCATTTATTGTGTTGTTCATCACTGTTTGCTCTTTTGTTCTTCTAGGTCCTTGTTAAACGTTTCTTGTATTTTGTCCATTCTATTTCCAAGATTTTGGATCATCTTTACTATCATTACTCTGAATTCTGTTTCAGGTAGATTGCTTATTTCCTCTTCATTTGTTTGGTCTGGTGGGTTTTTACCTTGCTCCTTCATCTGCTGTGTGTTACTCTGTCTTCTCATTTTGCTTAACTTACTGTGTTTGGGGTCTCCTTTTTGCAGACAGCAGGTTCGTACTTCCTGTTGTTTTTGGTGTCTGCCTCCAGTGGCTAACGTTGATTCAGTGGGTTGTGTAGGCTTCCTGGTGCCTGTATCCCAGTGGATGAGGCTGGATCTTGTCTTTCTGGTGGACAGGACCACGTCTGGTGGTATGTTTTGGGTGTCTGTGACCTTATTATGATTTAAGGCAGCCTCTCTGCTAATGGGTGGGGTTGTGTTCCTGTCTTGCTAGTTGTTTGGCGTAGGGTGTCCAGCACTGTAGCTTGCTGGTCATTGAGTGGAGCTGGGTCTTAGCGTTGAGATGGAGATCTCTGGGAAAGCTTTCACCATTTGATGTTATGTGGAGCCAGCAGGTCTCTGGTGGACCAGTGTCCTGAACTCAGCTCTCCCACCTCAGAGGCTCAGTCCTGACACCCGGTCGGAGCACCAAGACTCTGTCAGTCACATGGGTCAGAAGAAAAGGGAGAAAAGAAGAAAGAAAAAATAAAATAAAGTTATTAAAGTGAAAATTTTTTTTAATTATTAAAAATTTTTAAAAAATTGAAAAGTAATAAAATGAAAGAAAGAAGAGAGCAACCAAACCAAAAAAACAAATCCACCAATGATAACAAGGGCTAAAAAAGTGTACAAAAAAACCCAAACAAAAACCAAAGAAATGGACAGACAGAACCCTAGGAGAAATGGTAAAAGCAAAGCTATACAGACAAAATCACACAAAGTCCATCGCTTTAATTTTGGGATGATTCATTGTCTATTCAAGTATTCCACAGATGCTGGGTATATCAAGTTGATTGTGGAGATTTAATCTGCTGCTTCTGAGACTGCTGGGAGAAATTTCCCTTTCTCTTCTTTGTTCGCACAGCTCCTGGGGTTCAGCTTTGGATTTGACCCCGCCTCTGCCTGTAGGTCGCCTGAGGCATCTGTTCTTCGCCCAGACACAACGGGGTTAAATGAGCAGCTGATTAGGGGGCTGTGGGGAGGGAGGGGTACGGAATGCAGGGCGACCCTGCAGAGGAAGAGGCCGACGTGACACTGCAACAGCCTGAGGCATACCGTGTGTTCTCCCGGGGAGGTTGTCCCTGGATTTTGGGACCCTGGCAATGGCAGGCTGCACAGGCTCCTGGGAGGGAAGGTGTGGATAGTGACCTTTGCTTGCACACAGGCTTCTTGGTGGCTGCAGCAGCAGCAGCCTTAGTGTTTCATGCCTGTCTCTGGTGTCTGCGCTGAAAGCCATGGCTCGTGCCCGTTTCTGGAGCTTGTTTAGGCAGTGCACTGAATCCCCTCTCCTCGCGCACCCTGAAACAATGGTCTCTTGCCTCTTAGGCAGGTCCAGACTTTTTCCCTGACTCCCTCCCAGCTAGCTGTGGCACACTAACCCCCTTCAGGCTGTGTTCATGCATCCAACCCCAGTCCTCTTCCTGGGATCTCTATTTTTAGTTTTTTAAGGAACCTCCATACTGTTTTCCACAGTGGCTGTATCAATTTGCATTTCCACCAACAGTGTATGAGGGTTCCCTTTTCTCCACACCCTCTCCAGCATTGTTTATAGATTTTTTAATGATGGCCATTCTGACTGGTGTAAGGTGATACCTCATTGTAGTTTTGATTTGCCTTTCTCTAACAATTAGTGATGTTGAGCATCTTTTCATGTGTTTGTTGGCCATTTGTATGTCTTCTCTGGAGAAATGTCTATTTAGGTCTTCTGCCCATGTTTTGATTGGGTTGTTTGGTTTTTTGATATTGAGCTCCAAGAACTGTTTGTATGTTTTGAATATTAATCTTTTGTTGGTTGCTTCATTTGCAAATATTTTCTCCCATTCTGAGGGTTGTCTTTTTGTTTTGTTTATGGTTTCCTTTGCTGTGCAAAAGCTTTAAAGTTTCATTAGGTCCCATTTGTTTATTTTTGTTTTTATTTTCATTACTCTAGGAGGTGGATTCAAAAAGATTTTGCTACGATTTATGTCAAAGAGTGTTCTGCCTGTTTTCCTCTAAGAGTTTTATAGTATCCAGCCTTACATTTAGATCTTTAATACATCTTGAGTTTCTTTTTGTGTATGGTGTCAGGGAGTGTTCTAATTTCATTTGTTTACATGTAGCTGTTCAGTTTTCCCAGCCCCACTTATCGAAGAGACTGTCTTTTCTCCATTGTATATTCTTGCCTCCTTTGTCATAGACTAGGTGACCATAGGTGTGTGGCATTATCTCTGAACTTTCTATTCTGTTCCATTGTTTTATATTTCTGTTTTTGTGCCAGTACCATACTGTCTTGATTGCTGTAGCTTTGTAGTATAGTCTGAAGTCAGGGAGCCTGATTCCTCCAGCTCCATTTTTCTTTCTCAAGATTGCTTTTGCTATTTGTGGTCTTTTGTGTTTGCATACAAATTATAAAATTTTTTGTTGTAATTCTGTGAAAAATGCCATTGGAAATTTGATAGGGATTGTGTTGATTCTGTAGATTGCTTTGGCAGGGGAGGGATAAATTGGGAGACTGGAACTGACATATACACACTACTATATATAAAATATAGTAGTAGATAACTAATAAGAACCTATTCTATAGCACAGGGAACTCTACTCAATACTCAGTAATGGCCTATATGGGAAAAGAATCTTAAAAAGAGTGTGTATATGTATATGTGTAACTGATTCACTTTGTTGTACACCTGAAACTAACACAACATTGTAAATCAAGTATCCTCCAAGGAAAATTAAAAAAAAAAAAAAGAATGAATGAGGGAGTGGGAAAAAAAAGAAAAGCCAGGAGTATTACCTTAATGGAGCTTCCTCCACATGGAATAAAACTTTAGGAGAAGGAAGAAACTTACTCTTGTTCTCTCCTTGCCCCATCACCAAACCATCTGGGTTTTAGCTCAGAGTTATCCCTGAGCTGATGTAGCTTCCTATCCTAGGAGACAGCATCTATTTAGAAGCTACACCTTCCAGTCTTCTTAGTACCATGTACATCTTTGGAAGGGAAGGGAAATGAAAAGTGAGATGATAACTCCAGGGGCATATATAGAATACAATTCTTCATCCTACCCTTTCAATTCTGTGTAGCCTGAGATCAAATATTATGAAGGCCAAGAAGAAACTTATTTTCATTTGACTAAATTAGATGCAGACTGTCAACTCTGCAGAGCCTCTGAGCACACACTTTTTTTTCTTTGCCTGTAGCTTTAAATGGAGGCATAGTCTGCAGTGAGAAAGATGACCCTCTCAGGTATACTAAGAACCCAACAGTAAAAGGCCCACTCCTTTATGATGCAAAATTTCTGTTAATAATGGAAAGTAATACATGGTGGATTTCTAATCATAAGCAACTAAATATTTCCTGTGTGTGCCTCTCATTTAAACCACAGAACCTTGCCCAGTCTGTATTTAAAGCTTAACTGGTCAAGTGTGCATTTCAATCATCAGTCATATTGGCCTCATCAGTAAAATACCAGGATTAGCAAAACATGAATTGCTAAATGTGCAAAAAATTTATCAAAGTAGTCAAGTATTTAATTCCTTTGTATTCAAATTTTATTGTGTCATTCTCAATACATACAAACTTAAGTTTACAAAATGTATCTGTACCCCTCCCCCTCTAAAAAGCACCTTCCCAGGATGAGCTAGTGGGAAATTTGTTCTGAGTTGCTGCCCGAGGAGGAGGCAGTGCTGAGTGGAAGAAGTGAGGTGAGAAGACTGCTTGTGGCACCGCCAGGATCACCTGTGGAATGAGGTGGACTACTCAGTGGATGGGAGGTGCAGGCAGAGCCCGGCCTGTAGGGGAAGGTCCAGGGGTCTTCAGAAGAGGCCTGCTGAGCAGGACCCGGGCCTTACAGCCTCCCCTGCCGCACTCTGGAGGCTCCTGCATTTTTCCCTTGCTGCTTCATCCGGGCCTGCCAGCTCTGATGACCGTCTGCTTCTCTCCTGTCCCCAGGTCCACCTGGGTGTCCTCAGTTCTTTGTCTCTTACACCGCTTCACTTCTCCAGAGATCCTGACAACTGAAAGGAGCCTCCTCAGAGGCTCAGTTTCCTTGTCAGTAAAATGGGGGTAATTAATAGTGTCTGCCTACCTCATGGAACGTTTGTGAGGATCAGACGAGATGTATGTTAAAGCATTCTGTTAACTGCAAAATGCTGTATAAATGTCAGGCGTTATACATCATTAGCCAGTCTATTTCTCAGCTAAAGCAGTTTCTATGCACATTTTACTTACCCTCTGAACAATTCTTTGTCAAATAGCAAATGTAAATGCTGTTTTTTCCTTCTTGGAATATGGTGGTTCCTTTGTAACTTTATGATGTAGGCTGAATCTTTAAGTACTCCTTTGGCTTATAGCTCTTCCCCGAACACCCATGCAAGATCATAATCCATAAAACACAGAGGCAATAACTCCTTTTAATTGCCAGGAGTTCATCATTTGCTACGTTCTAAATGCAGTCACTTAGACATTTGCCTTGAAAAGCCTAACTCTATTTATTATGCAGAGCCGAGACTGTGTGAGGCTAGGCCCTCCTGCCGAGGGAGAAGTCGTTCAAGTCAAGTGGCCTGATGGCAAACTCTACGGGGCAAAATATCTCGGATCAAATGTTGCCCACATGTACCAGGTGAGTGCCGCCCTGGGTGTGATGCTTGCTGAGATGGACAGTAGAAACCAGAGGGCAGACAGTATAGCCAGTGTACTGCTGCCCAAGAAGCCACATGAATTTGGAACACCTCTTGTTTTATAAAAAAGACAAAAATTCGATGTTTGATGACCTAGATTTTAGACTTTTATTGCCAAGTTCGATACTGGGAAACTCTAGTAACATTTGATGAATGGGTTAATTGTAAGGAATATAGTTAGGTCAAAAAGATAACCAACTGGATGGTGGGCTGCTTTCTTGTGTTTCTGTTATACGGGGAGAGACTAATTGTCTGGATTATCTAACTAACTGTAAGCCAAATCAGTGATGGCTGTTCATCATCCAGCAGCCCCTGAATGGGTGGCTTTTCCCTGAGAGACATCATCGGGTGTTTCAGCAAACCTAAACCAATGGTGCATCGGCACAGATGTGGCCATCTGTGCACCCGAGCGTAAAGGACTGCTTATTTAATGAAAAGTGCAGTTATCATTTTGGCATTCTGTTCACTGAACAACTCTACATATTATTAAAGAATATATATACAATTTAAAAATGAATTGTATCCCTATTAGAAATGAGGATGAGTTAAGCTCTAATAAGGAAAACAACATGGATGGCGCATGTGCATTTATATTCCTTCAGAAAGACTTTAAAAAGGAACAAATTTATTAGAACCAATAAATTATAGTACTTTTAGTAACACGATGGCAGAAATCAACATTCTAAAGCTAAGCAGTAGTGTAAAAACAGGAAGATTGAAGTAAAAGGAGAAAAAGCAAGAAGGTTCAGGCCTGTGAAAAACAGCTTGAGAATGATAAGACCTCCAGTTTCCTCAGAGAAATTGTTCACTGTTCAAAGACTGATAAAGGGCTAGGGCTTAAATGGAAGAGTACATTAAAAGACACTGCACTAAAAACTGGAGCACAATGTAATTAAAAGTGTTCAAAGAAGTTTGGAAAACTTAGGGGAGAACATTTTTTAAGGTGTAGGATGGGGAGGGGAGGATGTACATATCCTGTGTGTGTGAGAGAGAGAGAGAGAGAGAGAGAGAAGGCTATTTCCCCTTTGTATTGGTGACAAAGTGTTAAGTTTCAGATTCAGGTCATTTACAGCAGGGTAAGTGCTGCAGCATTTTTGTATCAGAATGTCCAAAATTAGGCAAAAAATCACAAGACAGGCTGGTAATAGTGGAGACTCCTAGAAAAAGAAGCATTTACTACATCATTCAAAAGAAAATAATTACATTTAATTAAACAATAAATGCAAAAGTGAAGCATCTTACATGTAGCAAAGCTATTAGCTACATGAAAAGTATCATAATGAAGACATGTTGAAATTCAGGCTAATTAGTAATCAGTGTGCTAACTTCAGTTGAATTTATGATGGCCTATCAACGTAGAACTGTGAGCATATTTACAGACTCAATGAAAAAGTTAAGACTAATATTAAAATTATCGCTCAAGGAAGTAGTTTAAAATTCCTCATTAAACCAACTGGCCTTTTGAGATCATTTTGTGTTTTGTGCCTATTTATTCAGCCTCACCATTGAATAAGCAAAGATATTTATAAAAATGGAACTAAATACCTACTGCACAGTGCTAAGTATCCTAAGTATATGCATTTTGGGGGCCCTCACAGTAGCCCTGTAAGATAGATGTTTTTGACTCCTACTTTACAAAGGAGGGAAAAAAGGCTCAGTGAATTTGATGATTTGTTCAAGAGCACACAGCTGGTAAAGGGAAGGGCCAGAATTTACTCTTGGCTCTGTCCCAACTCGGGTGAACAACTATCCCAACTTGCGAGGGACTATCCTTGATTTTAGCACTGCAAGGCTTGCATCCTGGGTGACCCCTTCAGTCCTGGACAAACTGGGATAGTTGGTCACCATACCATACTCCCTCTTAGTTTTAAAACTGCCTTTTTCTCTTTTAGAATTTTCAAATGATCTAAAACAGAAGAAAGGTAGGCACAGGTAGTTCTAGCTATGCTATCAAACTGTATAAATTGCATGACACCTTGGCCTAATTAAATATTACAGAAACCATTTTGCTGAAACAAGGCCAGGAAGAAAAGCCTTCCCAATCTCAGCATTCTGGGAAGTAGCAGGGAGAGGTCTCCTGTGACTGAGACCTAATTCTGCCCCTTGTTTGAGCTTAGTCAAATGTGAGCAGTACATGGATAATAAATACGAAGTTTAATTATATATTTTATCTTAAGTATTTTTTAAACTTGAGCAGATTTTTTAAATTAACATAAATAGCACAGCTACATGGTTTAACTTATCTTTTAACTAGAATTGCAAGCATATACTTCTTTCTTAAAAGTAAAGAATTCAGACAGACAAGTTAGGGATTTCAAAAATACCATAAGTGGTCAGAGTTAGAACATATTAGATATTCTACCCTGATTGCATCCCTTTTGTTGTTTTCTTCTGGAAGAGTTCATGTGAGATTCAGCCTAAACCAAGATCACTTTGAGTAGGGCCTTTGATAAATTTCCCCCAGATGCTCTATGCTTGTTATTCAGTGTCACTTTTTCTCTAACAAAATATCCTAAAATTTTGAAAAAAATGGCTAATGAAATTACTTGCTGCCATTTGATTAGCTTGAAAACAAAGTTTTAAACATTTTCATTTAGATGATAATGTATTTTCAGAAATTGAGGTGGCTGACATGTGAGGTTAAGGAGAACCTGAGATCTTCCTGGCCATTTGTTTGAATTTAACAAAAGTGAGTTTTGAAAGTTAAAGCTCCGTAAGAACTTGAGAAATTATTTTATCTGGGAGGATTATTATACAAGAGTAAATATATCATTACTTCTTTCTCAGAGAGAAACAGTCCTCCCTCTTATGTTGTCAGAACCTCTTAAAGAAACAATCAGTACTTACAGGCCCCACCCATCTTAATGCTAAATTGGCCACAATCTCATGTTCTGAGAAATCATTTGAGGAGCAGTTACTTTTCTTTGTTTTTGCTTTGTTTTAGCAAAAACTTTTTGCTAAAGTTTTCATATCACATATTGCAGAACACTCATTTTCAAGAATTTTGGCCTGTTTGAAAACATACTTTGTTCTTAGTTTGGTAGGGGAAAGAGCTTTTCTTCCTTCCTTGGCTGTTGGCTAGTTCTCTTGTTTGTTCTGCTTGAATCCTTTTTTCTTTTTCATGTAGCTAACTGGAACCCTGAAGAAAATGGTGCATGCTTGCTTCTTTTTTAAATAGATCATGCTCGATGTCTTATTTTTCATTAGGTTGAATTTGAAGATGGATCCCAGATAGCAATGAAGAGAGAGGACATCTACACTTTAGATGAAGAGTTACCCAAGAGAGTGAAAGCTCGTTTTGTAAGTGCTGGATAATCCCTCTGAGGGATCTGCCATGTGAATCCCTCCTCCTCTCTCACTGTTTCCCAAGCCCAGCAGGAAACATACTTAGGCTTTTGGATTGATTTTGAAGAAAGCCAATGCAACTTTTCCCGTATTGAAATCTGTTTAATCCAAAGCTCAAATTTGGCCAGAAACAGGGAAACTGGTGCAAGTCCTCATCTTTCTTTCTAATGAGGTCAAATAATGCTTCTTTGTGTTAACATCTATTGGCATACAGAAAGTTATTGAATATGTGTCCTATGCAAGCTAACTGGGAACACATAAAGATACCATCAAGACATTTACAATCTTGTTAGTGGAAGCAACGTGAAAAGAAAGCTTTCAGTAGGAGATTAAAGGGGACTCAGCATAGCGAACATCTAGTTTCCTATAGCCTTATCATATACAGTTCACCCTTTAACAATGCTGGGGGTTGGAGTGCTGACCCTCCACACAGTCATATACAACTTATATAGTCAGACGCTTCCTGCCCACAGTTTCACATCTATGGATTCAATCACTCTCAGATCGTGTAGTACCATAATGTTTATGATTGAAAAAATTCCGTGTATTAAGTGGACCCATATATAGTTCAAACCCATGTTGTTCAAGGTCAACTGTATTAACTTCTCTCTCGGAAGCTCGTTAATGTTTGTGTCAATTTATAATTAAACTCTCACTTTTATAACAAAAGGAATAAACAAAGCCCAAATACTAGTTGTGGGAATTCTAAAGCAGTTTTTTTTTTACAAAAGAAAACCTTATTAGTTTCAAGCCCTGTACACACCATTAAAAGACAAATAAACATGGACAAATAATCAAAACTGAAGTTGTTAAAAAATATAATTCACAATAACTTAGTTTTCATTATTGTATCATAAAATATTTACTGGACCCTGAAATGAAGTCAGTTTTACTCATTTAGAATTGCATCTAGTGCATCTGTGAAATGATAAGTCCTAAACTAGGAAATTTGAATGAGGGGATTTTTCTGACTAAAATGAAAATTTTTTTCTGAATAAATGACATCCTTAGTTTTCATTGCATGCTAATGATATACGTTTGTGCAGTGATAGAGCTACTCTAGATTACTTTGGAAGAACATGGGTTTCCTTAAATGTTCAGTTGTATATTCAGCTCCTCTCCTGTCAGGTGGGATCCTGAGAACAGGGTAAGTGCATCAGGTTGTAAACTGACTTTTCCTTCTCAGCTGCATCCTTGAGGGCAAGGTCCTTCAAAGTGGAACAGTCAAGAGAAGAGTGATAGTAACAGCACTGCTGCCCACCCAGTGAAGAAATGTGGCATGTAGGGGACCCACACACCTGAAAACAGATTAACCCCCAGTAATAAACAGCAGGGAAAGGGAAAAGAAAATATTCCTATAGTAAAGACATCTGTTAAACCTTAACAAAGACCTAAAAACCTGGATAATTTGTCAGTGTTCTAGGTCTTGAAATCTCTTGAGAAAAACTTTCCTTTTCAAGATGCTGGAGGTGACTGCCTCTCATCCTGTTTCTCCTATCTTCCATGGATTCTCTGTCCCCTCCCATTCCCTTCCCCCTTTTTTAAAAAAAATTTCCTAAAGATTTAGAGGTTGGAATGGATCAGGTAGCCCTCTGGAAGTCTCTGAGGTCTTTGATTTTCTAATCCATGTATGGTTAAACATCCTACCAGCTGGGTCTTATAGATTTCAAATACCATTTCTTAATCACATTAAAAGAAAGCTTTTTGCTTTCTGCTCTGATCACAATCTCTTTGTTCCGTAGTAGATTTGGCTCCAATATCAGTATGCTTTCCCATGTAGCTTTACTTGAGCACGAATTTTCTAAGGTCCATTTCTCAGAACAGTCACACCAAATTGAACTGCTTTTTAAAAATTCTCATAGAAAATTTTTAAATTAAAAAATATATAGGGCTTCCCTGGTGGCACAGTGGTTGAGAATCTGCCGGCCAGTGCAGGGGACACGGGTTCGAGCCCTGGTCTGGGAAGATCCCACATGCCGCGGAGCAACTAGGCCCGTGAGCCACAACTACTAAGCCTGCGTGTCTGGAGCCTGTGCCCCGCAACAAGAGAGGCCGAGATAGTCAGAGGCCCACGCACTGTGATGAAGAGTGGCCCCCACTTGCTGCAACTAGAGAAAGCCCTCGCATAGAAATGAAGACCCAACACAGCCAAAAATATAAATAAATAAATAAATAAATAATTTTTAAAAAATATATATAAATCACATAGATACTCTGAATCTAACCTATTATGTTATGTTGAGCCTAGTAGAAATTTCTTCAGAGACAAAATCCAGTTTGCTCACAGTCCCTAAATCCAGTTTGCCACCTTTCTTTTTACTGAATCAGACTTACGTGCTTCTGTTGTAGAAAACCAGCTTTTTCTTAAGGTTTGTATATAACCCTCTGGCCCTTGGCTAGTCTGTCCGTGACTGCTATTTTTTTTTCCAGTTGGCGAAACAAATCTAATTGGAAAACTTATTGATGGAAGATACTTTATAATTAGAGAAATCTTTTGGTTTTTTTTAAGGCGGGGTGGGTTGCAGCCCCCACTGGGAGGCCTTCATGTTTTAATGACTTCTGCTCACCCAGACATACGCTGACTTGGGGAGAAATTTTTCTAAAGTGTCAGCAGTCCGCCTCAGTGACTGTGCTGGGTTCCTTCCCACTAACTTCAGAAACAGCCCCATTACCTTTTATGGTCTCACAGAATAACCATAGCAATGGTGTATAATTAACTGGTGCTGCTGGTAAACTGGTTTTATTATTGTATTTGAGAGGCTTACTTTTGCTGTCCTCACACAGTGGCAACACTTTCATAGATGTTTTATTTTCTCCTTTAACTTTAGCACTTATAAAAGGGAAAGATTACTCAGAGGAAGTGCTTTGCCAAGAATGAATGAACCAAAACTGTTTTATCCTAACGGCAGAGGGTGCCCAGCCCATCCACAATCTCTTACTTTTCTTCCTGAGTGAAGCTAGGAGCATCTGGGGGAATCCACGGAGGGAGCCTATCACCCTGGATGACCATCTCACGAGCTAGCAGGGAACATGCCCAGCTTTGCACTTGGGTCCATTTTTAGTTTTCAAGCTTCTTTGTAATTGTTCCATTGTTTCTCTCTTCTTCATGATTGACCATGTGCTTTCAAGCCTTAAATGCTGGACCCTGCCTGTGTCACTACCAGGGGAGGGGGCCTCCGTGACACAGTTGGTGTCATCTCAGTAAAAACCAGTTGGGAACACGTTCGAGAGGCAAAATAGGAAACTAGGAAGGAAGAATAGTACTTTAAAGTAAGCTTTACCTGGAGGGAGGAATCAAAATGGTGGAGGAATAGGACTTAGAGCTCACCTCCTCCCACAAATATATCAAAAACACATCTACAAGTGGAACAATTCACACAGAACATCTACTGAACACTGGCAGGAAACCTCAGATTTCTGAAAAGGCAGAAAAACCTCCACGTAAACCAGGTAGGACAAAAGAAAAAAAAAAAAGAGGAAATGAGATGGGACCTGTGCCCCAGGGAGGGAGCTATGAAGGAGGAAAGGTTCCCTCGCCCTGGGAAGTCCCCTCACTGGTGGGGAGATCAGCCTGGATGGAGGTGGAGCTTTAGAGCCTCAGAGGAGAGCTCAGCAACCAGTTTGAGGAAGGCAAAACAGAGAGTGACCTACACAGCTGGTTGGTAGTGCTGCCCTGAACTCCCCAGCCTGAGATGCTCATCTGCCAGAGCAGGCAGGGGCTGGGTGCTAAAGCTTGGGCTTTGGAGGTCAGACTCAGGGAGAGGACCAGCGCTGGCTCCATGGAGACAGCCTGAAGAGGCTGGAGTGTGGCAACTGAGGATGCACTCAGAAGAAGCCTGGGTCTGCCAGAGAGGCAAGGCACCGTTGTAGGGGGATGCAGAGGAGAGGGGCAGGACTTGCCATAGGAGCTTCTTTCCCTGTGTGCACTCTCAGGCAACAGGACACCACCTACATGGGTTCTGGGGGCAGACATGAGCCACCGCTGTCATCGTGAGCTCCAGAGGTGGGCATGGGCTGCTGCCGCTACTAAGAGACCCATGAGCAGGTGCCAGTTGCTGGCCCTGCCATCTTGCGGGCGCGCAGGCCACTGCTGGGAGACCCACAAATGGGCGCTGATCACTGCCCCAGGGTACCAGGAGTGATCACGGGTCACCACACCTGCCCACCCCATATCAAGGGGATAACAGCCGGCACACAATGAGGAAAGAGCAGCAAGTATCCAAACTAAAAGCAGCCCCTCGATTCCGACAACATGGCAGAGTAGAAGGACTGCAGCTCACTTCCTCTCATGAAAACACCAAAATCACAGTTAACTGGTGAACAACCATCGACAAAAAAGACTGGAACCTACCAAAAAAGATATTTTACATCCAAAGACAAAGAAGAAGCCACAATGAGATGGAGTGAGAGTTCTGAGCCTCACGTCATGCTCCCCAGCCTGAAGGTCTGGCATTGGGAGGAGGAGCCCCCAGAGCATTGAGCTTTGAAGGCCAGTGGGGCTTGAGTGCAGAAGTTCTGCAAGACAGGGGGAAACAGAGATTTCACTCTTAGAGCGCACACACAATGTGCACTGGAACGCAGCACAAAGCAGTGACTCCACAGGATCCTGGGCTAGACCTACCTGGGTAGGTCCTGGGTCTTGGAGGGTCTCCTGGAGAGGAGGGTGTTAGCTGTGGCTCACTGTGGGGGCAAGGACTCTGGTGGCAGAGGCCCCAGGAAATACTGATCAGTGTGGGTTCTCTTGGAGGTTGCATTTTTGGCACTGAGACCTGGCCCCACCCAATAGTCTGCAGGCTCCAGTTCTGGGATGCCTCAGGCCAAACAACCAGCGACTGGGGAACACAGCCCCACCCATCAGCAAACAGGCTGCCTAAACTTGTACAGACCTCACAGCCACCTGTAAACACACCCCTTGACATGGCCCTGCCCACCAGAGGGACAAGACCCAGCTACATCCACCAGTCCCTCCCACCAGGAATCCTGCACAAGCCCCTGGACCAAGCTCACCCACCAGGAGACAGACACAAGAAGGAAGAGGAACTATGATCATGCAGCCTGCAGAAAGGAGACCACAAACACAGAAAGTTAGACTAAATGAGACAGTTGAGAAATGTGTTCCAGAAGAAGGAACAAGATAAAAACCCAGAAGAGCAACTAAGTAAAGTGGAGACAGGCAAATCTACATGAAAAAGAATACAGAGTAATGATAGTAAAGATGATCCAAGATGTTGGAATTGGAAAAAGAATGAAGGGCACAGACTGAGAAGATACAAGAAATATTTAACAAAGACCTAGAAGATTTAAAGAACAGAGATGAACAATACAATAACCAAAGTGAAAAATACACTAGAAGGAAACAATAGCAGAATAAATGAGGCAGAAGAACTAATAAGTGAGCTGGAAGAAAGAGTAGTGGAAATCACTGCGGCAGAACAGAATAAAGAAAAAAACAATGAAAAGAAAGGAGGACAGTCTCAGAAACCTCTGGGACATTAAATGCACCAACATTCGCATTATAGGGGTCGCAGAAGGAGAAGAGAGAAAGGAGTTGATAAAATATTTGAAGAGATAATAGCTGAAAACTTCCCTAATATGAGAAAAGAAACAGTCACCCAAGTCCAAGGAAATGCAGACTCCCATACAGGGTAAACCCAAGGAGGAACACACCAAGACATATATTAATCAAACTGACAAAAATTAAAGACAAAGAGAAAATGTTAAAAGAAACAAGAGAAAAACAACAAATAAAATACAAGGGAATCCCATAAGGTTATCAGTTGATTTCTCAGCAGAAACTCTGCAGGCCAGAAGGGAGTGGCATGATATATTTAAAGTGATGAAAGGAAAAAACCTACAACCAAGAATACTCTGCCCAGCAAAGCTCTCATTCAGATTCAATGGAGAAATCAAAAGCTTTATAGATAAGCAAAAGCTAAGAGAATTCAGCACCACAACCAGCTTTACAATAAATGCTAAAGGAACTTCTCTAGGCAGAAAAGAAAAGACCACAACTAGAAACAAGAACATTACGAATGGGAAAGCTCACTGGTAAAGGCAAACATACAATAAAGGTAGGAAATCATCCACACACACACAAATATGATATCAAAACCAGCAATCATGAGCAGAGGATAGTACAAATGCAGGATATTGGAAATGCATTTGAAATTAAGAGACCAGCAACTTAAAACAGTCTTGTATATATATAGACTGCTATATCAAAACCTCACGTGATCTGCAAACCAAAACTCTATGATAGATACACACACAAAAAAGAAAAAAGCAATCCAAACACAACACTAAAGATAATCAAATCACATAAGAAGGGAACAAAAGAGGAAGGGAAGAAAAAAGACTTACAAAAACAAATCCCAAGCAATTACAAAATGGCAATAAGAACATACATACTGATAATTACCTTAAATGTAAATGAATTAAATGCTCCAACCAAACGACACAGACTGGCTGAATGGATACAAAAACAAGAACTGCATATATGCTGTCTATAAGAGCCCACTTCAGATCTAGGGACACATACAGACTGAAAGTGAGGGGATGGAAAAAGATACTCCATGCAAATGGAAATTAAAAGAAACCCGGAGTAGCAATACTCATATCAGACGAAATAAACTTTAAAATAAAGACTGTTACGAGAGACAAAGAAGGACACTACATAATGATCAAGGGATCAGTCCAAAAAGAAGATATAACATTGTAAATATATATGCACTCAACATAGGAGCACGTCAATATATAAGGCAAATGCTAAGAGCCATAAAAGGGGAAATCGACAGTAACACAATAATAGTGGGAGACTTTAACACCCCACTTACATCAATGGACAGGTTATCCGGACAAAAAATCAATAAGGAAACACAGGCCTTAAATGACACATTAGACCATATGGACTTAATTGATATTTATAGGACATTGCACCTGAAAGCAGCAGAATACACTTTCTTCTCAAGTGCACATAGAACATTCTCCAGGATAGATCACATGCTGGGTCACAAAGCAAGCCTCAGTAAATTTAAGAAAACTGAAATCATATCAAGCCTCTTTTCTGACCACAAGACTATGAGATTAGAAATCAATCACATGAAAAAGACTGAAAAAAACGCAAACACGTGGAGCCTAAACAATGTTACTAAACAACCAGTGGATCACTGAAGAAATCAAAGAGGAAATCAAAAAATACGTAGAGACATATGATAACAAAGATGACAATCCAAAGCCTATGGGACACAGCAAAAGCAGTTCTAAGAGAGACGTTCATAGCAATACAGTCTTACCTCAGGAAACAAGAAAAATCTCAAACCTAACAACAACCTAACCTTACATCTAAAGCACCTAGAGAAAGAAGGACAAACAAAACCCAAAGTTAGTAGAAGGAAAGAAATCATAAAGATCAGAGCAGAAATAAATGAGATAGAGATGAAGAAAACAACAACAAAAATCAATGAAACTAAAAGCTGGTTCTTTGAGATGGTAAACAAAATTGATAAACCTTTAGCCAGACTCATCAAGAAAAAAAGGGAGAGGGCTCAAATCAATAAAATCAGAAATGAAAAAGGAGAAGTTACAACTGACACCACAGAAATACAAAGGATCATAAGAGACTACTACGAACAACTATATGCCAATAAAATGGACAACCTATAAGAAATGGACAAATTTTTAGAAAGGTACAACTTCCAAGACTGAACCAGGAAAAAATAAAAATATGAACAGACCAATCACTGAAATTGAAACTGTGATTTTAAGACTTTTAACAAACAAAAGTCCAGGACCAGATGGTTTCACAGACGAATTCTATCAAACATTTAGAGAAGAGTTAACACCTATCCTCCGAAACCATTCCAAAAAAATTGCAGAGGAAGGAAAACTCCCAATCTCATTCTGTGAGGTCACCATCACCCTGATACCAAAACCAAAGATACTGCAAAAAAAGAAAATTACAGGCCAATATCACTGATGAACACAGATGCAAAAATCCTGAACAAAATACTAGCCAACCGAATCCAAGATCAAGTGGAATTTATTCCAGTGATGCAAGGATTATTCAATATTCGCAAATCAATCAGTGTGATACACCACATCAACAAACTGAAGAATAAAAACCATAGGATCATCTCAATAGATAAAGAAAAAGCTTTCAGCAAAATTCAACATCCATTTATGATAAAAAATCTCCATAAAGTGGGCACAGAGGGAACCTACCTCAACATAATAAAGGCCATATATGACAAACCCACAGCTAGCATCATTCTCAACAGTGAAAAGCTGAAAGCATGTCCTCTAAGATCAGGAACAAGACAAGGATATCCACTCTCACCACTTTTATTCAGCATAGTTTTGGAAGTCCTAGCAGGGCCATCAGAGAAGAAAAAGGAATCCAGATTGGAAAAGAAGTAAAACTGTCACAGTTTGCAGATGACATGATACTATACATAGAGACTCCTAAAGATGCTGCCAAAAAACTACTAGAGCTCATCAATGAATTTGGTAGAGTTGCAGAATACAAAATTAATACACAGAAATCTCTTGCATTCCTATACACTAACAACAAAAGATCTGAAAGAGAAATTACAGAAACAATCCCATTTGCCATCACATCAAAAAAGAATAAAATACCTAGGAATAAACCTACCTAAGAAGGCAAAAGACATGTACTCTGAAAACTATTAGGATGTTGATGAAAGAAATTGAAGATGACACAAACAGATGGAAAGATATATTGATACCATGTTCCTGGATTGGAAGAATCAATATTGTCAAAATGACTATACTACCCAAAGCAATCTACAGATTCAACGCAATCCCTGTGAAATTACCAAGGGGATTTTTCACAAAATTAGAATGAAAATTTTTACAATTTGTATGGAAATACAAAAGACCCCAAATAGCCAAAGCAATCCTGAGGAAGAGAAATGGAGCTGGTGGAATCAGGCTCCCTGACTTCAGACTATACTACAAAGCTACAGTAATCAAGAGACTACAAAGCTACAGTCATCAAAAGAGTATGGTACTGGCACAAAAACAGAAACATAGATCAATGGAACAGGATAGAAAGTCCACAGATAAACCCACACACCTATGGTCACCTAGTCTGTGACAAAGGTGGCAAGAATATACAATGGAGGAAAGACAGTCTCTTCAGTAAGTGGTGCTGGAAAATTGGACAGCTACGTGTAAAAGAATGAAATTAGAATATTTTCTAACACCATACACAAAAATAAACTCAAAATGGATTAAAGATCTAAATGTAAGGCCAGATACTATAAAACTCTTAGAGGAAAACATAAAGAGAACACTCTTTGACACAAATCGCACCAAGATCTTTTTTAATCCACCTCCTAGAGTAATGACAATAAAAACAAAGTAAACAAACGGGACCTAATTAAACTTAAAAGTTTGCACAGCAAATGAAATCATAAAAAAAAAATGAAAAGACAGCCCACAGAATGGGCGAAAATATTTGCAAACGAATCAACAGACAAAGGATGAATCTCCAAAATATATAAACAGCTCATGCAGCTCAATATTAAAAAATACAAACAACCCAATCAAAAAATGGGCAGAAGACCTAAATAGACGTTTCTCCAGAGAAGACATACGGATGGCCAAGAGGCACATGAAAAGCTGCTGAACATCACTAATTATTAGAGAAATGCAAATCAAAATACCATGAGGTATCACCTCACACCAGTTAGAATGGCCATCATTAAAAAGTCTACAAACAACAAATGCTGGAGAGGGTGTAGACATTTCTCCAAAGAAGACATACAGATGGCCAAGAAGCACATGAAAAGCTGCTGAACATCACTAATTATTAGAGAAATGCAAATCAAAATACCATGAGGTATCACCTCACACCAGTTAGAATGGCCATCATTAAAAAGTCTACAAACAACAAATGCTGGAGAGGGTGTGGAGAAAAGGGAACCCTCTTGCACTGTTAGTGGGAATGTAAATTGATACAGCCACTATGGAATACAGTATGGAGGATCTTTAAAAACTAAAAATAGAACTACCATATGATCCAGCAATCCCACTCCTTGGCACATATCTGGAGAAAACCATAATTCAAAAAGATACATGCACCCAAATGTTCATTGCATCACTATTTACAATAGCCAAGACATGGAAGCAACCTAAATGTCCTTCGACAGAGGAATGGATAAGGAAGATGTGGTGTATACACACACACACACACACACAATGGAATGTTACTCAGCCATAAGAAGAATGAAATAATGCCATTAGCAGCAACATGGATGGACCTAGAGATTATCGTACTAAGTGAACTAAGTCAGAAGACAGATATCATATGATATCACTTATATGTGGAATCTAAAAAAAAATTGTGCAAGTGAACTTACTCACAAAACAAACAGACTCACAGACTTTGAGAACAAAAGTATGGTTACCAAAGGGGAAATGGGGGCGGGAGGATAAATTAGGAGTTTGGGATTAACATATACACATTACTATATATAAAATAGATAACAAGGACCTACTGTGTATAGCACAGGAAACTCTACTCAATATTCTGTAATAACCTATATAGGAAAACTATCTGAAAAAGAATGAATATATGTATATGTATAACTGAATCACTTAGCTGTATGCATGAAACTAACACAGCATTGTAAATCAGCTACACTCCAATATAAAATAAAAGTTAAATTTAAAAAAAAGTGAGCTTTACCTGAGCATAACAGAAAAAGCCCACATTCTTTTGCCTAGCTATCACTTAATGAGCAGTGACTGTGTCAGGGCACCTTCCATGCTGTTGGGAACATGTATAAAATTCAGTTCCTAGTCTCTAATATCCTCACCGTGAAGGGGTTCAAGGCACCCCCTATGGGGAGACACTTACCTACGCCTTATCTCTGCCACTGCCCTCATTCTACTGCATTGACATGTAGAGTGTTACAGGAACCCAAAAGAAGGAACCTCATGTTTGTCCGTGACATAGAGGATAGAATATTTTCTATGCAAAGGAAACAGTACATCTAAAGATGGAGGGGCATGAACGAGTAAGGTGTGGCCGAGAATTGCAAATAATTCAGTCTAATCCAAGCAAGGGGTAGGATTATGCCTGATTATGTATGTCCAGCCTAGGAAACGTAGACGTCATCTTGAATGCAGTAGGGCTATTGAAAGACTATTAGCAAGGATGTCATATAATCAGAGATTTTAGAGAGCTTTCTTCTAGTGGTTCTGTGAAAAACAGACTGGGGTGCAGCATTTGTTACAGTGGTTTATGAGAGGAAGTGTGAGGACCATGGGGTCAGTAGGGTTAAAGAAGAAAGGATGGAGGGCTTCAAGGTACATGTAGGAGGGGTCCTGGACAGGGAAGGGACAAGGGGAAGTTTATGATAACTTTCAGGTTTCCGATCAGTGTAGCTAGAATTGATGGGGATGGTGCTGCCGTTCATTGAATACAGGAAGGACAGAGATGGAGAAGGAAGACTTTGAGTTCACTTTAGGTTGGCTTCGTTCAAAGTGCCTCCAGTATAAACACTTTGAGATGCCTGCTGGGTTGTTGGACATGTTTGCAGGCCTGAGCACAGGTGGAGGTCTGAACTGGGGCGAGAGATGTGAGCATCTTTGCGGTTGATGTTGAAACTGAAGTTGTGAGTGTGGGCAGGCAGGCCCAGGGAGAATATGTGGCAAGGAAAAGGCCACACGCAAAGCCTCAGGGGCATCAGAGTTGAGCAAATAGTTAAGAAAGGGGAGCCGCTGAGACATCCACCGTGAGCAGCCAGAGGAGGAGGAGGAGAGGCAGGAGGAGGGCTTACAAAATGACAGAGAGCTTCATGCAAGAGTTAGGTGATGGAGTAGTCACAAATTTAGGGGAGAGAAGTGTCCTAGGAACTAGGACTCGAGCAAGGACAGTTTCAGGGAAGTGGTGGGGACAGAGGCCCAGAGGTAAATAGGAATAGGGGTGAATTAGAGATGACTGTGGACAAATTTGTCATATACCTGGTTGGGCAGGAGCCAGAGGGGGCATGAAGAGTGAGGGAGATTTAAATGAGAAGACTTTAGTCCTGCTCGTGTTGGGGAAAGTCCATGGGGGTTGGAGATCCTGAAGAAAACTGAGCTAAATGGAAGCAGGTGGGGAGGCTCCAAGGCCCCTGCGTGGGGCATTCTCCCTGGGCCTCAGCACCTTCCCCACTGCTGACTGAGTCAGATCTTTGTCCGTTCTTATGATGTCAAGTGCCTGCCCTTCTGCAGTGTAACACTGGCTGTTCTTAGTCCACAGCCTCTGATATGCGATTTGAAGACACATTTTATGGAACGGACATAATCCAAGGGGAGAAAAAGAGACAGAGAGTACTGAGCTCCAGGTTTAAGAACGAGTATGTGGATGACCCTGTCTACCGCACGTTTTTGAAGAGCTCTTTCCAGAAGAAGTGTCAGAAGAGGCAATAGTCTACCTACACTGCTGCAGGCAACAGAATGACTTGCGCCAGAAGAGGAACAATGAAGGGACAGCCTGGGGCTGTGCCATGTGTTTTGCTGGGGTAGGTGACGGGCTGTGTCTCTGACAGTGGAAAATTAGGCTTCCCAGGGTTTGGTCACCAAAACCACAAAATACGCATTATTACTTGTATACCACAATCTGAAGTTGTCTCCTAGTCTTGCATTTACTTCTGAGCAGTTGTCTCCTATGATCCCAAAGAATTTTTCTAAGTAGAAGGGAATAATAGTGAATCACCCATCGAAAAAAGCCACTGCCAGAGGAGGTGGATCCCCACGTGTGGCTTACTTAGTCCCTATTCGGGAACCACATGGAGACTTCTCTCCTCAACCCTAGCAGGTGGGAGCCTCGATTCCCAGGTGGGAGGGTGATAATTTATATATTTTCCACAGTCAGGGAAGGACTCTCACTTATTTGTTTTAAATGGCAGTTTTTATAAAACATTTTTAAAACACAAATGGCATGTATGGTAATGAGATTTACCCATATGCTATCTGCATTTCCCTTGTACAGAAATTTTACATTTTTTTATATCCGTTTTACTTTTGATTGTGTCTGATGAGAACTGAGTTGTTGGCCTTTGTGAAGTTTTTGGCTCTTGAGAAAGAATTCTTATGAATTGTATGGGAATTTTATATATTTAAAGAGGGAGATCTGGGGCTGTTATTTTTAAATACTTTTTTTCCATAATACATATTCTGAGTAGATATTTATAAAATATATGTTTCTTTCATTATGTGTTTGTAAGATTAGAGTTTAAAATAAATATGCTTTGATGCATAGTTTTGAAGTAATATGATTTTTCCTTTTTGAAACAGCTTGGAAATGTACTAGTGTTTAAAAATAAAGATTTCCATTTTCTCCAATCCTGTCTTCTAACTTGCTTATCTGTCTAGGTTTAAACCTATAGAAAACAAGTTTTTTTCGGCAGCTGGCTTTGTGGACATTCTGGGGCCCAGGTTTGTCAGAACTTCTTCTCTCACTGTTTATATAACTGTGGACACACTGTGAGAGACTTATGGCTATACCACTGGGGACAAGGCTCCTCCACCTGCCCACAGTGCCTGATGAAGTGTTTCCTCAGCTCCATCTTTAGGCCTGGAAGAAAGCTGAACGTCTGGAGTCTGGAGCTCTTTTCATTCCAGGTTTCTTGGTCCTCAGCTTCATTAGAAGGGGCTGTATGGATCCTCCAGTCCCTCCCATCACTTTATAGATGAGCAGTGGAGGAGAGGAAGGAAGAGGGCTTGCCCAACGTCACACAGTAATGCTTCAGTTAACTATGGCCACAGTTATGCTGCGTAACAAACAACTGCAAAATCTGTGTCCTGTGATGAGAAGCACTTCTTCTGCTCATGAGTCTGCAGGTTGGCTGATCTAGGCTGGGCTTGGCTAGGCAGCTGTGCTGACCTCGGCCTGGGCCAGCTCACACATCTGCTCCATGTGTCCCCATCAGCCCACTGGACTCAGTGGGCTAGCCCAGGTATGTTCTCAGGTCACTGGCAGAGGCAGAGAGGCCAGCCAAGTAAGCACATTTTAGATCTGTCTGTGATGTTGGTTAACATCCTGTGGACCAAAGCCCAGAGCTAGGCATTAGAGGGCATTTCAGAGTTTTATGGCAAAACGTGTGGATGTATCATGTTACTGGGTAGACAGTGAAGATGAAACAGTAGTGACAGAGCCACAGTTGAAACTTGGTTTTGCAGACTGCTAGCTGGCTGAGTGCTCATCTTCCAGGGTGCCTCATGGCTGAACTCTGAGCTGGGGAAGAGCCCATCAGCCATATTTTTACAAGGACTGAGCACTCCACATTTTCTGCCAGTATAGTCATATATTTTATCAAGTAATCAAGCTTGCCTTTTCTATCTCCACGTTTTGAATGGAACTGACCTGCTGTCTCCACAGTATGCCAGGAAAGTAGGCCTGTGTAAGGCATTAAGAGGAATTAATCTAAATAGGATCATTTGTTTTGTACAAGTTTGCCTGTCAGCAAGATTTCTGATTGGCTGCCACAGAGAAAAAATGTACAGAGTCCTATGTGATTTCAAATACAGCTGTTTTTTATGGTCTCACTTAACTAATGTTCCTATAATCAAGTACAGCTGTATATATGGCCTAAGCAAACTAGTGCTGGCCACAAGTGCACTCTGGCTCTTGAGAAAGATACCTCTGTTTCACTGCATTCTGCATAAAGTCATTATTAGCTCTATGACCAGACAGACCAATAAAGCTGTTTCACTTTACCGTGTGACACCTCAATTGTAATTTTAATTTCTTTGCATTAAACTAACTACATTTTTAGTGTGTATGTGTAGCGTGAAATCAACTGAAGTCCTTCTAGTATTAAAAAAAAGAATTTCTGGCTGGACAATTATTATGTAATTCTAATTACAAGCCCTTTTTCTGGAGGTTAGAGGATTAGAGAAACTGCCTAGCATATTTCACAACATTTTAGTTCCTTTATATGTGTTTGAAATGAGAACAATGTGATTCTTGTCAGTTTACTTTTACTAAGGTACTTTTGTTTAGTTCATCTAAAGAGAAATTGAGAAGAGGCATCCACTAAAATATCACATGGCTTCACAGAATATATTATAAATTGCTACTGGGTAATGGTATATGAAAATGTGAAGACTCAGAATACAAAAACAAGTAGGAGTGAATGGGTCTGCCACTTCTCCCTGTACCCATCCAATGTGAAGAAGGCTGAAACATGATTGTTACTGTAAATAACCTGGAGGTCTTACGAGTAATCATATTAGAGGAGTATATGCTGCAAGATAACAATGTATTTTGTTTTTGCCTTTAAATAAAAAGGATCTGAAATGAAACAATCCTCATTTTAGATATTAATCAGCCCCATAAACTTGAAGCTAACTAGAGATCCTGAGACATTCTCATTACATGCAGTAACTGGTTGGTTGCAATACTTGACTGTACCACAAACTGCTCCTGAGAATTCAGATGTGCAGTCATCGGAACTCTCGCACAACATGTTGTTGAGACATACAACACTGACGGGCCTCTGAGGATCCTGTCCTCTCCAGCAAGTGCACTAGAGACTCAGAAACCCCATGCTCCATCCTCAGAAGGTGCAGGTCCCCTTGAAGAAATGGATCTTCATCAATGATATTAATAATGTACTGAGAATCTATTGTGTACACAGAGCCTGGTAGACTCCTTAGTGGCATTTGTCTTATTTAATCTCCCCCAAGAAATCAGCAAAGGAAATATTCTCCTCCTTCATGGAGGGTAATGAAGGTTCAGAGAGGTTAAGTAACTTTTGAATCACTCAACCTTCTCGATGCATGACGAAAAGTGAGGATTCTAAACTTCTTTTTAGAATCAAAAGACCCAATCAAAAGACATTGAGTAGATGACTCTGAAGCTCAAAAGACAGGTTAGCACTGTCAGGTCAGCACAGGTTAGAGGTATAAATATGGAAAGTATCATCTTTATTTTGTTTAAAAATACATGAAATTCACCTTCTGGCAAAGGCAAAACTATAGGGACAGAAAAGAGATAAGTGGTTGCCAAGGACTGGAGGTGAAGGAGGAAACTGACAACAGAGGGTCAGCATGAAGGAACTTTTTTGGGGTGATGGAAATATTCTTCTTCTTGACTGTAGTGGTGCTAACAGTACTCTATGTCAAAATTCATAGAACTGAACACAAAACAGGTGGATTTTATATGTGTAAGTATCATCTCAATGAACCTGCCTTAAATAAATAAAATTAAGTGGAATGATGGTCAGGTAACTCAGGGAGAGAATATGTTGCGTGGGGGGACAAGAAGTGAGAAGAAATCAGAACCCTGGGAAATAGCTGCACACAGTTGAGTAGAAAAAGAGGGGCCTGTGAATGAGCACTGAAAGGGGCCAAGAAATGGGAAACCAGGATGCTGTGATGGCATGGACTTCAAGGGAAGAGAGTATTCCAAAAAGGAGGAGAGGTCAACACAGAGAAAATGCTGCAGAGTCCCAGATCATGTAATTGTTCATTAGGAGGCCACTGGTGTCCTTCATGAGCACATTTCACATGGCTTCAGATGAGAAACCTATTAATATTCAAATTGGTGAGGAGAGATCAAGATGGCGGAACAGAAGGACATGGAGCTCACCTCTTCCCACAGATACATCAAAAATACATCTACAAGGCTTCCCTGGTGGCGCAGTGGTTGAGAGTCCACCTGCCGATGCAGGGGACACAGGTTCGTGCCCCGGTCTGGGAAGATCCCGCATGCCACGGAGCGGCTGGGCCCGTGAGCCATGGCCGCTGAGCCTGCGAGTCTGGAGCCTGTGCTCCGCAAATGGAGAGGCCACAACAGTGAGAGGCCCATGTACCGCAAAAAACAAACAAACAAACATCTACATGGGGAACGATTCTCACAGACTACTCACTGAACTCTGGCAGAAGATTTCATACAACCAAAGCTGCAAGAAAGATCACCACATAACTGGGTAGGATAAAAGAAAAAAAAAAAGGAATCCTGGGAGGGACCTGTGAAAAAGGAAAGGTTCCCTCACCCTGGGAGCCCCCTTCACCAGTGGGGAGATCATCTGGGACAGAAAGGGAGCTTCAGAGGTTCAGAGGAGAGTGCAGCAACTAGCTTGCAGGAGGCAGAATGGAGAGAGACGAGCACAGATAGTCCTGGCCACCTTGCTGCACTCCCCAGCCTGAGAGGTGCATCTGTTGGTATGCGTGGGGGCTTGGTGCTGAAACTCGGGCTTCAGAAGACAGATGTGGGGAGACGACTGTGGTTGGCTGCACAGAGAAGCCCGAAGGGGCTAGAGTGTGGCCCTGGCCACAACTGGGGGTGTATGCAAGATGGAACCTGGTCCACCATAGAAGCCCCATTGTTAACACACACACATGTGAAGGGAAGGGCGGGGCCCCGCCATAGCAGCCTCATTCTCGGCAAGCTCACAGTGGCCAGGGCTCCACCTCTGCAAGCTCTGGGAGCACACAAGCAGTTGCCTACATGCAGAGGCAGGCCTAAAATCTGAGCCCTGTCTGGCAGCTTTGTGACTTTGGTGGATTTATGCCATTGGTGCCTTGTAAGCTCATTGCCTGTGGGACATCCAAGAAGATTAATGGTGCTCCCGTGGCTGGGGTGGGTCTGGAGTTAGCAGCTGAGGGCTTTGGGGGCATGAGTGCATGGAGGCGGGGCTGGGGTCTGTGCTGAATCTGTACCTCCCATGATGGGTCCAGGTTAGTGACTATGCACGACTACTGTGAACCTGCTACCTTACTTCAGTGGATCTGTGCCTATGGATCCGCACTGGTGGCTTTCTGAGCACAGTGCCTGAGGGACATTTGGGCCAATTGCTTGCACTCCAATGGCTGAGGTGGGGCTGATGCCAGTGCCAACAACAGTGTACACTGTGAGCCCACACAACAGGTGACAGACAACACCACAGAGTGCTCTTGCTGGTGGACAGCCTCTGCAGAGGAATACTCAGTGGCTCCTCTCCCAGTGGAAGTGCTCCAGTCCTGCCTATCCCACACTGCAGCTCAGAAACAGATGTGGTGGCTTCTACTCCAACAACTGGGGAGCAGACCCTGCCCCTGACAGGACTGTGATGGCCAAAGAGCAAAGAAGAGGCCCTGCTCAACATCTAGTGCAGGCTCTGGTCACCAAAACACCAATCACACCAGCTATCAAGGGGATAATGGCCAGCACACACTGAGGAAAGACATGGCAGGCACCCATATTCCAAAATGCCCTTGCACCAAAAATACCAGACTCATGCAGGCTACTCAGGGACACTACCATAAAAACAGCCCTTCAAGACCACAGTAGATAACTGTTTCTCCTACATTCACAGAGTCAGAGAAATAAAAGTAAGATGAAAAAGCAGATAAACTACTCCCAATTAAAGGAACAAGAGAAAACCTGTGAAAGAACAATGAAACAGACCTCTCCAGTCTACCAAATTCCAAGTTCAAAAAAGAGATAATGAAAATACTGAAGGAATTAAGAAAGGCTATTGATAGAAATGCAGATCACTGTAACAAGGAACTAGAAACTATAAAGAGGAGCCAGTTAAAATTTGAAAACTCATTTGCTGAGACAAAAGCTGAGCTAAAGACAATGACTAGCAAACTGAATAATGCAGAACAACAAATAAGTGATCTGGAAGATAGAATAATGGAATTCACCCAATCAGAACAGCAGACAGAAAGACAAATCTAAAAAAGTGAAAGCAATATACGAGACCTATGGGATAATATAAAGCAAGCCAACTATGCATAATAGGGATCACAGAGGGAGAAGAAAGAGAAAAGTGATTGAAAATGTATTTGAAGAAATTATGGCTGAAAACTTCCCAAACCTTAAGAAAGAAACAGATATCCAGGTACAGAAAGCACAGAGGGTCCCAAACAAGATGAACCCAAATAGACCTACACCAAGGCATATTATAATCAAAATGGCAAATGTTACAGATAAAGAGAAGATTCAAAAAGCAGCAAGACAAAAACAAAGAATTAGTTACAGGGGAACCCCCATAAGGCTATCAGCTGATTTCTCTATAGAAACGTTGCAGGACAGAAGGGAGTAGCAAGATATACTCAAAATCGTGAGAGAGAAAACGCTGCAACCTAGAATACTCTATCT
This sequence comes from Physeter macrocephalus, assembly GCF_002837175.3. Lineage (NCBI taxonomy): Eukaryota > Metazoa > Chordata > Mammalia > Artiodactyla > Physeteridae > Physeter > Physeter macrocephalus. The sequence continues at coordinate 49,964,565 of NC_041222.1, forward strand.
AGCAAGATTATAATTTAGAAGGAGAGAGAAGGAATTTCTTAGTCAAGGAAAAACTTAAAAAGGGGCTTCCCTGGTAGTGCAGTGGTTGAGAATCCGCCTGCCAATGCAGGGGACACGGGTTTGATCCCTGGTCCGGGAAGATCCCACATGCCATGGAGCAACTAAGCCCATGTGCCACAACTACTGAGCCTGTGCTTTAGAGTCCGTGAGCCACAACTACTGAGCCTACGTGCTGCAACTACTGAAGCCCCTGTGCCTAGAGCCCATGCTCCACAACTAGAGAAGCCACCACAGTAAGAAGCTGCTCACTGCAACTAAGAGTAGCCCCTATTCACTGCAACTAGAGAAAGCCCGCATGCAGCAATGAAGACCCAACACAGCCAAAAATAAGTAAATAAAAATAAAGTTTAAAAAAACAACTAAAAGAATATAGCAATACTAAATCTATCCTAAAATATTGAAATTTTGATCTTTTCTAAATAAAAAAGCAAGAATCTACAGGAAAGAGAAAATCACAATTGGAAAATAAATCACTTAAATAAGCCAGTACATGGATTAAAAATTTGTTTTTGAAAGCAATTGTAACTACAGTGAACAGCAGAAGGATAATTTTGAAGATGTAAAAGAGGACATCAAAATCATAAAATGTGGGGGAGGGGAGTAAGAAAATGTAGATTTTTTTTTTTTTTAGAATGTGTTTGAGCTTATATGACTGCCAGTCTAAAGCAAGTAGATATAATAATGGGTTAACAATTGAAAAACAAGGTAACCACAAATCAAAAACATGTAATAGATTTACGAAAACCAAAAATAAGACAACTCAAGCATAATACAAAAGAAAACCATCAAACCACAAAAGGAAAAACAGAAATAGAAAGGAACAAAGACGAAATACAAAATCAACTAGAAAATAAGGTTCAAAGTGACAATAAATATATATCTATCAATATTTCCTTAAATGTCAATGGACTAAACTCTCCAATCAAAAGAAATACAGTGGCAGATTAGATAATAAAACAAGAGCCTACAATATGCTGTCTGCAAGAAACCCACTTTAGGGCAAAGGATACACATAGATTGAAAGTGAGGGAATGGGAAAAGGTAATTCATGCCAATGGAAATGACAAGAAAGCAGGGTTAGCTATACTCATATTAGGGGACTTCCCTGATGGTCCAGTGGTTAAGAATCCGCCTTCCAATGTGGAAGGCCACACGCCACAACTAGACAGCCTGTGTGCTGCAACTACAGAACCCATGTGCTCTGGAGCCTGCATGCCACTAGAGAGAAGCCTGCATGCCACAACTAGAGAGAAGCCTGTGTGCTGCCACAAAGAGCCCATGCACCACAATGAAAGATCCCACATGCTGCAACTAAGACCCGAAGCAGACAAAAAAATAAAAAAATAATTAATTAATTTAAAAAATACTCATATTAGGCAAAGGAGACTTTAAAACAAAGGTCATGAAGAAAGATAAAGGACACTGTATAATGATAAAAGGATCAATACAAGAAGCCGATATTATACTTGTTAACATACATGCACCCAATATAGGAATACCTGAATACATAAACAAATACTAGCACACAAAAAAGGAGAAACTGATGGGAATAAAATAATAATAGGAGACTTTAACACCCCACTGACATCAATGGAAAGATCTTCCAGACAGAAAATCAATAAGGCAACAGGGACCCTAAATGACACAATAGAACAGTTAGGGTTAATTGATATTTTCAGGACATTCCATCCAAAACACACACACACACACAAAAAACAGAATACATGTTCTTTTCAAGTGCATATTCAAGTGTGTATGGATATTCTCCAGGAAAGACCACATACTAGGACACAAAACAAGCCGCAATAAATTTAAGAGGATAGAAATCAAGCATCTTTTCTGACCACAATGGCATGAAACTAGAAATCAACCACAGAAAGAGAAATGAGAAAAAACCCAATTATATGGAAACGAAACAACAGCTACTAAAAAACCAATGGGTCAACAATGAAATCAAAGATGAAATTTAAAAATACCTTGAGACAAATGACAATGGAAACACAACCATAGAAAATCTATGGGATGCTGCAAAAGCAGTCCTAAGAGAGACGTTCATAGCGATAACAGTCCTTCCTCAGAAAACAAGAAAAATCTCTAATAAACAACCTAATCTACCACCTAAAAGAATTAGGAAAAGAAGAACAAAACAAAACCTAAAGTCAGCAGAAGGAAGGAAATAATGAAGATCAGAGAGGAAATAAATAAAATGGAGATTTAAAAAAATACAAAAAATTAATAACAACAAGAGCTGGTTTTTTAAAAGGGTCGACGAAATCAACAAACCTCTACCCAGGCTCACCAAGAAGAAAAGAGAGAGGACTCAAACAAACAAAATAAGAAATGAAAGGGAGAAATAACAACCAATACTATAGAAATGCAAAAAAAAACCCGTAAGAGAATACCATGAACAATTATATGCCAACAAACTGGACAACCTAGATGAAATGGACAACTTCCTAGAAATATACAGACCACCAAAACTGAATCAAGAAGAAATAAATAATTTGAACAGATTGGTCACTAGCAGTGAAATAGAATCTGTAATAACAAACAAAAAAACTCCATGCAAATGAAAGTCCAGGACCAGATGGCTTCACTAGGGAATTCTACTAAACATACAAAGAAGTTATACCTATACTTTTCAAACTCTTCCAAAAGTTTGAAGAGGAGGGAACACTCCCAAAGTCATTCTTTACCCTGATACCAAAAGCAGATGCTACCAAAAAAGAAAATTACAGGCCAATATCTTTGATGAATATAGACACAAAAATTCTCAACAAAATATTAGCAAACCAAATCCAACAACACATTAAAAAAGTTCACACCCTATGATCAAGTTGGAGTCATCCCAGGGTCACAACATATGCAAATCAATCAATATGGTACACCACGTCAACAAAGAAAAGAGAATCCACAGGATCATCTCAATAGATGCAGAAAAAGCATTTGATAAAATTCAACATCCGTTAATGATAAAAACTCTTACCAAAGTGGGTATAAAAGGAACATATCTCAACATAATAAAAGCTATTTATGACAAACCTACAGCTAACATAACACTCAATGGTGAAAAGCTGAAAGCCTTCCTGCTAAAATCCAAAAACAGACCAGGATGCCCACTCTCACCATTCCTATTCAACATGGTATTTGAAGTTCTAGCCACAACAATCAGAAAGAAAAAGAAATAAAAGGTATTCAAATCAGAAAGGAAGAGGTAAAATAGTCATTATATGCAGATGACATGATACTATATATAGAAAACCCTAAAGACTTCACACAAAAACTACTAGAATTGATAAACAACTTCAGCCAGGTAGCAGTATACAAGATCAACATACAGATATTGGTTGCATCAGAAAGAGAAAGTTAAAAAAAAAAAAAAAAAAAGGAAAAAAAAAAAGGAAAAAAAAAAAATCCCTTTTAAAATCTCATCAAAAAAAAATAAAATAATTAGGAATAAACCTGACCGAGGAGGTGAAAGATATATACACTGAGAACTAAAAAACACTGATAAAGGAAACAAGACAATTTAAAGAAATGGAAAAACATTCCATGCTCTTGGATTGGAAGAATTAATATTGTTAAAATGGCCATATTACACAAAGCAATCTACGGATTTAATGAGATCCCTTTTAAATTACCCCTGACATTTTTCACAGAACTAGAACCAATAATCCTAAAATGTATATGGAACCTTAAAAGACAAGATCAGAGAGGAAATAAATAAAATGGAGATTTAAAAAAATACAAAAAATTAATAACAACAAGAGCTGGTTTTTTAAAAGGGTCGACGAAATCAACAAACCTCTACCCAGGCTCACCAAGAAGAAAAGAGAGAGGACTCAAACAAACAAAATAAGAAATGAAAGGGAGAAATAACAACCAATACTATAGAAATGCAAAAAAAAACCCGTAAGAGAATACCATGAACAATTATATGCCAACAAACTGGACAACCTAGATGAAATGGACAACTTCCTAGAAATATACAGACCACCAAAACTGAATCAAGAAGAAATAAATAATTTGAACAGATTGGTCACTAGCAGTGAAATAGAATCTGTAATAACAAACAAAAAAACTCCATGCAAATGAAAGTCCAGGACCAGATGGCTTCACTAGGGAATTCTACTAAACATACAAAGAAGTTATACCTATACTTTTCAAACTCTTCCAAAAGTTTGAAGAGGAGGGAACACTCCCAAAGTCATTCTTTACCCTGATACCAAAAGCAGATGCTACCAAAAAAGAAAATTACAGGCCAATATCTTTGATGAATATAGACACAAAAATTCTCAACAAAATATTAGCAAACCAAATCCAACAACACATTAAAAAAGTTCACACCCTATGATCAAGTTGGAGTCATCCCAGGGTCACAACATATGCAAATCAATCAATATGGTACACCACGTCAACAAAGAAAAGAGAATCCACAGGATCATCTCAATAGATGCAGAAAAAGCATTTGATAAAATTCAACATCCGTTAATGATAAAAACTCTTACCAAAGTGGGTATAAAAGGAACATATCTCAACATAATAAAAGCTATTTATGACAAACCTACAGCTAACATAACACTCAATGGTGAAAAGCTGAAAGCCTTCCTGCTAAAATCCAAAAACAGACCAGGATGCCCACTCTCACCATTCCTATTCAACATGGTATTTGAAGTTCTAGCCACAACAATCAGAAAGAAAAAGAAATAAAAGGTATTCAAATCAGAAAGGAAGAGGTAAAATAGTCATTATATGCAGATGACATGATACTATATATAGAAAACCCTAAAGACTTCACAAAAACTATTAGAACTGATAAACAAATTCAGCAAGGTAGCAGGATACAAGATTAACATACAGAAATCGGTTGCACTTCTTTACACTAGCAATGAAATATCAGAAAGGGAAAGTAAAAAAACAACCCCTTTTAAAATCACATCAAAAAATAAAATACTTAGGAATAAACCTGTTTAAGGAGGTGAAAGACTTATATACTGAGAACTATAAAACGTTGATAAAGGAAATTAAAGATGATTCAAAGAAATGGAAAGATATACCATGCTCTTGGATTGGAAGAATTAATGTTGTTAACATGGCCATATTACCCAAAGCAATCTTCAGATTTAATGTGATCCCTATCAAATTACCCATGACGTTTTTCACAGAACTGGAACAAAGAATCCTAAAATGTATACAGAACCATAAAAGACCCAGAACTGCCAAAGCAATCCTGAGGAAAAAGGACAAAGCAGGAGGCATAACCCTCTCAGACTTCAGACAATACTACAAAGCTGCACTAATCAAAACAGCATGGTACTGGTACAAAACAAATATGGGTCAATGGAATAGAACAGACAGCCCAGAGATAAACCCACACACCTACAGTCAATTAATCTTCTACAAAGGAGGGAAGAATATACAATGGAGAAAAGACAGTCTCTTCAGCAAGTGGCGTTGGGAAAGCTGGACGGCTGCATGTAAATCAATGAGGTTAGAACATTCCCTCACACCATATACAAAAATAAACTCAAAGTGGTTTAAAGACTTAAATATAAGACATGACACCATAAAACTCCTAGAAGAGAAGATAGGCAAAACATTCTCTGACATAATTCGTACCAATGTTTTCTTAGGTCAGTCTCCCAAGGCAAAAGAAATAAAAGCAAGAATAAACGAATGGGACCTAGTCAAACTTGTAAGTTTTCGCAGAGTATAGGAAACCATAAACAAAACAAAAAAAAACAACCTATGTACTGGGAGAAAATATTTGCAAATGATGCAACCAATAAAGGCTAATTTCCAAAATATACAAACAGTTCATACAACTCCACAACAACAACACGACAGAAAACAAAGAACCCAATTGAAAAATAGGCAGAAGACCTACATAGACATTTTGCCAAAGAAGACATATAGATAGCCAATAGGCACATGAAAAGATAGATGATCCACGTTGCTAATTATTAGAGAAATGCAAAAAATCTACAATGAGCTACCACCTCACACTGCATGGAATGGCCATCATTAAAAAGTCTACAAATAAAAATGCTGCTGGTGGGAATGTAAATTGGTGCAGTCACTATGGAAAACAGTATGGAGGTTCCTCAAAAAACCTAAAAATAGTGTTGCCATGTGATCCAGGAATTTCACTCCAGGGCATATATTTGGACAAAAATATAATTCAAAAAGATACATGCACTCCTACGTTCATAGCAGTACTATTTATAGTAGTCAGGACATGGAAGCAACCTAAATGCCCATTGACCAGGATAAAGATGTGGTATATATATATGTATACACAAACACACACACACACAAACACACACAAAATGGAATACTACTCAGCCATAAAAAAGAATGAAATAATGCCATATGCAGCTATATGGATGGACAAAGAGATCATCATACTAAGTAAAGTCAGAAAAAGACAAATATATCACTTATATATGGAATGTAAAATACGATACAAATAAACATATCTATGAAAGAGAAACAGACTCACAGAGAACAGACTTGTGGTTGTCAATGGGAGGGGGAGTGGGGAAGGGATAAATTAGGAGTTTGGGATTAGCAGATGCAAACTATTATATATAGCATGGATAAACAACAAGGTCCTACTCTATAGCACAGGGAACTATATTCAATATCTTATAATAAACTATAATGGAAAAGAATATGAAAAAGAATTTATGTATATGTATAACTGAATCACTTTGCCCTACATCAGAAACTAACACATCGTATATTAACTATACTTCAATAAAAAAACAAACAAAAACCCCCAGATTTGGTGTTCCCCACTGGACATGTATTGTGCCTCTCTCTCTCTCCTTTCAAAATTTTCTTCTTTGTCTTTAGTTTCAGAAGTCTGATAATGTGTCTTGGCTTTGATTTCTTTGGGTTTATCTTGTTTGGGGTTTGTTCAACTTCTCAGCCTTTCACCAAATTGGGAAAATTTTCAGCCATTATTCCTTGGAATTTGTTTTTAACCCCACACCCTTTCTTTGCTCCTTCTGGGACTTTAATGACAGAAATGTTGGATCTTTTGTTGTTACACAGGTCCCTGATGATCATTTAAGCCTATTTTCTCTTTGTTCAGAGTGGGTAAATTCTATTTATCTTTCCTGATTCTATCCTGTGTCATCTCCAAACTATTACTGAGCCCATTGAGTGAGGTATTTAAATACTGGTTGTAGTATTTTTCAGTTCTATAATTCCTATTTGGTTCTCTTTTATACCTTCTATTTCTTTGCTGAAATTTTCTATTTTTTCATTTGTTTCAAGAGTATTCATAAATGTTCATTGAAGCATTTTTTTCTGATGGCTACTTTATAACTTTATTTTTCAGATAATTCCAACATCTAACTCATCTTGGTATTGGTGTCTGTTGATAGTCTTTTCTCTTCAAGTTGTAATTTTCCTGGTTCTTGGTATGACAAGTGATTCGATTGTAACCTGGACATTTTGCGTATTATGTCAGAAGACTTTGTATTCTATTTTAAATCTTTTCTTTTAGCAGGGAGTTACCCTGTTTTGAGTTAGTGCTCCTGGCCAGATTTTGTGAGCTGTGGTTCCAATGACAATTTAGTTTTCAGAGATCTTACAGTGCCCTTCTGATCTGCTTTGTTTGCATGCTACCCAGAGGCCACTCTGTAAACCTGGGTGCTATTCCCCACTTTAGTTCATTCTAAGACTTTTTGTTGAGTTAATGTAGGTAAGTTCCATGTGTTGGTCAGCAAAATTCTGTGCAGGTTTAAAGTATTTCTTTCTCTAGCTCCTTGCTGTTCAAGAGCTTCCTTCCTTCCTCTTTCCCATTCTCTAGTTGGGAAAGTAAGGGAGGCTGCCTCCCACTGTTGGGAAATCCCACTCAGTCTCCTGCATGCTGGCATGGACAGAAATGCTACCCAGGACCTCCAGCTGCTAAGTGAGGAAGTCCAGCCTTCCCCCTCAGTCTCCATGAACACAACAGTGGGGGTAGGGGAGATGCGGTGGGAAGCACTGCTCTGGCACACTTGCTGCCACCAAGTGAGGGTCAGAAATCCAAACTACTTACTTGGTCTCCACTGAGGCTCTATGGGTAGGGACCATTCATTATGTTTGGGGTAGAGTACTACCAAAAAGTTTTTGTCCTGCTATGCTGCTCTTTTCTGGGTCCTTTGACTAGAAAGAGTAAGATTTTCTTGGGTCTTAAAAAATATTTTTTTTTTTCCTGTGCCTGTTGGTGGTTTCAGTTTGCAAGGCTTCTCCAGTTCCAAGTCCAGGATATAAGAGAGATAAAACAAAAACCCAGAGAACTCACCACTGTGTAGTCCCTAAATCCTGAAGTCTTTAGCTTGTCTGCTTGCCTCTTTCAACATTTCATAGTCCTCTTATGATTGTTTATTGTATTATGTCCATGGTTTTTAATTATACTTAGACAGGTAGAGAAGGAAGAATTAAGTCTACTCTACCTTGCCCAGAACAAGAAGTCCTCACTTTTTCTTTTAGGTGGGAGAAAAGAATTTATTGCTAAGGGCAGGAGTCTAGTTGAAAGTCAGATATTGAAGATCTAAAGAGAGTAATTGATGGAGGGATCCTGAAGGGAGGGAAGGGGTTTGAGACCAGAGGTGGAATTGTTGGCCTTACATAGGAAAAGGGAGATTCATCCATGAACACTGAATCCTGATTATAAGAACAGAGAAGGCAGATTATAGAACTGTTTCAGGAAGGGGCTTTCTAGGTGGTTTTGGTATGTGGAAAAGGTTGTAAGAGAACTGAAGATGCTAGAGAGAGAATAGTTTCTTTCTACCCATGAGTCTTGGTTGAATAAGAAAGGTAGTTGATGTCAAGAGGGGATTGACTGGGAGAAAACAGAGGGATCTAGGAAGTGGATGGCTATAAAAGACTGAATAATGCCCTCCCGACACCAAAGATGTCTATAGCCTAATCCCCAGAACCTACGAATATGTTACGTTACATGGCAAAAGAGACTTTGTAGTTGTTATTAAGTTCAGGATCTTGAGGTGGGAAGATTATCCTGGATTATCTGGATGGACCCAATGTAATTACAAGGGTCTTTAAAAGAGGGAGCCAGGAGGGTCAGAGACAGAGAAGGAGATATGATATAGTAGCAGTGGGTGGAGTGAGCTGCTTTGAACACAGAGGCAGAAGCCAGAAGGCAAGGATTGCAGGTGGCGTTTGGAAGGTGGAAAAGGCAAGGAAACAGTCTCCTCTAAAGCCTCTGTAAGGAACCAGCACTGCTGAAACCTTGACTTTAGCCCAGTGAAACTGATTTTAGACTTCTGGCCATCAGAACTGTAAGAAAATACATTTCTGTTGTTTTTAAACCACTAAGGTTGTGGTAATGTGTTACAGTATCCATAGGAAACTAAGACAATTGCTAAACAGATACAGCAGGAGGGAGGGTGAGAGAAAGCGTTCAGTGGTCAGAAGGAGGGGTATTAGTGTAAGATTTCTGCAGTTGAGATTTAAGTATTGATAAGACATAGGGTGTGATCATGGGAGGAGAGTGGAGCTGAAAGTCATTTCACCAAATTAACTTGTTTCTTTTAACTATTTAGTTTTTTAAAATTGACAATCCATATGGCAAAAATTCACCCTTTTAAAATGTACAATCCAGTGGTTTTTAGTATATTCACAAGGCAGTGCAGCCATTACCACTATATAATTCCAGAATTAAATATTTAGCTTTGATTGACTAGTATTCATTATGTCTTCATATATTACAGCATTTAAACAAAATGTTCAATTTGTTTCTGCTGCAGCTCCTGGAGACTGAGAAGCACAGGAAAATATTTTCATGAGTATATATTCTTGAGTATGAAGAATTCTTCTGAACATTTTACTATACTCACTCATTTGAAAAGATGATACAATTGGCGAAATGGAGACATGTCTCCTGTTGATTCGCCAGGCTTCTGATTGTGGTGCTGTGAGTCTTTTCAGTGGAAGACAGACCACAAAGGGGGAGGGCACACCCTGGCTGCAGAGCAGAGTTGCCCTGGAAGGTCAGGACCAGAAGACTGGCAGAAAGTGTGGCCCTCAGCTCCAGCAGCCACCAGGAACGCTAGAGCACAGCCTTTTTGCAGCAGCTCTTTGGAGAAAGATGAATCCCTGGCCCCACATTCAGTAATGGGCCTCTCACACCCTCCTGGTAGGAGTCCCAGGGGTTACAGTGGAGGTCACCTTTCTCCATTCACTGTACCTTGTTCCCTTCCAGGAGTATCATGGATGATCTGGTTCTCTTTTCTTTCCCTCCTGGGGGTGCTCTCCTCTGCTGGGTGGGTGTTCCTTTGCTCCCAGAAGCTTTTTCATAACTCATAAATCATTTAGAAGCAAACCAGACCTAACCCTGAACTGATTCGAGGCTGTTTATATTCTTAACTCATTTAGTATGAATATTCAAACATATCACAATAGAAAATTCATGTTGGGCGTTAGGCAATATATGATAATTGGTATGAAACTACGTTTCTAAAATCCTGAAAATTCTGAACTTACATACAATAAATCTAGCCCCAAGGATTTTGGATAAGGGAGTGTGGGCCTCTTATTTTATACCCATTACTTGCTGGGTAGTAATCACTACTTACAGGGCCTTATTCACCTCCGTATTTCCTGTGATCCCCTGCATGTCACAGGCCCTCATTGAGCCTGGTTGTATGCCAGCCACTCGCTTGGTTGAATTCCACTCAGATGTGTGTTCTCACTGGGCGAGGGACTGATGGCATTTGTCTTAGCTTTGGGCACTGAATTAACATCACCAGGCTTGAAAGTCACAGTACTGCTGACCAGGGGAAGACACTCTGCCAGCTGAGGTTAATTGTGAAATGGTGGCATCATCCCATTCTGGCTACTCATGGAAAGGCCCAGGTGTCACCAGAGGGTGGGAAGGCTCATTCACCAAGGCAGACCCATGCTGCCTAGACAGGTTGTTTCTTGCTTTCATGACTCAAGAGAGCAAACCAATTTCTCCTTGAGGCTGTAAAAAGGCATGGATAGACCATGTAGGGAGAAACGTTTCTTGTTTGCCCTGAAACAGAGATTTGGACTCTAGGGGAGAGGTTGAAGCCTGCAAGGCTGGAAATTGAAATGTCTGCTTAGTCCATAGAATGCCCTGAATCAAGGCTTTGAGGCCACCCCCTGTGGGCTCTCCATGTGTGACTTCACTGTGATATGATTATGAAGCTATTTATCTCCAGCTTTCTCCCCACCCCAAATCAAAGCCATAATGAGTAAAAGGGCCTCATAATCATTTCTGCATATTTTGGTAACAAAAGAAATGGGTGTTGATGATAAAAACTGCTGTTCATAAATTTGCACCCTTTGTTGCCATTTAAAAAGAGATCTTGTATTGCAAGCTCATTAGTAGCTGAACTTTATTTTGTCAAAGGAAATGGAGTCAAGAGAGATTATGTTTCATCTTTAATACAGCTGTTCCACAACAATGCCATTATCCTGAGTTTCAGATGAATTTAATTGAAACTTAATGAACAAAATTAGTTGTTTTATGCAATTAGAATCCCATTTAAATAGGTTAGAAAATAAGTAGGATGGGAAATGTGGTTGATTTGATTTTCCTCAAGACTGACTCTCTAGGCCTCCTCGGCCTCTTCGTTCTCTCCCCTCATTGAATAAGACACTAATATTTTTAGAATTTAAGAAGAATTTTGACTTGCCAAGTTTTTTCCCCAGGCAACAGAAAATGCCTGGGACCTCCAAGGAGGTGGGGAGCAAAGGGAACTCAATGGGAACCAATCACAGAGAACTAAGGTAGAAACACTCTTTCAGCCCAATGTGGTCCTTGCAACCTGAACTCCCTTCCCTTTTGAGGTAAGAGGTTATTGAGCAGCATCTAACAAAAGGTAAGGAGGGATGATCTAAGTGCAAAGCTTCCTTCTGCCACTTAATAACTTTGTGACTTGGCATATATCTCTTGACATTTGGACCTCACTTTCTCCATCAGTACAGTGGGAATAATAACATCCATTTCTTAAAAGTGATGGTAGAGAAATTGGTTCAAGATGGCGGAGTAGAAGGACGTGCTCTCACTCCCTCTTGCGAGAGCACCAGAATCACAACTAACTGCTAAACAATCATCGACAGGAGGACACTGGAACTCTCCAAAAAGATACCCCACATCCAAAGACAAAGGAGAAGCCACAATGAGACGGTAGGAGGGGTGCAATCACAATAAAATCAAATCCCATAACTGCTGGGTGGGTGACTCACAAACTGGAGAACACATACCACTGAAGACCACCCACTGGAGTGAAGGTTGTGAGCCCCACGTCAGGCTTCCCAACCTGGGGGTCCAGCAACAGGAACAGGAATTCCTAGAGAATCAGATTTTGAAGGCTAGCGGGATTTGATTGCAGGACTCTGACAGAAATGGGGGAAAAAGAGACTCCACTCTTGGAGGGCAAACAGAAAGTACTGTGCACATAGGGACCTGGGGAAGGAGCAGTGACCCCATAGGAGACTGAACCAGACCTACCTGCTAGTGTTGGAGGGTCTCCTGCAGAGGTGGGGGTGGCTGTGTCTCACTGTGAGGACAAGGACACTGGCAGCAGAAGTTCTGGGAAGTACTCCTTGTCGTGAGCCCTCCCAGATTCTGCCATTGGCCCCACCAAACAGCCCGGGTAGGCTCCAGTGCTGGGTTGTCTCAGGCCAAACAACCAACAGGGAGGAAACCCAGCCCCACCCATCAGCAGACAAGTGGATTAAAGTTTTACTGAGCTCTGCTCACCAGAGCGACATCCAGCTCTACCCACCACCAGTCCCTCCCAGCGACCTCGGAAGAAGAATGGAGGCAAAGATCGAGAAGATGGAAGAAATGTTTAACAAAGACCTAGAAGAATTAAAGGACAAACAAACAGAGATGGACAATACAATAACTGAAATGAAAACTACACTAGAAGAAATCAATGGCAGAATAACTGAGGCAGAAGAAGGGATAAGTGACCTGGAAGACAGAATGGTGGAATTCACTGCTGTGGAACAGAATAAAGAATGAAAAGAAATGAAGACAGCCTAAGAGACCTCTGGGACAATATTAAACGCAACAACATTCGCATCATAGGGGTCCCAGAAGGAGAAGAGAGAGAGAGAGGACCCGAGAAAATATTTGAAGAGATTATAGTCAAAAACTTCCCTAACATGGGAAAGGAAATGGCCACCCAAGTACAGGAAGTGCAGAGAGTCCCATACAGGATAAATCCAAGGAGAAACATGCCGAGATATATAGTAATCAAACTGGCAAAAATTAAAGGCAAAGAAAAATTAATGAAAGCAGCAAGGGAAAAACTACAAATAGCATAAAAGGGAACTCCCATAAGGTTAACAGCTGATTTATGAGCAGAAACTCTACAGGCTAGAAGGGACTGGCATGACATATTTAAAGTGATGAAAGGGAAGAAACTACAACCAAGATTACTCTATCCAGCAAGGATCTCATTCATATTCAATGGAGAAATCAAAAGCTTTACAGACAACCAAAAGCTAAGAGAATTCAGCACCACCAAACCAGCTCTACAACAAATGCTAAAGGAACTTCTCAAACTGGGAGACACAAGAGAAGAAAAGGACCTACAAAAACAAACCCAAAACAATTAAGAAAATGGTCACAGGAACATACATATTGATAATTACCTTAAATGTGAATGGATTAAATGTTCCAACCAAAAGACACAGGCTTGCTGAATGGATATAAACACAAGACCCATATATATGCTGTTGACAACAGCCACTTCAGACCAAGGGACACATACAGACTGAAAGTGAGGGGAGGGAAAAAGATATTCCATGCAAATGGAAATCAAAAGAAAACTGGAATACCAACACTCATATCAGATAAAGTAAACTTTAAAGTAGAGAATGTTACAAGAGGCAAGGAAGGACACTACATAATGATCAAGGGATCAATCCAAGAAGAAGATATAACAATTATAAATATAGATGCAGCCAATATAAGAGCATCTCAATACATAAGGCAACTGCTAACAGCTAAAAAAGAGGAAATCAACAGTAACGCAATAATAATGGGGGACTTTAACACCTCATTTACACCAGTGGACAGATCATCCAAACAGAAAATTAATAAGGAAACACAAGCTTTAAATGACACAATAGACCAGATAGATTTAATTGATATTTATAGGACATTCCATCCAAAAACAGGAGATTACACTTTCTTCTCAAGTGCTCATGGAACATTCTGCAGGATAGATCACATCTTGGGTCACAAACAGAGCCTCAGTAAATTTAAGAAAATTGAAATCATATCAAGCATCTTTTGTGAACACAACACTATGAGATTAGAAATCAATTACAGGGGAGAAAACGTAAAAAACACAAACACAAGGAGGCTAAACAATACGTTACTAAATAACCAAGAGATCACTGAAG
>NC_041222.1:49979040-49980251 GCF_002837175.3 Physeter macrocephalus
GGGATGCAGCAAAAGCAGTTCTAAGAGGGAAGTTTATAGCAATACAAGTCTACCTCAAGAAACAAGAAAAATCTCAAATAAACAATCTAAACTTCACCTAAAGGAACTAGAGAAAAAAAAAAAAAACAAAACCCAAAGTTAGCAGAAGGAAAAAAATCATAAAGAGCAGAGCAGAAATACATGAAATAGAAACAAAGAAAACAATAGCAAAGATCAATAAAACTAAAACCTGGTTCTTTGAAAAGATAAACATAATTGAAAAACCATTAGCCAGACTCATCAAGAAAATGAGGGAGAGTACTCAAATCAATAAAATTAGAAATAAAAATGGAGAAGTTATAACAGACACCACAGAAATACAAAGCATCCTAAGAGACTACTACAAGCAACTCTATGCCAATAAAATGGACAACCTGGAAGAAATGGACAAATTCTTAGAAAGGTATAACCTTCCAAGACTGAACCAGGAAGAAATAGAAAATATGAACAGACCAATCACAAGTAATGAAATTGAAACTGTGATTTGGAATCTTCCAACAAACAAAAGTCCAGGAACAGACAGCTTCACAGGTGAATTCTATCATTTAGAGAAGAGCTAACACCAATGCTTTTCAAACTCTTCCAAAAAATTGCAGAGGAAGGAACACTCCCATTCATTCTATGAGGCCACCATAACCCTGATACCAAAACCAGACAAAGATACTACAAAAAAAGAAAATTACAGACCAGTATCACTGATGAATATAGATGTAAAAATCCTCAACAAAATACTAGGAAACAGAATCCAACACATTAAAAGGATCATATACCATGATCAAGTGGGATTTATCCCAGGGATGCAAGGATTCTTCAATATATGCAAATTTACCAATGTGATACACCATATTAACAAATTAAAGAAGAAAAACCATATGATCCTCTCAATAGATGCAGAGAAAGCTTTTTGACAAAAGTCAACACCCATTTATGATAAAAACTCTTCAGAAAGTGTGCATAGGGGGAACCTACCTCAACATAATAAAGGCCATATATGACAAACCCACAGCAAACATCATTCTCAATGATGAAAAACTGAAAACATTTCCTCTAAGATCAGGAACAAGACAAGGATATCCACTCTCGCCACTATTATTCAACATAGGTTTGGAAGTCCTAGCCATGGCAATCAGAGAAGAAAAAGAAATAAAAGGAATACAAATTGGAAAAGAAGA
>NC_041222.1:49980690-49983151 GCF_002837175.3 Physeter macrocephalus
ATGCAGAAAACTATAAGACACTGATGAAAGATATTAAAGATGATACAAACAGATAGAGAGATATACCGTGTTCTTGGCTTGGACAAATCAATATTGTGAAAATGACTATACTACCCAAAGCAATCTACAGATTCAATGCAATCCCTATCAAATTACCAATGGCATTCTTTACAGAACTAGAACAAAAAAATCTTAAAATTTGTACGAAGACACAAAAGACCCTGAATAGCCAAAGCAGTCCTGAGGGAAATAATGGAGCTGGAGGAATCAGACTCTATGACTTCAGACTATACTACAAGGCTACAGTAATCAAGACAATATGGTACTGGCACAAAAACAGAAATATAAATCAATGGAACAGGATAGAAAGCCCAGAAGGAAAACATAGGAACAACACTCTTTGACATAAATCACAGCAAGATCTTTTCTGATTCACTTCCTAGAGTTATGGAAATAAAAATAAAAATAAACAAATGGGACCTAATGAAACTTCAAAGCTTTTGCAAAGTAAAGGAAACTACAAACAAGACGAAAAGACAACCCTCAGAATGGGAGAAAATATTTGCAAACGAATCAATGGACAAAGAATTAATCTCCAAAATATATAAATAGCTCATGCAGCTCAATATTAGAAAAATAAACAACCCAATCCAAAAATGGGCAGAAGATCTAAATAGACATTTCTCCAAAGATGACATACAGATGGCCAAGAAGCACATGAAAAGCTGCTCAACATCACTAATTATTAGAGAAATGCAAATCAAAACTACAATGAGGTATTACCTCATACCAGTTAGAATGGACATCATCAGAAAATCTACAAATAACAAATGCTGGAGAGGGTGTGCAGAAAATGGAACCCTTTTGCACTATTGGTGGGAATGTAAATTGATACAGCCACTATGTGGAATATTACTCGGCCATAAAAATGAAATTGGGTCATTTGTAGAGACTTGGATGGATCTAGAGAGTGTCATACAGAGTCAAGTAAGTCAGAAAGAGAAAAACAAATATTGTATATTAACACATGTATGTAGAACCTGGAAAGCTTACTTTTTTTTTAACCTTCAAAATATGGATGATGGTAGCAGCTAATTTATTGGGTTGTTATAAGAATTAAATTAATTAATACCTGTAAAGTACTTCTATTAGTGTCTGGCACAGAATATGTTCAGTAGAAGCATTTGTTAAATAAAACTTAAAAATAATAAAGCGTGTACATACAGTTGGTGCTCAATGAATATTTCATGAATAAATAATTTCTTGATGAATCAGATTGACTTAATTGCCCTTTTCCTGTTCGAGTGCTCTTGCTCCAGGCCAGCTCATATACTCCTTTAGCCTCTATTGACTACCTCTGGGTCAGCTTTGCACTCCAAGCCATTTGCTGGGCTAGGAGTTTGGGTATTTTGCCACCAACAAAATGGCATATGTAAAAGGACTCCCTTAAAAGAGGGCTCTGGAAGTGGTAGGTACTCTGGGCATGCCCATCTGGTTCACGGTAAGGACTTCACACCATAGTCAGAGTCATTCCTCCCCTCCAATGGCTGAGTTGTTGGTTACACATTCATGCAACCAACTCCTTCCTGAGGGGACTTCTTTCCCTGAAGGGTACTCTGTCTCCCAGGTTGAAATGTGCATGGTGATCTCTCACTGGCCTGCCAAAAAGGCTCAGTCCTCTCTTTCTCTCAGTGTTAAATAGAATGCCGAGACTCTTATGATACAGCTCCCTTCCTTCTTCCTGTCATTCTTTAACCTTCTTCAACTCAGGGACCTTGAGGGTCTAGAAAAGAGACCTCTTCTACGGTGCACTACTGTGCATTCATATGCATATACCTGCATTTTGAGGCCAAGATGCTCCCTCTCTGGCCTAAAGGTAATTGGATTTTATATTTTCCAGCTAGGAGGCCATATGAGAGCTGGGGATAACACTTCTGAGGCCGCCAATCAGATAACGAGTAGAGCTCTTTATTATTATTTCCCTCTGGCTCCTAAGAGAGCTGAGTTCCACAAGAGGTCGTAAGTTATCAGGGAAGAAGTTTTTCAATTTAATTTTCTCAGGAAGTTGAGTCCCTGAAGTCTCACAAGCTGAAATGGAGCAGTGGAGGGAGCTGGCGAGGGAGTCTCCATTATGTGAGTGGGCAGGCCAGGTAATGAGGGCAGAAGTGAGGTCTGCCCAGGGTCGCAGAGAGGAGTGGAAGGGAAGAAGCTATTAGTTTTGACTTTGGCAGCCTGGGATGGCTGCTATCTGGATGGCTAAATTGTTACATTCTGGAAATTGGCATTTAATTATCCATGCCTTGAAGCCTGGGGGACCCCGCCAGACCACTTCCTGTTCCTTTAAGGCAGTGGTTCTCCATCAATCTACATGCCGGTATCATCTAGGGAGCTATTTACTATTTTTTTTTTTTTTTTTTTTGTGGTACGTGGGCCTCTCACTGTTGTGGCCTCTCCCATTGCG
>NC_041222.1:49983198-49988225 GCF_002837175.3 Physeter macrocephalus
GCGGAGCACAGGCTCCGGACGCGCAGGCCCAGCGGCCATGGCTCACGGGCCCAGCCGCTCCGCGGCATGTGGGATCCTCCCAGACCGGGGCGCGAACCCGGTTCCCCTGCATCGGCAGGCGGACGCGCAACCACTGCGCCACCAGGGAAGCCCTAGGGAGCTATTTAAACATAGACACTTGGTTCAGACTTCATACCCTACATACAAATCATAATCTCTTGGTGTTGGGGTCCAGGAATCTTATGATTCTTTAATCCACCACAGATGGTCCCAATGTAGACCATCATGGGCCAATCTGGGAACTTTGTAGGAAATGGATATTGCCACTTGGGAAAAGCATGGGCCAAAGGAAAAGTATCAGCTATTTGGTATCCCAAGACCTGGGTTACTACTCTGGATAAGTCATTCAGCCCCTATGAGTTTCACTTTCTTCAGTTGTCAGATGGGGATAGTAACACCTGCCTGTCTACTTCATAGAGTTGTTTCAAGGAACAAAGCAGATGAATACATGGAAGAGCTCTGAGAACTGGAAAACAGAACTCAAGTATATGATATAAAGCTCTATGGAGGATAATGCTATTTGTATGCTCTTGATAAGTTTGTAATGATCTTATGAAACAAATAACCCTGTGTGAATGCCTCCTCTCATTCTTCCCCATGTACAAAAAATGCACAAGGAAGACAAGTTTATTTAAACTCTTTACACTTCTTTGATCCCACCATCAAGAAGCAATTACTGACTCCAAGATGAAGATGGAAGAAATGAACACATGCATTTATCTCTGTCCTGACCCTAAAGCTTAATAAAATTACAGCTTTTAATGGCATAAAAACATGACAAAGAAATGAGAGAGAAGATAACATTTAAATATTAGAAGCTCAAGAGCCAAGGGAAGAAGTTGAGTCCTAAGCTGGCAGTGGGGGAAAGCCAAGAAGCAATGCAACTTAGCACACAGAACCCTCCTGTTGCCTCAAGGTTCAGGAATTAGTGATTCCATATACATTTAAAAGTAGGGATGAGGGTAGGGCTGAAAATAGAAAAACTGTTGAAAAATTGTTTAAGTAAATATTAAGAAACAATGTAATGAACACCCCAGAATTCCCCCCAAAGACTCAGAAATTGGTGATTCCATGTTCATGTAGAAGTGGAGGTGAAGGTAGAACTGAAGATAGGATAATTGCTCAAAGATTAAGGAGACCCTTTTCCATTTCCTTGCATCAGGGGGACTGCCTCTTTTCTGTTCCAAGGAAAGCCTGGAAGTGTGCTTTCTGCAGAGCATAAGACAGAGAACTGTGGGCTAGAGGACAACAGGTGCAACTGAGAGCAGAACCATGCTGGAAACAGGGGGATTAAATTAAAGTTCACAAACTGACTGAGACTCTACCTTCTTCCTTCACTTAGTTCCCAATGTGCTGGAAACTAAGCTTATATTCTACAGACAGGAGAGTGGACTCTAACCCAAGAGAAGAGATCTCAAGATTCTGACATTGGAGATTCCCCCCAAAATGGCCGAGACATTTTACCCAACAGGAAAGCCCAGAGTTGCCAATCCCTTCCTGTGTACACTGAGCTTTCAAATCCTTTTTTTGTGAGGGATCACCAGAGCATCTGATATGAAAGAGACAAAACCAAACAAACAAACAAGAAAACTCAGTTGGAGAAAACTTACTCTATTTAGAGAAACTTAAAAACAAACAAACACCCCCCTCAAAAATACCCTACCACTAACAGCCCCAAGAAAAGAAGAACGAGATGCTACAAAAAGGAACATTCAGAGAACCTAAAAGAGTTCTTGAAAATTGGTATAAATTTAAGTAAATCTCTAAAAAACAGAGCAATACAAAGGATAAAAGGAAAGACAAACAAAAAATAAAAGAACTAGTCCTGGAGGTTAAGCACCCAAACAATTGAAGTTCCAAAAAGAGAAAATAGAGGTGAAGAAACTGCTAGGAAAATAATTCAAGAAAATTGACTAAAACTTATGGATAGGAATTTTAAATTGTGAGGACAGACTGAGTACCCAGCACTTGGTGTTGAAAAAGAGACATACAAAAGTCATCATTTTGGAATTTCAGAATTGTGGGTACAAAAACTAAGAGTTAAAAACTTCCATGTTTAATACAAAGATTCAACCATTAGAATGGCAGGAAACTTCTCAACAGCAATAATAGAATCTAGAGGACAAGAGAATAAAGAGAAAAATTATTCCCAATCTGGAATCCTTTATCCATCCAAACAATCAATTTAGTTTGAGAAAGATATTTTTCACACTTATAAACACATAAGTAATTTACCCCTCATGGTCCTTTCTCATAAAGTTACTGGAGAATGGGTTCTATAGAAATAACAGAGTTAACCAAAAAGAGAAAGACATAGTTTGCTAGTATTCTTAGTTTGCTTCTTCAGTTTATTCTCCATCCTTCTCTACTCCACACAGAGGTCCAGTCCATAGAGACTGACCTCTATGGACTACATGACCTGAGCTCTTTTGCTGCTGATTTACAACTGGGCTTGACCACAGAGATGCTGGCAGCAGAAGAGGATGAAGAAACTAAGATGTAATATTTATTTCCCATGCTTTCTCCATGCTGGGCTTCAGTTTGACATAGGCTGTATTCTACCTAAGACCATGACTCCCATTGGGTGACCCTTCTCCCGTGGCTATAGCTCTTACCAGGTTCACATAACAGTTCCCTCTCTTTGCCATTATGGATTTCTACTCCCACTGTGTAGCAGATCTAGAGACCAACCAGCCCAGACTTGAATAGGTCAAAAGTCTCTGGGAGAGATTTCATCAAGAAGATGAAAACAACAGAATTCTTAATGTGCTTGTAGGTATTGAAAAAAGAGATACACAACTGGAGGGCAGATCTGAATTAGTATCAAGATCATGAAAAGCAAGGAAATGAAAAAAACAAACAATACAAATACTGAGTTCAGGAAAAACAAAAACTTGTGCTGGGGAGGAAAAGTAATTGTGGTATACTACATGGCTCAGTTATAGCACTTATATAGTCATAATAACTGAGCTGAAATAGATCTAACCAAAATTACCATATGACTTACTGGGAATAGAGGTAGATAAGAAATGGTGTGTGTTGGTCGGTGAGAGCTGGTGATAGTGGTGGTAACAAATGAGATTTACAGTCTTATCTTCCTTAATGAGAAGTCAGTAAATAATACTGAAAACTTAAAAACCAAAGAAATAGCAGAAAATAATATAAATAGCAGAAATAATCTATAAGCAGATTATGTAAAGTAATACCAAAAGAATCAACTAAAAGAGGTGAAAAGAATTGCCTCTGGGAGAGGTGGAGAGTGAGGTGGAGAGTTGTTGGTTGTGTTTTGCCTTTTAACAAGACATAGAGAACTACTGTCTCTAAAGTATGATCAGGTATACATTTGATAAAAATAAAACTGATTTTTCTTTAAAAAGGGGGGAAAGCAACTAACCTTCTAATTCTTTTTATTCCCATCTCAAATACTAGAACTCCCTAAATTCTCATGCTGCCTTCCAGAAGAACAAAACTCAAAACAAAAAGGTCCAGGTAACAAACTGAAGGAGAAAAACCATATGATAATCTCAATAGATGCAGAAAAAGCTTTCAACAAAATTCAACACCTATTCAACACTCTACAGAAAGTGGGCATAGAGGGAACTAATATCAACATAATAAAGGCCAGATATGACAAACCCACAGCCAATGTCGTTCTTAATGGTGAAAAACTGAAACCATTTCCACTAAGATCAGGAACAAGACAAGGTTGCCCGCTCTCACCACTATTATTCAACATAGTTTTGGAAGTTTTAGCCACAGCAATCAGAAAAGAAAAAGAAATAAAAGGAATCCAAATCAGAAGAGAAGAAGTAAAACTGTCACTGTTTGAAGATCACATGATGCTTTACACAGAGAATCTTAAAGATGCTACCAGAAAACTAGAGCTAATCAATGAATCTGGTAAAGTAGCAGGATACAAAATTAATGCACAGAAATCTCTTGCATTCCTATACACTAATGATGAAAAATCTGAAAGAGAAATTAAGGAAACACTCCCATTTACCACTGCAATAAAAAGAATAAAATACCTAGGAATAAACCTACCTAAGGAGACAAAAGACCTGTATGCAGAAAACTATAAGACACTGATGAAAGAAATTAAAGATGATACAAACAGACGGAGAGATATGCCATGTTCTTGGATTGGAAGAATCAACACTGTGTAAATGACTACACTACCCAAAGCAAACTACAGAGTCAATGCAATTCCTATCAAACTATCAATGGCATTTTTCACAGAACTAGTCAAAAAGTTTCACAATTTGTATGGAAACACAAAAGACCCCGAAGACCCAAAGCAATCTCGAGAAAGAAAAACGGAGTTGGAGGAAAAAGGCTCGCGGACTTCAGACTATGCTACAAAGCTACAGTAATCAAGACAGTATGGTACTGACATAAAAACAGAATATAGATCAATGAAACAGGATAGAAAACCGAGAGATAAACCCATGCACATATGGTCACCTAATTTTTGATAAAGGAGGCAAGAATATACAATGGAGAAAAGACAGCCTCTTCAATAAGTGGTGCTGGGAAAACTGGACAGCTACTAATTCTAATTTCATCTAAAAGAATGAAATTAGAATGCTCCCTAACACCATACACAAAAATAAACTCAAAATGGATTAGAGGAGTATGCAGAAAACTATGAGACACTGATGAAAGAAATTAAAGATGATACAAATAGGTGGAGAAATATACCATGTTCTTGGATTGGAAGAATCAACATTGTGAAAATGACTCTACTACCCAAAGCAATCTACAGGTTCAATGCAATCCCTATCAAATTACCCCTGGCATTTTTTACAGAACTAGAACAAAAAATTTCACAATTTTTATGGAAACAGAAAAGACACCGAATAGCCAAAGCAATATTGAGAATGAAAAATGGAGCTGGGGGAATCAGGCTCCCTGATTTCAGACTATACTACAAGGCTACAGTAATCAAGACAGTATGGTACTGGCAC
>NC_041222.1:49990356-50007586 GCF_002837175.3 Physeter macrocephalus
TGAGGGGCTTCCCTGGTGGCGCAGTGATTGAGAGTCCGCCTGCCGATGCAGGGGACACAGGTTCGTGCCCCGGTCCAGAAAGATCCCACATGCCGTGGAGCGGCTGGGCCCATGAGCCATGGCCTCTGAGCCTGCGCGTCCAGAGCCTGTGCTCTGCACCAGGAGAGGCCACAACAGTGAGAGGCCCGCGCACTGCAAAAAACAAATAAACAAACAAACAAACAAACTACAATGAGGTATCACCGCACACCTGTCAGAATGGCCATCATAAAAATCCTACAAAGAATAAATGCTGGAGAGAGTGTGGAAAAAAGGGAACCCTCTTGTGCTGTTGGTGGGAATGTAAATTGATACAGCCACTATGGAGAACAGTATGGAGGTTCCTTAAAAAACTAAAAATAGAACTACCATACGACCCAGCAATCCCCCTACTGGGCATATGTTCTGAAGAACCTAGGGGCAGGATAGGAATAAAGACGCAGACATAGAGAATGGACTTGAGGACACACGGAGGGAAGGGTAAGCTGGGAGGAAGTGAGAGAATGGCATGGACATATATACACTACCATATGTAAAATAGCTAGCTAGTGGGAAGCAGCCGCATAGCACAGGGAGATCAGCTTGGTGCTTTGTGACCACCTAGAGGGGTGGGATAGGGAGGGTGGGAGGCAGACACGACAGGATAGGAATAAAGACGCAGACATAGAGAATGGACTTGAGGACACACGGAGGGAAGGGTAAGCTGGGAGGAAGTGAGAGAATGGCATGGACATATATACACTACCATATGTAAAATAGCTAGCTAGTGGGAAGCAGCCGCATAGCACAGGGAGATCAGCTTGGTGCTTTGTGACCACCTAGAGGGGTGGGATAGGGAGGGTGGGAGGCAGACACGAGAGGGCGGGGATATGGGGATATATGTATATGTATACCTGATTCACTTTGTTATACAGCAGAAACTAACACACCATTGTAAAGCAATTATACTCCAATAAAGATGTTTAAAAAAAAAAAAAAAAGGTCCAGGAACAAGGAAGTAGAGAGGAGAGGAAGGCTTTGTTTTGGGGTGGCTGAAAACCCGCCAGTGACAGGGTGGGGGGCCAGATGGAATCTGTAACCCAAGGAAGCTCAAAGTAGAAATAATCAAAGGACCCAAACAGAACAGGATGAACTGTTCTATATATCAAGATGTAACCCTAGAGGAAAGAGCCCTGGAATTGTACAGAAAGCCAAGTTCCTTTAGCAGGGCTTCAAATCTGCTGCCAAGCTTTTGGCAGCTAAAAACCCAAACTGGGGCATGAACTGTTACAAAGTCCTTATAATCAGAGAGAATTATGGAAAGTTCCTCAGGGGAGGCGGAAGAGCTTTTCTTAGCAGTAAAATCTCAAAGAAATACCTAACATGTGGCTTTTATAGGAGACGTTCTGTGATGTAGGTGACAGACAAGGCCCTCAATAAGGCTGCTGCTGCAGGAAGTGTAGGGATGAGTTGCCTGGGGCTTCCTTTGACAAAAGCCTAAGGCAGGGAGCCCTGCAGGGGTTAACGTAAGAGCTAGCAGCCTGGATGTGGGGTTTGATCAGAGAAGTGCCCAACGATGTCAGACTATGGGGTTGCCTAAGTATCAAAGACAGAAGAATATGTTTTTAAAAATCTGAGAAACATGGAGACTGATGTGAACAGCAAATGAAGCAAGATATTGTGAGCAATTTTAAAGCTAGAAAAGTAAATCAGGAAAGTGAGAGGAGCATCCCGTGGGTATGAGGATAGCCAGGCTGTCCCAAGGCTGCCTGCGGAGGAACTGATCTAAGGTTTAGACAGAAAGAGCTCTGCTTCCCCAGGGACCGGAGAAAGACAAGGAAAGCCCCAGGTAATTGGGAACTAGTCACTGAAGGCTTGAACCTGCTGCCTTGGGAATGAAGCACAGGGCCAGGGTGTTCTGAGCTTGATGACTAAGAAGGGGTGGCTTAATTGTGTCCTGTGTCCCTTCTCAGTGTATTATTATACCCAGAGTATTGTAAACTTGGCAGAAAAGTTGTTATGCCTTTGATGTGCTTGCATTTCAAAGGGAGAGTTGAAAAAATAGAGAGCCTTCTGGATTCACTGACCTTAAAGGTGCTGTGGAAGCCAAGAGGAGGACAAGTTTTATTCTAATTTGGGTCAGAGAGGCTTTTTTTTTTTTTTTTTTTAAAAACATCTTTATTGGAGTATAATTGCTTTACAATGTTGTGTTAGTTTCTGCTGTATAACAAAGTGAATCAGCTATACATATACATATATCCCCATATCTCCTCCCTTATGTGTCTCCCTCCCACCCTCCCTATCCCACCTCTCTAGGTGGTCACAAAGCACTGAGCTGATCTCCCTGTGCCATGGGGCTGCTTCCCACTAGCTATCTATCAGAGAGGCTTTTGGATTTAAGGCTTGAATGATGTGGAGGATGTTGACACTGGTGGAGGCACAGACAGCCAAGGACTCAGGGACAGAAAAGATAACAGTGGGGGCATGGTCAGGTATGGCTAGAGCATCAGCTGTCTGAAGAAAGTTGAGAAAGATGAGGATTGAAAGCAAGGACATGCTTTGGAGAGTCTTGAATGTCAGGCCAGAGAGCAGCATGTATCTGGTAGCTGGAGCCAGCTCTGAGGGACAGTGGTAGGACTGCAGATTCAAAAGTAGGGTGGTAGTGGTGGTATATGTGTATTAGGAATGAGACTTCTCTCTCCTCTGTCCATTGCCTAAATACCATGGCTAATGTCTCGAGCAGCCATACTGTAATCTCCTTAACAACTGCTAACATTATTGGAACTCACACTCTGAGTCCAGGAACTGTACTGGGTGCCTT
Source organism: Physeter macrocephalus (assembly GCF_002837175.3). Lineage (NCBI taxonomy): Eukaryota > Metazoa > Chordata > Mammalia > Artiodactyla > Physeteridae > Physeter > Physeter macrocephalus. Next base: position 49,993,196 of record NC_041222.1, read on the forward strand.
GCATTTCTTATTGTTTTATAATAATTTTATAGCAAATAAAGGCTGATAAAAGTTGGGCATTTTGCTCAAGATCACAGAGCTGGTAATGATGGAACTGGGCTCAGAACTCAGCCCTTGCTTTTTTGTTCATTAGCACTTTAATGCCATCCTTACAGTCAGAACCAACCCTTTTTTTGATAGTCTCACTGAACCCAAAGATCAGTTCAGAGCAAGTGCTCAAAATATTCCTCTTGGGTCTCTGACTGCCATAGTAGGATATTAGGAAGACCAGCTTGGCTCAGGTAAGGGGGACTACTTCCTTAGAGACAGGATGGAACTCAGTTGCTAGGGGTAGCAACTCAATGTCTCCCTGCCTGTTTTTCCTGCCCCCTCCCAGGCCCAGGAAACTCGGCTAGGACCCTTTGAAGACCCACTTCTGGGGACAAGGCTTAGAAGGGCAGGTGAGTGGCTGCCTGCCTCTTGGTGGGTCTGTGGGAAAGGGCCCTAGCTCTGCTCTTGGCTTCTAGACATCTAGTTAGAGAAGGGACTAGGCCATGATATTGCCCTTTAACTTGTTTTTTAAATTGAGGTATAGCTGATTTACCATATTAGTTTCAGGTATGCAACATAGAGATTCAAAATTTTTAGAGATTATTCTCCATTTAAAGTTACTATTAAATATTGGCTATATTCTCTGTGCTGTACAATGTATCCTAGTATCTTATTTATTTTATCCATAGTAGTTTGCCCTTTAACTCTTGAGGCAACTGCTCCTGAGGGCTATGGCCTCAGCAGCGCTAAGTTGATGTCGGCTGAGAGTTCAGGCACAGCCAAAGGGGTCTATCAGTGGAGACATTAGCGCTGAGATGTTCTGTTCTCAGTTCCTGAGTCAGGGTGGGGCTGGGAGGCAGTGATGTGGACTTCTTATGATAATTCCTATTTCCTTGCAGGAAGCCTGGCCACTGGGCCAGCCTTAGGTCAGGGAATAGGAAATTACACAGGTTTTCTCCCTACCTCCCATTATGGTGTCTAAAATTCCATTACTAGAAATCTATATACTTTCTGCCTTTTGGAACATCCTATTAAAATGCAGCTCCCCGGGACAAAGACTATATTTTAAGTACCTATTAACTGACTTCTCAGCTAGGAATATTTGAGTGAGATAATTATGGGAAACTAGAGTAAGAGCTTTAAGGGGAAAGGATGGAGGTGGACTTGAAGAACTGGGTTATTAACAGCAACAGGAGTGGAAGGACATTGAATGGAGAATTTCAAGGCACTTAGGGGCAGCTCTACATAACCATGTCAGTAAGGACAGGTTCTAGAACTTAAATAGAACAAAATACCTCATCCAAAAAGTTTTTAAGCCAGGGAAAGCTAGGGAATTCATTTACCCATCCACCCATCCATCCATCCATCCACCCATCCATCCATCCACCCATACTTCAAGCCTTTAACAAGGACCTACTTTATGCCAGGTGCTGAAAGAGCTACTTAGATGATTTAGACATGATCTCTTTCCTCTAGGAGTTTCAAGTCTGGTGGGAGAAGAGATAAGATATATGCAAAAATGGTCTCCAAACAAGATAGTGTTAAGACAGGGACAGGTAAAGCACTCCAGGAATTCCAAGGTGGGCAAGCCCAGACACACTGGGCGAAGCTTCCTAGAGTAGGTGGCATCTGAGCCGGGCCCTGAAGAGTGGGTAGGATCCCAACATGTGGAGCCAATGAAGGGCATCTGGACATAGGAAGGACGTAAGGAAAGAAAAGGAGACAGGAAATTTCAGGGTATACTGGGGGGCTAGGAAGGGCCTGTGTGGCTTCACAGAGCTTGTTAAAGAAAGATTGGAGAAAAGGCTGGAAGGACCCAGAGGTTTGGCTCAGGGTAGTCTCTGTTCTCAGGAAGGGGCTGCTTTGCTGTTATGCCTGGGAAAGCTTGCGAAGGGCTGGTGATGGTGGCAGGGCTTTGTGCAATGGAAAGGGTGGAAGGAAGGGTGGGAAGGGTGCTTAGAGTCAGACAGACCCCAGTGGGATTTCCAGCTTGTCTTTTTGCTTTGCTGAGAAATTAAGAGCAAGCTATTATTAGGTTTGCTGTTCCTTCACTTTTCCCGTCTCTAAATCTCTGTTTCTTAATAGAAAACATTTAACATATCTAGGCCTAAAATGTTTTCAAAACTTCTGGGGCCGGAGGCTATGGCTCCATGATACTCTTCAAGATTTTTAGCACTTGTGAGTTCCAGAGGGGGCAGAGCAGTTTCTGTTTCAACTCTCTTGTGCCCTGCCTGCCAGAGAATGGGCACATCCCTCTGGGTGGGGGAAGTGACATGATTAGCAGGGGACCAAGTGATTCTTCCCATTCATGCTCTGGGTCTTGAATGTACAGCAAAATTTCAGTCATAGAGGGGGGACTGAGCCTGGGCAGGGGCAGCCCCATGTTGAGAACTGGCTCAGGATGACTTGCAGGAAGAAGGCAGTCAGGGTACCGGAGGTTAGGAGCCTGGTTTGTCATTGTTTATAACAGTGAAAAATTGGAAACAACCTAAATGTCCAAGAAGAAGAGATTGATACAATAAATTATGGAAGAGGCAGGCTCTGAAATACTGTGAGACCATGGTATTGATCTACATTTATTTATGAAGTAAAATTATTATAATAGAGCCAATCAAGATTTTAAGACAGCATACATAGTATGAGCCCATTACAAATATCTGTTATGTTCCCTTCTATTACAATTAACAAAAGTTCATTAGCCTAGAAAAGATGCATTGCTCTACTTGTATAAAAATCCTATTCTTTCTATCTCCTCTAGGGCACGGGTCCAGTCATTCTGTCCTCTTTTTATCATTATCCTTTCCCCTTCTCCTCTGGATAATTACCTTCACCTTAAAGATGTGCCATACTATGACTTATCCAAAAAACTAAAACAAAATATCAAGACTTTCTTGACTCCTCCATCTCCTACCAGTTATCATGTCATCTCTCTGCTTCCCTTCATAGCAATACTTTTTGAAACATTTATATTTGCCTCTATGTCCCCTCTACTCACTCTTTCTTAAATTCATTCTGATCATGTTTTTGTTGCTACTGCTCCACCAAAACTACTCGTGAAGTCATCAATGCCAAATCTGGCTCTACTTCGTCAATCAAATGCTCAATTTCCTCTCCTCACCTTATTTAACCTTTCAGCAGCCTTGTTCCAGCTGGTCACACCTGTTTATAACACTTCCTTTATTTGGCTTCTGGGACATCAAACCCTCCTGGTTTTCCCCTTACCTCTCTGGTGGTTCTTTCTTAGAGGATTTTGCAGATACCCCTAATTTTCCTCACTTTTTAATGTACTTTTATGTTGCTTTGCTCCAGGGTTTAGTCCCTGAATCTTTTCTCTTTTCTATACTTCTATAAGTGATCTCATCTAGGTCTATGGTTTTAAACACCAAAATTGTTTTCGTGTTTGTGAATTTATATTGTGAATTTCACAATATAAATTGTGAATTTCAAAATGATATTTCTAGTCCCAACACATCTCTGCTTGCATGCTTCATAGGCATCTGAAACCTAAATTCCCCAAATGGAACCTTTGGTTTTCCCTGGACCTGCTCCTTCCATGCTCTACAACCTATAAAGCATCCCTCTATCTACTCAGGTCATCTTGACTCCTAGGTTTCTCTCACATTTCACACCAATGCATTGGCAAATTCCACTGGTACTCTCTGAAATCTACATCTTTAGAACATTTTCTGAATCTGACTATTTCTCATCACTCTACAACTCTCATCTAGTCTAAGCTACCAATATCGTTCTTTTTCCAGTCCTACCTGATCAGACTGCCTCCTCTTTTGCTTTCTCTAAAAAGCAACCACACTCATTCTTTTAAGATATTCACCTCTGCTTACAACACTCCAGTGACTTCTATCACACAGGATAAAATCTAAAGTCCTTACCATGCTCACAAGACCCTGTGATCTGGCCCATGCTACCTCTCTGACGTCATCTTCTACCCTTTTCTCATGACCACTGCTTTCCACCTATACTAGCTTCTTGGCTGTTCCTTGATCATGCCCAGAACATTCCTGCTTTAGGATCTGTGCATTTGCTATTCCCCTGCTTGAAGTCAAGTCTCTTCTCTCAGATTGCTGCTGAGCTAGCTCTCTCTATTTCTGTAGGTAATTCTCAAATATTCCTTAATCAAAGAGGTGTTTTCTGACCTGTCATTCCTTACAGAATATCTCTCCTTTATGTTGCTTGCTGTCTCCTATCAGTATCCATTATGTGGTGTAGGAGTTGTGCCTAACTCTTGAGGAGGTCATTCACCTCAGCTGCAATGTGACTGGCCCCTCCAGAGGCCTGCAGTGCACAACCTGCATAGTTGTATATGGCACACAAGCTAACACACATAATAGCGTAAATGTATTCATTTATTTGTTTATTTTCTGATTCCCCCACTGCAATGTAACCTCCTCCAGAATGGGGACTTGGAGTACCCCAGCATGTGGAACAGGACCTACAACATAGCAGATGTTCAAAAATTATTTGGTTTATGAATTAATATGTGCTTGGTGTATGTGTGCGTCTATATGGATGCATGGGGGAAAATGTTTAAAAAGAAATACACCAAATGTTGATAGTGATTATATCTGAGCAATGGAATTACATGTGATTTTTCACCGTCTTCTTTATCCTTTCCTTAGGGCATGAACATTTTAAAAAGAATATATTATTTTTACAAAGACGAAGGCAGTTTGGAGTCAGATAAACCTGAGATTGAATCCTGACTCCATTCTTTACTTGTTGTGTAAACTTGGGCAAACTTATTACCATCTCTGTGTCTCTTTAAAATGGAGATACTATTCAAATCATTGGGTTGTTGTGAGGATTAAAGAAAATATGTCTGTCAAAGCCTGGCACAGCATCTGCCTGAAAGTAAGCCTGTAGTAAATAGTATTCCCTCTCTTCCTCTGAATTATTATTGTTTTTATTATTCTGTTGGGGGAGGAGATCACTGAGATGTAAACAAGAGCCCCTAAGCCATGATGGACTAATGGGTCTATGTTTAACTCCAAGTGTCCTTCCCTGACGGCTGATGGAAGTCATTAAACTGGATTGACACCAAAGGCACTGCAGTGTGGTGAGTGAATGAAGGAAGAGCCAGGTTGGTGTCATTCGCATCTCATGAAGACTCATCATAAATAGGATTTTAAATCTTTTAGGACTTCTATACCCTTATCTATTTTCTGTGGATAACAGCAGTAAGATGGGCTGCATGGGCTGGAAGACAAGGGAGGGATTCTATCCCCTATTCTTCACTGAGCCTGGGAATACTGGAAGCCCAGGTGAAAGAATGACTGAAGTGCTGAGAGCAATCTACAGGAGCTCTAGTGTCTGCTGGAGGGAAGACACGCTGCAGGGGAGCCTGTCAAAAGCCCAGTGTGCCCACCTTGGGCCAAGTGCCAGAGCCAGGAGAACTTCTCTACCCTGGCCCAGAGACCTAGGGGCACAAGCTCCAATCTCATCATGCCATCCTTTAGCTCAAACAGCAGAGAACACATGTTCCATTAATAGATTTATGGTGATATTTATCTTGCTCAAAACTCACGCTCATGTCCATTACAACGATGAACTTCACTGCTTACCTGCTGGCTTTCTGGAGAGCCCACCAGAGGATGCTTCAGCCAATGGCTCAGTTGTTAACTCTGGCAACACTTCTGGCCTGAATCCTGCTACCTCCCGCCATAGGAAACTCAGTTAAATTAATTTAGAGTGAAACCTTAAGGTCCTGCTTCCTCTCTCTCCTTTAAAACTGGAACAAGCCTTAAGCAGGATCCCTTCCTTTGTCCTCTGACCCATCCTCGTTCCTATAGGATTTCCAGAGCCATTCTAAGCAGAATATGTCCCAAACCCTTAAGAGTATCAACAAGAAGAATTAGGAAAAGAAGATAAACAAAACTTAAAGTCATTAGAAGGAAGGAAATAATAAAGATCAAAAAGGAAATAAAATAGAGATTAAAAAACAATTTAAAAAATCAATAAAACCAAGAGCTGGTTCTTTGAAAGTGTAAACAAAATTGACAAACATCTGGCCAGGCTCACCAAGAAGAAAAGAAAGAAGACCAAAATAAACAAAATAAGAAATGAAAGAGGAGAAATCACAACTGATACTGCAGACATACTAAAAAAACCGTAAGAGAATACTATGAACAATTATATGCCAACAAATTTGACAACCTAAAAGAAATGGACAACTTTCTAGAAACACACAGCCCACCAAGACTGAATCAGCAAGAAGTAGATAACTTGAACAGACCAATCACTAGAAATGAAATAGAATCTGAAAAAAAAAAAACCTCCCTACAAACAAAAGTCCAGGACCAGATAGCTTCACTGGGGAATTATACTAAACATACAAATAAGAACCTATACTGATCCTTCTCAAACTCTTCCAAAAGGTTGAAGAGGAAGGAATACTCACAAAGACATTCTATGAATCCACCATCACCCTGATACCAAAGCCAAAGTTACTACCAAAAAAGAAAATTACAGGCTAATATCTTTGATGAATATAGAGGCAAAAATTCTCAAGAAAATATTAGCAAACTGAATCCAACAACACATAAAAGGTCATACACCATGATCAAGTTGGATTCACCCCAGGGTCACAAGGATAGTTCAGAATATGCAAATCAATCAATGTGATACACCACATCAACAAAAGAACGGACAAAAACCACATGATCATCTCAGTAGATGCAGAAAAAGCACTTGATAAAATTCAACATCCAATCATGATAAAAACCCCTACAAAAGTGGGTATAAAGATATCTCAACATAATAAAAGCTATTTATGATAAACCCACAGCCAATAACACTCAATGGTGAAAAGCTGAAAGCCTTTCTGCTAAAATCTGGAACAAGACAAGGATACCCACTCTCTTTTATTCAACATAGTACAATATTAGAAGTCCTAGTTACAGCAATCAGACAAGAAAAAGAAATAAAAGGTATTCAAATTGGTAGGGAAGAGGTAAAATTGTCATTATATGCAGATGACATGATACTATATATAGAAAACCCTAAAGACTCCACACAAAAACTACTAGAACTGATGAATGAATTCAGCAGGGTAGGAGGCTACAACATTAACATACAGAAATCGGTTGCATTTCTTTACACTAAGAATGAAATATCAGAAAGGGAATGTAAACAAACAATCCCTTTTAAAATTGGAGCAAAAAAATAAAATACTTAGGAATAAATCTGACCAAGGAGGTGAAAGACTTATATGCTGAGAACTACAAAACATTAATAAAGGAAATTAAAGATGATTCAATGAAATGTAAAGATATCCCATGCTCCTGAATTAGAAGAATTAATATCGTTAAAATGGCCATAGTACCCAAAGCAATCCACAGATTTAATGTGATCCCTATCAAATTACCCGACATTTTTCACAGAACTAGAACAAATAATCCTAAAATGTATAAGGAAGCATAAAAGACCTAGAATTGCCAAAGCAATCCTGAGGAAAAAGAACAAAGCAGGAAGCATAACCCTCTCAGACTTCAGACAATACTACAAAGCTGCAGTAATCAAGACAGTGTGGTATTGGCACAAAAACAGACATACAGATCAATGGAGCAGAGTAGAGACAGCCCAGGAAAAAACCCACACACCTATGGTCAATTAATCTGACAAAAGAGGCAAGAATACAAAATGGGAAAAAGACAGTCTCTTCAGCAAGTGGTGCTGGAAAAGTTGGACAGCTGCAAGTAAACCAGTGAAGTTAGAATACACCCTCACATCATGCACAAAAATAAACTCAAAATGGCTTAAAGACTTAAGCATAACCTATGAAACCATAAAACTCCTAGAAGAGAACACTGGCAAAACATTCTCTGACATAAATCATACAAATATTTTCTTAAGTCAGTCTCCCAAGGCAATAGAAATAAAAGTAAAAATAAACAAACAGGACATAATCAAACTTATAAGCCTTTGCACAGCAAAGGAAACCATAATAAAAATGAAAAGACAATCTATGGACTGGGAGAAAATATCTGCAAATCATGTGATCAACAAGGGCTTAATTTCCAAAATATACAAACAGCTCATATAACTCAACAACAAAAAAACAAATAATCCCATCAAAAAATGTACAGAAGACCTAAATACACATTTCTCCAAAGAAAACATACGGATCACCAGTAGGCACATGAAAAGATGCTCAACGTAGCTAATTATTAGAGAAATGCAACTCAAAACTATAATGAGGTACCACCTCACAGTGGTTGGAATGGTCATCATTAAAAAGTCTACAAATAACAAATGCTGGAGAGGGTGTAGAGAAAAGGGAACCCTCTTATACTGTTGGTGGGAATGTAAATTGGTAAAGCCACTGTGGAAAACAGTATGAAGGTTCCTCAAAAAACTAAAAATAGAGTTGCCATATGATCCAGCAATCCCACTTCTAGGCATATACCCAGACAAAACTACAATTTGAAAAGATACATGCACCCCTATGTTCACAGAAGCACTATTCACAATAGCCAAGACATGGAAACAATCTAAATGTCCATGACAGAGGAATGCATAAAGAAGATATGGTATATATAAATATATACAATGGAATATTACTCAGCCATGAAAAAGAATGAAATAATGCCATTTGCAGGATGGACCTAGAGATTATCATACTAACTGAAGTAAGTCAGAAAGAGAAAGACAAATACCATATTATATCACTTATATGTGGAATCTAAAATGAGATAAAAATCAACATACCTACGAAACAAAAACAGATTCACAGATATAGAGAACAGACTTGTGGTTGCCAAGGGGTGGGTAGGGAAGGGAAGGAATGGGCATTTGGGATTAGCAGAGACAAATTATTATATATAGAATGGATAAACAGCAAGGTCCTACTGTATAGCACAGGGAACTATATTCAATATTCTGTGACTGGTCACCTAATCTATGACAAAAGAGGCCAGAATATACAATGGAGAAAAGACAGCCTCTTCAATAAGTGGTGCTGGGAAAACTAGACAGCTACATGTAAAAGAATGAAATTAGAACACTCCCTAAAGCTATACACAAAAGAAAACTCAAAATGGATTAAAGACCTAAATGTAAGGCTGGATACTATAAAACTCTTAGAGGAAAACATAGGAAGAACACTCTTTGACATAAATCACAGCAAGACCTTTTTGATCCACCTCCCAGAGTAATGAGAATAAAAACAAAAATAAATGGGACCTCATGAAACTTAAAAGCTTTTGTAAAGCAAAGGAAACCATAAACAAGATGAAAAGACAACCCTCAGAATGGGAGAAAATACTTGTAAACAAAGCAACTGACAAAGGATTAATCTCCAAAATATACAAACAGCTCATGCAGCTCAATATCAGAAAAAACAAACAACCTAATCAAAAAATGGGCGGAACACCTAAATAGACATTTCTCCAAAGAAGACATACAGAAGGCCAACAAACACATGAAAAGATGCTCAACATCACTAATTATTAGAGAAATGCAAATCAAAACTATAATGAGGTATCACCTCACACCAGTCAGAATGGCCATCATCAAAAAATTTACAAACAATAAATGCTGGAGAGGGTGTGGAGAAAAGGGAACCCTCATGCATTGTTGGTGGGAATGTAAATTGATACAGCGACTATGGAGAACAGTATGGAGGTTCCCTAAAAAACTAAAAATAGAACTACTATATGACTCAGCAGTCCCACTACTGGGCATATACCCAGAGAAAACCATAATTCAAAAAGACACATGCACCCCAATGTTCACTGCAGCACTATTTACAATAGCCAGGACATTGAAGCAACCTAAATGTCCATCAACAGAAGAATGGATAAAGAAGATGTGGTACATACATACAATGCAATGTTACTCAGCCATAAAAAGGAATGAAATTGGGTCATTTGTACAGACGTGGATGGAACTAGAGACTGTCATACAGAGTGAAGTAAGTCAGAAAGAGAAAAATATCATATATTAACATATATGCAAAATCTGAAAAAATTGGTATAAACAATCTGATTTACAAAGCAGAAAAACAGACACAGATGTAGAGAACATACGTATGGATACTAAGGGGGAAAGGAGGGTGGTGGGATGAATTGGGAGATTGGGATTGACATATATATACTATTGATACTATTTATAAAATAGATGACTAATAAAAACCTACTGTATAGCACAGGGAACTCTACTCAATGCTCTGTGGTGACCTAAATGAGAAGGAAATCCAAAAAAGAGGGGATATATGTATATGTACAGCTGATTCACTTTGCTGTACAGTATAAACTAACACAATATTGTAAAGTAACTATACTCCAATAAAAAAATAGATTCATAATAACCAAAAAACAAACAAAAAACCAACTAAACACAATAACAAAACAAAAAGGGGCAGAAGACCTAAATAGACATTTCTCTAAATATGATATACAGATGGCCAACAGGCACATGAAAAGATGCTCAACATTACTAATTATTAGAGAAATGCAAATCAAAACTACAATGCGGTACCACCTCACAGCAGTCAGAATGGCCATCACTAAAAGATCTACACATAACAAATGCTGGAGAGGGTGTGGAGAAAAGGGAACCCTCCTACTCTGTTGGTGGGAATATAAGTTGGTGCAACCATTGTGGAAAACAGTATGGAGGTTCCTCAGAAAGCTAAAAATAGAACTACCATATGATCCAGCAATCCCACTCCTGGGCATATATCCAGACAAAATTATAATTCAAAAAGATACATGCACCCCTATGTTCACAGCAGCAATATTCACAATAGCCAAGACATGGAAACAACCTAAATGTCCATTGACAGATGAATGGATAAAGAAGCTGTGGTACATGTGTACAATGGAATAATACTCTGCCATAAAAATGAAAGAAAAAATGCCATTTGCAACAACATGGATGCAAGTTGAGATTATCATACTAAGTGAAGTCAGTCAGAAAGAGAAAGACAAATACCGTATGATATCACTTATATATGGAATCTAAAATATGATACAAATGAACCTATCTATGAAACAGAAACAGAATCACAGACATAGAGAACAGACTGGCGGTTGCTAAGGGGGAAGTGGTTGGGGGAGAAATGGAGTGGGAGGTTGGGGTTAGCAGATGTAAGCTTTTATATGTATCAATAGAATGGATAAACAAGGTCCTACTGTATAGCACAGAGAACTATATCATATGATAAACCATAATGCAAAAGAATATATATATATATATATAAAGATGTATATATAACTGAATCACTTTGCTGTATGGCAGAAATTAACACATTTTAAATCAATTATACTTCATTTTTAAAAAAATTAAAAAAAACAAAAGAAAAAGAAATAGTATAGATATGAATTAGGTGTGAGTCTATATTACAAACAGATTGTTTTTAAAAAGAGTTCACTAAATTTTTGTAGAGCATTAAATAATAATATGTATTATTTTATGTCCAAAAATCAATTAATTTTTTATTGAAGAAATACATAAAATGGTATTAGGGATGAATGTAAAAGACTGCTGACAATATAATCACCCAAAGATAACTACTATTAATAATTTGGTATTTGTTCTATTTCATTATATCTGCACAGATATTTAAGTGAAATAAGAATTATATTGTATATTTTGGATTGTAAATTCCTCTTTTCCCTTAACAATATGCTACAAATATTTTTCCATATTAAAAAAAATCCTGTGACAAACTATAATGGAAAAGAACATCAAAAAGAATATATATGTATAACTGAGTCACTCTGCTGTACAAAAAAAAAATAACATTGTAAATCAACTATACTTCAATAAAATTAAAAAAACAAAAAGAGTAGCAACAAGAAGTACAAAGATGGTCATTGGCCAAAATTTCTAATTAAGCAAGTATTTTCAAACCCAAAAGGTATCTCTTCACAAACCTTGAGCCCCCATTATTCATCCCTGGGTATAATTAAAAGCAGATAAAGAAGGCTTTGTTTCTGGTTCATCTAGAGATGCTCCCAAAGATCCCATTTCCTAGTCTTTTGAATGCTCTTCTTGATGAAAAGGTGAGAGGGCAAGGAAATGATTTGGTCCTTCCTAGGTCTCTTAAGCCAGGTGTACCAAAAATGTCCATCATGGTTTCTGTCATGTCCATATCTCTTTCCAAAAGAAAATGCCCAACCTTAGTACCAACCATGTTTAACTGAGCATTAATGCTTCCACCTCTGCTCCAGATGAATCGACCAGGAGTGGGGATCTGACCCAAGGGCAGGTAAAACATTGGCTGGCCAGGGGCCCATGAGGTGGTGTGGTGCTAGAAACTCTACTCCCAATAGGAAAGAGCAGGGATAGTGGGATTTTTGCCCTCAGGAATTTGAAATAGAGAAGATCTAAGGCTGCAAGCATGCATCTCACAAACCAAGAGGGATCATTAACCAGCTGAAGTTGGGATAAACCAAAATTATGAGAAAGCAAAAAGCACAGTATAGAGAAGATATATATTAAAGGTTTTGAGGCAGTTGCTGGGTTGTTAGATGAGGAGTGGACATAAGTAGACACAAACACGGTTACTGGGAATCAGTTGTCCTCAGAGGAAATGCTTGTGGGTTTGATAGTTACAGAGTCATAACTTTGAGCATCTCCATAAATTGTAGTAGAAAGACTGAAGCTGGTTTTGCCAGATCTTTTTTTTTTTTCCAGTGAATAGAAAATGTGGTGTCAGTGTCCCCCTGGGTCCTCAGTGATGTTTGTCTTCCAGCAAACATCACTAGCACATTCTTAGTGTTTAAAATCAGTCTTGGCAGCCTTGCTCTTTTCTGACCACCTTTGGCCGTCCATATAGCTATTTTCCATCAAGCTCCTTTGAGGTTCACATGAAGATGACATGAGAAGTAGTTTCCATTTTTCTTCTTTGGCTCTCGGAGCACATTTGGTCTACAATTACGCATATTTGCCTCCTTTCATGTGTTCCCACATTCCCCCAGCGGGAAACCCCCGTGGATTCACAGCCCAGCCAACACATTTTACATTTGGTAATAGAGCCCCCAGGGATTATGTGTGAAAAAAGTATGCGACAGAGATCAAATCTCCTCAGGCACTTTGCTTTATATTAAAGCTTGGTTTTTGCCTTAGCTCCTCCAGTTTCTGCCTTTAAGTAGTCCACAGAATAACCCTAGAAGTTGTCATCAATGAGGAGATTAAGAGGGTAATTGGAGGTCATTTATTTCCTAAAAGAAGCTTAGCCTTAATTGGGAGAAGATGAAAAGATTGTGGAATTCCCTCCAAGTCAAAGGTTTTCAGGGACACACATAAAAACAATTTAAATCTTTTAAAAGTTAAGAAATGTAGAATTCAATCAATACAGAAGCTTGAGTAGATGTAGCAAATTTGCTGAAAAGATGAAAGAATGGGAAAACGGCCCCTGCCATAGACACGTGGGAATCTAAGTGTCCCCGCAGTATTATGGCAAAAATCCAGTCATCACCTCATGAGGACCCTCTCCTGTAGCTCACAAATCATGGCAAGAATGGATGGCAAGTCCAAAAATATTTGGGAAGATGATCCCAAAATTGTTTGGGATTTTATAATTAGCATCTTTTGACCTCAGATATATAATTAAGAGTAGAATTTTTAAAGAAAACTAAATAGACATTATTATTTTTGCATTAAGGAATCTGTGAATATTTTGTTATTTCCAAAACTTAAAAATAATTTAGGGGCTTCCCTGGTGGCACAGTGGTTGGGAGTCCACCTGCCGATGCAGGGGACACGGGTTCGTGCCCTGGTCCGGGAAGATCCCACATGCCACGGAGTGGCTGGGCCCGTGAGCCATGGCCGCTGAGGCTGCGCGTCTGGAGCCTGTGCTCCGCAACGGGAGAGGCCACAGCAGTGAGAGGCCCGTGTACCATAAAAAAAAAAAAAAAAAATAATAATAATAATAATAATAATTTAGCCTGCTAGAATAAAGACATGTCTGGTAATTCTAATTTCTCATTTATGCTTCAGTGAATTATTTAAATTTATGATCTTAAGTTGAAGTTACTTTATAAATAGTATTGGGACATGTAAAAATTAACATTCACTGAGTTTATGAGTTTGATTGATAGCTTTACAAGGGTTAAGTAGTCAGTTTTATAAACTAAGTCAGACAATTGGCGTGCTTGAAAAAGCCATAGGATGGTAATAATGGTGGATTTAACACCCACATAACTTCCCTCTTTCTTGCAACTCCACTAAAACAACAGCGAAGGGATCATCATGATTATTTTTTTAAAGATAGAAGCCCAAAAGGATGGGGAGAAAAGGCAAGAAGACAAGGGCAATAAATTCTGGAAGCTAAAAAGCAGATGGATGGGGGCTTCCCTGGTGGCGCAGTGGTTGCGCGTCCGCCTGCCGATGCAGGGG
>NC_041222.1:50007898-50016409 GCF_002837175.3 Physeter macrocephalus
GCCCGTGAGCCATGGCCGCTGGGCCTGCGCGTCCGGAGCCTGTGCTCCGCAACGGGAGAGGCCACAGCAGAGGAAGGCCCGCATACCACAAAAAAAAAAAAAAAAAAAAAAAAAAAAAAAAAAAAAAGCAGATGGATGACTGTTAATTTACTTAGCAGATACAAAAAACCTGAATCTTAAGCCTAAAATGGAGAACGCCAAGAATATCCTGATCTAAACCACAGAACCCTCAAAAGACTCAGAGCAGAAACTGGGGAGGGAGGTGGGGCACAGCGGCCAAAAACAGAGCATTGATTAAAAGTAGTTAGAGCCCTGGATCTCACCCCACCACCCCCAGCCCCTGCAAGCCTCTAGGTGAGTGCCTCTCGCCATCCCTGGCAGCATAAACGTGGAGGTTTCTTCTCTGAGCAGAATCAGAGGGGCTCCAGACTGGAGGACACCAAGCCTCAGGTGACTGTGTTGAAGAAAGGAGAGGAAATGAATGTATGCACGTGGCGCGCTGAGACCCCCCAACACTCCTACTTCCCCCACCCCCATCCCAGTCTTTCCCTTTCACTTCTAAGAACCACCGAGCACTAAGCCTCTACCCATCAGTCAGGAAATTGGGAAATTGCACCAGCCCAAGAGGAAAGATCTAGAGATAGTGGCATCAAGGATCCCTCATTAATGGCCCAGCTAGACCCATCTAAGTGAAGCTCAAAGTTGACAAACTCCACCCATATCCTTAAGACTTCCAATTTGGTCTTTTACTCACTTTTACACAAGAGCAGACAAACGAAGTTTGCCGGACATCTGAGAAAAGGTTGTAATATGGAAGGCAGAGACCAAGGCAGATAAACCAGTGAGTGGGAGCAGAGACTATACAAGGGAAGGACACTTACATAAAACATGATTGTTACAATAATCAGAAATAAGCACAGATATTGCACCCATGAAACAAGAACAAGATGGGATAAAAGGAACATTCAGGGAACAAAACAAAGCTCTCGGAAATGAAAAACATGACAGCACAAATGAAAGAAATCAAAGGAGTTAGGAAATAAAGGTGAAGAATTCCTCCAGTTAATGAGCAAAATAAGATGGAAGAAGAGGATAAAAGAAAAATAATAAGGGACAAATTTAGGACAAGCAACATCCAAATAATGGATGAGAAACAGAAATAGAAAGAAAGGGGAAAAAAAACCCATAACTGAGTTAATCATCAAAGAAATAATTAAGAAAAATTTCCAGATCTGTAAGACAGGAGTTTCTATATTAAAAGGACTCATCAGGTTGCCAGCTCGATAGTTGAAAATAATCCACATCAAGCCACAGCATCGTAGAATACTGGAATTGTGGAGATACATAGCTGCTAGAAAGAAATTAAAAGTTTCAAGAATTAATATTTGAAATGGGATGAAACTTTGCAACAGCCATAATGGAAACTAGAAGACAACTGAACAATGACTTCAAAATTTGGGGGGCAAACATATAATTTCCAACCTAGAATTTTCTCCCCAAACCACAATTAAGTGTGAGTATAGAAAAAGGTATTTTCAAGAACAGAAATATCAAAACATTTAGCTCCCACACACACATACTCGGGAAGCTAGTGGAGGATGTGCATTATCAAAACAAGGGAATTAATTTGCCCTAATCAGGAAACAACCGGAAATGTGAGTTCCTATATTTTGATTTTCTTTTAAGGTGAGAAAGTGGGTCACTCAGCTCCATGTTAGAATGTGGGACATTTAAGAATTATTCGGGTTTAAATAGGAAGAGATAATTCTAAAGTGTTATATAAATTATACAGGGACAAGAAAACTGGTATGCAGCACATGACACAGGTGGAGGGAATCTCCAAGATAGTAGTGAAGGGAGGTATCAGGGAGTTCTATGTAGGGACTACATTGAAATTGTAGCAATAAGACTCCAGAGGTAGACAGACTCTCATCACTACATCACTGGCCATCATGCCCTCTTTCTAAATCAGCTAAAATACTGAAGGATATGCTTCAACAAAACAGGGGACTAAACCAAGAAGGAGGGAGACATGAGCTCCAGGAAACAGGGATTTTTTCATGAGAAGACAAAGGGAATTCCTGGGATGACAGTAAAGAGAAGTCACAGGTGACTGTATGTGGTAGGCCTAGACCAGCACAGGTAGAAGGAGGATGAATTTCTCCTGAAGGGCAGTCTCCAGGGGGAAAAATGGCAGTGTTAGATCCTGGCATGATAAAATTTATGAAATACTGTACTGAGGGATTTGTGAAAATTATGGGACAAGTTAGCAAAATGTACAAACAAACAAAAACTCTAGGCAAATTTTTTAAAAAAGCAAGCAGTTGTTAACTTCAGGGAAAACAAAATAAGAAATAAAAGTCATAGTGCCATACAAAGCTTAGCTTAGAATTACATTTATATAGACAAATACTGTGACCACTGAGAATTACTTCAACCAAAGATCTTGATATAACTGTAGTGAGACAATGATCTGGACGAGCAAAGAGGAAGGTGGCATGAGAGAGCACAATCCTCCTCGGTTATTACAGGTCAGGAGAAATGAGTCAAACTGAGCACCAAAAGTTAGCAGTAGATGCATATTATTTAAAAATATGGAGAAGTGTATATTCCAAAAGAATGGGTGAAAGAGTCAAGAGTAGCTGCCTCTGGAAAAGCGGAAAGGGGCAAGTGGGAGCAGTGGGGCAAAAAAACTATCTTTTTTTGTTATAAGGCTTTTTGTACTATTTGTGACGTTATGTGCATGAGTTATTTTAACAAAAATAAAAACAATTTAATAAAATAGAATATATTAAATTTATAAATACTATTTAAAATGTTTAATGCTTAAATAAGTTTATTAATGGGTCCAAGTTTAACCAAAGGCTCCTAAAAGTGATTGTCAGGTTTGTTGAAATTATATATAAAATAACGATGTTTGTAAGTTGAATTTAAAAGCTTAAGGAAAAATTAGGTTCAATTAACTTGAATAAATTTAATATTATTTTTTTAAAGTAACTACTGAATATCCTTTTCTGTGCAAAAAAGTCCATCTTGATCACATGAAATTCCCTTGTATTGCCAGATTTTAAAGCCTGTGCTGAATTCTGGAGGAGAGGGAGATGCCTGGGGATGAATGACTGACTCAGCTTTTAAAAAAGAAAGAAAAATCTTCAGCTATGGTCTTTTCATCAGTTCCTACCCTCTGTATACTGGGGAGATGGACGGATGTGGACACCCCAATCTCTCATTCGACACCCCAGTCTCTCACCCACCCAGGAAGCTGGCTTCCTCCAAGCAGTTCTGCATCAGATGAACAGGATGGGCTGTTTGATCTGGAAACTGTCTGGTCATTCCTGAGTCATATTTTGCACTTAAGCAGCCTTTTCCCCAGCTCTGGGCAATTCCCTGTGGAATAGATGGGAAGGCTGACAAATTGCTTTCCCAATCCTGTTAGTGACGTTTCCTGCCCCAGTCATTAGGTTCAGGGAAAATGAGCAGTGGCTGCTAATTAGAAATAGATTGGGGTGAGGGTGGGCAGACAGCAGGGGATGAGCAGGGATCCAGGGACACAGTTCAGAGACTTTTGTCTAAAGAAATCCAACCTGAAATGATGGACAACTGCTGAATTAGCCCATACCACTAGGCACTCATTTTAAAAGATTACAAGAAATGTCCCTATAGTCACCCCCTGGAACCAATTTTTTCCACACTGCATAGTCCTCCAGCTCTTCAAAAGGCAGGACTGGGCAGGCTAAATTTAAATAGGCAGGGCAACTCTAAAACACTTTACTGAGCAGGATATCAGAGGGACTTCTTAGACAGGGGTCTGCACATATTTTCTATAAAGGACCAGCTAGTAAATATTTTAACCATAGGATCTCTGTCACAGCTCCTCAACTCTGACATTTTAAGCACAAAAGCAGCCAAGGGCAGTATGTAAATGAATGAGTATGGCTGTGTTCCAATAAAACTTTATTTACAAAAATAGAGGTGGGCCACATTTTTGCCCACAGACAGTAGTTTGCTGATCCCTGCAATGGATGAAAAGTGTGAAGAGGTAGAAATGCTAAGGATTGAATCTCTAATGATAGCATTTCAGGCTGTTTGACAAATGGGTGAATATCAATCAGAATCTTACTGTTGCAACTACTGGAAGACCATCCAAACTTGTTTAAGCCAAAAGGGAATTTTTTTGTTTGTTTATATTGTATAACTGAAAACCTAGAGGTAGAACTGGTTTTAGGAGAAGTTCTGAATGACTTCTCTTTTTTCCTCACCTTTGGGCTCACATTCTCCTCTGTAAAGGGCATTCTCAACCAACTTCTCTTCTCAGAGTCATAAAATGGCTGCCACCAGCTACCAAGGCTAGACCCTTCCAGATTTACATCCTGTAGCAAGAGTTTGGAATTCCTGGCAGAAGAATTGAGACACAATCAAATTAAACTGGCTTTAAGCCACATACCTATTCAGTCTCAATATCTGCTAGCATGAGGTTCTTTTCTTTGGCTTTCTGTTTCAAAAAGGTTTTGATTACTCTTGGGCCATATTCTTCCATATAAACATTGCAATCAGCTTATCAAGATCCAAGGAAAATCTTGCTGGGCTTTTGACTGGAACTGTATTAAACCTATAGACCAACTTGAGAAGGACCAACATCTTGACAATATCGTCTTCATATTTATGAATGTGGTATAGTTCTCTCCATTCTTTTAGGTTTTCTTTAATATCTCTTAATAATGATTTATAATTTTCCCGGTAGAATTCTTAGATACATTTTGTTACATTTACTCCTAGATTCTTGATATTTTTTGATACAACTGTAAATCTTAACTTACAAAACTTAGTAACACAGCAATAAACATTTGTTATCTTCACAGTTGCATGGATCAGGAATGTTGGGAGTATCTTAGTTCTGACTTGGATCTCTCATGACATTGCAGTCAGGCTGTCAGCCAGGGCCGCTGTCATCTGAAGGTTTGACTGGAGCTAGAAGATCACTTCCAAGGTGACTAATCACATGCCTAACAAGTTGGGGCTGGTTGCTGGTGGGAGGTCTCAGTTTCTCCCCCATGGGGGCCTCTTCACAGGCTGCTTCAGCATTCTCACAACACAGCAGCTGGCTTTCCTTAGAGTGAGTGATTCAAGAGAAAAGGAAACCCAGGAAAAAGCTATCCTTTTTATGATCCAACCTCAAAAAATCACATACCATCATCACTTTCTGTTAGAATTGAAACATTCGTCTGGCTCATTTTCAAAGGGAGTGGAATTAGGTGCCATATTTTGAATCTCAGGAGTGAAGAAAGCACAATCCCCACAGTCTAAGGTTTCTGTTTTGTTCTGTTGTTGGTTTTTTGCAAAGAGACCTCTAGGCTCATACAGAAAAGGACATTTGCTTTTCCTATTTTTACAATGTGCTTTCACCAGATATTTTGGTAAATCCTAGTAGAAGAAGATACTGTTTTCTTAATACTGCTGTCACCAGAGCCCCTCTTGGTCTGAATTCCAGCCATATGGTACTGATTGCAGCCTCCCATAGATACTCTAGTTTTGCTGTCATTCCTCTGCATGTGCTCTTCTCTCTGCCTGGCTTATTCCCACTTAAGACTTCCCTGACCTGAGTCTGGGTAGGATCCCCCTTTACAAGTTCCCATCACACCCCATACTTTCACCTTCCTAACACTAATCACATTATAATGCAATGGTCCTCAGAGTCTGGCCCTCGGGCAGCATCAGCTTCACTGGACATTGTTAGAAATGCAGATTTTCAGCGCCCCCCCCCGCCGCCACCAAGCCCCTTGAATCAGAAACTCTGGTGTAGGGCCCTGAAATCTGTGCTTTAACAAGCTTCCAGGTGATTCCGGTGCTCACTCAGTGTGAGAACCACTGCTTGCTCTAATGTAATTGCCTATTTACTGTTTGGACCCCATACCAGAGGGAAGCTCCATGGGGTAAGGCTCTATCTGTCCTAGTCACTTCTCTATCTGCCAAGCCAACGGTGGGTGTTCTGTCAATTCTATTTGGAATCTGAAAGACAAAGGTAAGAAAAGGTGAGGGGACCTGGTCAGAGAGAACTGCCCAGGGGCCAACCTCCACCTTCCTGCTTCCACTTTCTTCCACTCATCTCCAAAGTCAGTCACACTAGATGCTCCAGCCTTTTTGTTTGCTCGCTTACTTTTATTTTATTTTATTTATTTTAATTTTTAACATCTTTATTGGAGTATAATTGCTTTATAATGGTGTGTTAGTTTCTGGTGTATAATAAAGTGAAAAAGCTGTATGTATATATACATATCCCCATATCTCCTTCCTCTTGTGTCTCCCTCCCACTCAAAGCTATATGTATATATACATATCCCCATATCTCCTTCCTCTTGCGTCTCCCTCCCACTCTCCCATCCCACCCCTGTAGTTGGACACAAAGCACCGAGCTGATCTTCCTGTGCTATGCGGTTGCTCCCCACTAGCTATCTATTTTAATTTGGTAGTGTATATATGTCCATGCCACTCTCTCACTTTGCCCCAGCTTACCCTTCCCCCTTCCCATGTCCTCAAGCCCATTCTCTATGTCTGCGTCTTTATTCCTGTCCTACCCCTAGGTTCTTCAGAACTTTTTTTTTTTTTTTTTAGATTCCATATATATGTGTTAGTATACAGTATTTCTTTTTCTCTTTCTGACTTACTTCACTCTGTATGACAGTCTCTAGGTCCATCCACCTCACTACAAATAACTCAATTTTGTTTCTTTTTATGGCTGAGTAATATTCCATTGTATATATGTGCCACATCTTCTTTATCCATTCATCTGTCGATGGACACTTAGGTTGCTTCCATGTCCTGGCTATTGTAAATAGAGCTGCAATGAACATTTTGGTACATGACTCTTTTTGAATTATGGTTTTCTCAGGGTATATGCCCAGTAGTGGGATTGCGGGGTCGTATGGTAGTTCTATTTGTAGTTTTTTAAGGAACCTCCATACTGTTCTCCATAGTGGCTGTATCAATTTACATTCCCACCAACAGTGCAAGAAGGTTCCCTTTTCTCCACACCCTCTCCAGCATTTATTGTTTGTAGATTTGATGATGGCCATTCTGAACGGCATGAGGTGATACCACATTGTAGTTTTGATTTGCATTTCTCTAATAATTAGTGATGTTGGGCATCTTTTCATGTGCCTCTTGGCCATTGTATGTCTTCCTTGGTGAAATGTCTATTTAGGTCTTCTGCCCATTTTTTAACTGGATTTTTTTTTTTTTTATATTGAGCTCCATGAGCTGTTTGTATATTTTGGAGATTAATCTTTTGTTGTTTCATTTGCAAATATTTTCTCCCATTCTAAGGGTTGTCTTTCCGTCTTGTTTATGTTTTCCTTTGCCGTGCAAAAGCTTTTAAGTTTAATTACGTCCCATTTGTTTATTTTTGTTTTTATTTTCATTACTCTAGGAGGTGGGACAAAAAAGATCTTGCTGTGGTTTATGTCAAAGAGTGTTTTTCCTATGTTTTTCTCTAAAAGTTTTATAGTGTCTGGTCTTACATTTAAGTCTTTAATCCATTTTGAGTTTATTTTTGTTTGTGCTGTTAGGCAGTGTTCTAATTTCATTCTTTTACATGTAGCTGTCTAGTATTCCCAACACCACTTATTGAAGAGGCTGTCTTTTCTCCATTGTATGTTCTTGCCTCCTTTGTCCAACTCCGTTTTTCTTTCTCAAGATTGCTTTGGCTATTCAGAGTCTTTTGTGTGTCCATATGAATTGTAAAATTTTTTGTTCTAATTCTGTGAAGAATGCCATTGGTAGTTTGATAGGGATTGCATTGAATCTGTAGATTGCTTTGGGTAGTGTAGTCATTTTCACAATATTGATTCTTCTAGTCCAAGAACATGGTATATTTCTCCATCTGTTTATGTCATCTTTGATTTCTTTCATGAGTGTTTTATAGTCTTCTGAGTACAAGTCTTTTGCCTCCTTAGGCAGGTTTATTCATAGATATTTTATTCTTTTTGTTGCAATGGTAAACGGGAGTGTTTCATTAATTTTTCTTTCTGATTTTTCATTGTTGGTGTAGAGGAATACAAGAGATTGATGTGCATTAATTTTGTATCCTGCAACCTTGCCAAATTCATTTATTAGTTCTAGTAGTTTTCTGGTGGCATCGTTAGGATTTTCTATGTATAGTATCATGTCATCGGCAAACAGTGAAAGTTTTACTTCTTTGCCAATTTGTATTCCTTTTATTTCTTTTTCTTGTCTGATTCCTGTGGCTAGGACTTCCAAAATTATGTTGAATAAGACTGGCGAGAGTGGATATCCTTGTCTTGTTCCTGATCTTAGTGGAAATGCTTTCAGTTTTTCACCATTGAGCAAGATGCTTGCTGTGGGCTTGTCATATATGGCCTTTATTATGTTGAGGTAGGTTCCTTCTATGTCCATTTTCTGGAGAGTTTTTTTCATAAATGGGTGTTGAATTTTGTCAAGAGCTATTTCTGCATCTATTGAGATGATCATATGGTTTTTATTCCTTAATTTGTTAAT
>NC_041222.1:50017039-50017584 GCF_002837175.3 Physeter macrocephalus
TGTCCATTCTATTGGCATATAGTTGTTTGTAGTAGTCTCTTATAATCCTTTTTATTTCTGCAGTGTCAGTTGTGATTTCTCCTTTTTCATTTCTAATTTTATTGATTTGCATCCTCTCCCTTTTTTCCTTGATGAGTCTGGCTAAGGATTTATCAATTTTTTTTATCTTCTCAAGGAACCAGCTTTTAGTTTTATTGATCTTTGCTACTGTTTTTCTTTGTTTCTATTTCATTTATTTCTGCTCTGATCTTTATGATTTCTTTCCTTCTACTGACTTTCGGTTTTCTTTGTTCTTCTTTCTCCAGTTGTTTTGAGTGTAGGGTTAGATTGTTTGAGATTTTTCTTGTTTCTTGAGTTGAGATTATATTACTATAAACTTCCCTATTAGAACTGATTTGCTGCATCCCATAGCTTTTGGGCCATTGTGTTTTCATTGTCATTTGTTTCTAGGTATTTTTTAATTTCCTCTTTGATTTCTTCAGTGATCTCTTGGTTATTTAGTAGCATATTGTTTAGCCTCCATGTGTTTCTATTTTTTACAGTTT
>NC_041222.1:50017611-50053477 GCF_002837175.3 Physeter macrocephalus
TGTGACCCAAGATATGATCTATCCTGGAGAATGTTCCACAAGCACTTGAGAAGAAAGTGTATTCTGTTATTTTTGGATGGACGGTTCTATAAATATCAATTAAGTCCATCTTATCTAATGTGTCATTTAAAGCTTGCGTTTCCTTCTTTTCTGCCTGGATGATCTGTCCATTGGTGAAAGTGGGGTGTTAAAGTCCCTACTATTATTGTGTTACTGTCAATTTCTCCTTTCATGGTTGTTAGAATTTGCCTTATGTATTGAGGTGCTCCTATGTTGGGTGCATAAACATTTATAATTGTTATATCTTCTTCTTGGATTGATCCTTTGATCATTACGTTGTGTCCCTCCTTATCTCTTGTAACAGTCTTTATTTTAAAGTCTATTTTATCTGATATGAGTATTGCTACTCCAGCTTTCTTTTGATTTCCATTTGCATGGAATATCTTTTTTCATCCCCTCACATTCTGTCTGTATGTGTCCCCAGGTCTGAAGTGGGTCTCTTGTAGACAGCATATATATGGGTCTTGTTTTTGCATCCATTCAGCGAGCCTGTGTCTTTTGGTTGGGACATTTAATCCATTTACATTCAAGGTTATTATCAATATATATGTTCCTATTACCATTTTCTTAATTGTTTTGCGTTTGTTTTTGTGGGTCATTTTCTTCCCTTGTATTTCCCACTTAGAGAAGTTTCTTTAGCATTTGTTGTAAAGGTGGTTTGGTGGTGCTGAATTCTCTTAGCTTTTGCTTTTCTGAAAAGCTTTTGACTTCTCCATTGACTCTGAATGAGATCCTTGCTGGATAGAGTAATCTTGGTTGTAGGTTTTTCTCTTTCATCACTTAAGTATATCTTGCTACTCCCTTCTGGCCTGTAGAGTTTCTGCTGAAAAATCAGCTGATAACCTTATGGGGATTCCTTTGTATGTTATTTTCTGTTTTTCCCTTGCTGCTTTTAATAGTTTTTCTTTGTACTTAATTTTTGATAGTTTGATTAATATGTGTTTGGCATGTTTCTCCTTGGATTTATCCTGTATGGGACTCTTTGCGCTTCTTGGACTTGATTGACTATTTCCTTTCCCATGTTAGGGAAGTCTTCAACTATAATCTCTTCAAATATTTTCTCAGAACCTTTTTCTCTTCTTCTTCCAGAACCCTTATAATTCGAATGTTGGTGCATTTAGTGTTGTCCCAGAGGTCTCTGAGATTGTCTTCAATTCTTTTTATTCTTTTTTCTTTATTCTGCTCCTCAGCAGTTATTTCCATCATTTTGTCTTGTAGCTCACTTATTCGTTCTTCTGCCTCATTTATTCTGTTATTGATTCCGTCTAGTGTACTCTTCATTTCAGTTATTGTGTTCTTCATATCTGTTTGTTTGTTCTTTAGTTCTTCTAGATATTTGTTAAACATTTCTTGTATTTTCTCAATCTGTGCCTCCATTCTGTTTCAGAGATTCTGGATCATCTTTACTATCATTACTCTGAATTCTTTTTCAGGTAGATTGCCTATTTCCTCTTCATTTATTTGGTCTTGTAGGTTTTTACCTTGCTCCTTCATCTGTGATATATTTTTTTGCTGTCTCTTTTTTTTTTTAATGAGTGAGATTTTGTTCCTGTCCTACTGGTTGTTTGGCCTGAGGCTTCCAACAATGGAGTTTGTAGGCTTTGAGTAGAGCTGGTTCTTGGTGCTGAGATGAGGAACTCCGTGAGACCTCACTCCAGTGAATATTCCCTGGGGTCTGAGGTTCTCTGTTAGTCCAGTGGTTTGGACTCAGAGCTCCCACCACAGAGCTTCAGCCTGACCCCTGGGTCGTGAACCAAGATCCTGCAAGCCACCTGGGGTGGCAAAAAAAAAAAAAAAAAAAAAGAGAGAACAATACCAAAATAAAAAATAAAATTAGACTAGGAAACTAACAGATATGTTAGGAACAATATAAAAATAAAAATATAGATGAATCAACAACCAGAAGGTACAAGAGTACCACAATAGTAAAGAAGAGAGGAGGCAGGAAAGGAAAAAAAAAGAAAACTGCAGGGGAAAGGCCTTGGTTGTAGAGAGCAGGGCCTAAGCAAGGGTGAGGTCTGGGCAGTGGTCTGAGGTTCTCTGTTAGTCCAGTGGTTTGGACTCAGAGCTCCCACCACAGAGCTTCAGCCTGACCCCTGGGTCGTGAACCAAGATCCTGCAAGCCACCTGGGGTGGCAAAAAAAAAAAAAAAAAAAAAGAGAGAACAATACCAAAATAAAAAATAAAATTAGACTAGGAAACTAACAGATATGTTAGGAACAATATAAAAATAAAAATATAGATGAATCAACAACCAGAAGGTACAAGAGTACCACAATAGTAAAGAAGAGAGGAGGCAGGAAAGGAAAAAAAAAGAAAACTGCAGGGGAAAGGCCTTGGTTGTAGAGAGCAGGGCCTAAGCAAGGGTGAGGTCTGGGCAGTGGGCAGAGCCAATGCTCAGGACCCACAGGGCTGGAAAAGGCCCTGGGGGCTGTGGGGGGTGGGGCTTAGGCTCAAGGAACAGAAGGGGCCCAGGTGTGCCCCCCACCCCTGGTCTCAGAGGGCAGGGGACCTCACCTGGGAGCCCAGCAGGCTTCCTGGGCTCGAGTGGATGGGACAAACGCCCTCCTCTCCTCTTCTGCTCCTCTGGTCTGGAAGGGCCACTCCCATCTGCCTCCCCTGATCTCCCCGGCCTCCCTCCTATGCCCCCAAGGACCTACACAGCCTGGAGGGAGTTTTGGAGGGCAGGGGATTGGCTCCTAGGAGCTCAGCAGGCTCCCTGTGCCTGAGTGGCTGGGGCAATCACCCTCCGTTCCTCTCCTGCTCCTCCTGAATGGCTCCTCCCGCCTGTCTCTCCTGATTTCCCTGGCATCCCTCCTATGCTCCCAGGACCCACGTGGCCTGGATGGGGCTTTGGAGGGTGGGTACCAGCTTGGGAGCTCAGCAGGCTCCCCAGCCCGAGTGAGCCAGGCGATCGCCCTCTGCTCCTCTTCTGCTCTTCCTGTACAGTCCCTCCTACCTGCCTCTCCTGATCTCCCTGGCCTCAGGGGCACTGATGCTGTCTGGCCTCCACTTCTCCCCCCTCAGTCCCCCTACGTCCTACTGGTTCACTTTGGGGTTCCTCGCGTCCTACCGGTTCACTTTGGGGTTCCTCCCGTCTCCTTGCGCATCAGAGTCCCCCACCAGCGGCCAGCAGGCACCCTAGTTGTGGGGAGACGCTAATGGAAACGCTAACTCCGAGTCTTCCATACTGCCATCTTGACTCCGCCTCCCCTGCCTACACCTTCTCTGAATATTGTGGCCATGCCACACATTTGGAGACAATGAGGTATGTGACTGATCCCCAGGGAGATGGATTTCCAGCCCAAACTCTTTACTCTCTGACTGAAATGAGCCCGAAAGATCTCTTTCCATGGTGGACCCCAGTCCTAAAGAGAAAATGTATGTCATTCCCTTTATCACTCTGAGAATTTGTAAATGTGGGGATGAACAAGGACCTTGGAACCTAACGTACAGACTTGGAAGCTGCAGATCTGGGGAGGATCTGAGCCTGGTGAGTCATTAAGGATCAAATTTGTACAAATTAAAATTAATTATGTTAATTAAGGCTACAATTTAAAGCATAATTAGTGATCCTTTTAAAATAGAGAAATATTTTTGGTTAGTATACATGTGTTAAATAAAAATTTATACTAGAGGCAATAAAGTTT
This sequence comes from Physeter macrocephalus, assembly GCF_002837175.3. Classification (NCBI taxonomy): domain Eukaryota; kingdom Metazoa; phylum Chordata; class Mammalia; order Artiodactyla; family Physeteridae; genus Physeter; species Physeter macrocephalus. The sequence continues at coordinate 50,021,322 of NC_041222.1, forward strand.
GATTTGTTACATGTGTAACATATATAAGTAATCTTGCAAAAATGTGTGTGCATATATAAAAATATACCATTCATTTAACTGTTTATTTATTTTCTTATCAATGATTTATTGGTCTATTGTGTGCAAAGTACTGGGGACGGAGAAATGAATCACACATTTCTGGGGATGCTGGGATGGACCATTTTGCTGTATTAAAGAATTTGGATTTATCTTTCAAAAAGTATTATTCTCACCAGACCTGACCTGGGCCTAGGAATTCAGGCTTGAAATTTTGACCTTTCTGGAAAATGTGATGCCTGGCAACTGTCTGTGGCTGGACTGAAAATACTCGTAAAGGGTTTAAGTCTCTAACGACTCTTCAAGAACAACCAGCCTGACAATGAGTAATATGCAGTTTGATGTGAAAATTAGAAAACTGGCAGACGAACCTGCAAGAGGGAAATTGGATTTCCAGAGAGACGAATGGGAGGCCATGCGGCTGAATAGGGTTCACAAGATGCAAACGCATGCAGGGGAGTTGCAATCCTTCCTCTTTCTCAGCGTGCACAATAAGTCCCTATTATTTATTTATTAACGGGTGAAAGCGAGAGTTCCGTGGTCCTGGTGTTTATGACCAAAATGGATGGATTCAATATCGAGCAATGATGTGTTCAAAACAAAGGCATGTCATTAAATGTCACAGGTGTTTATTAACACATTTTCCTCCTTATTCGAATAAAACAAGCATTATCCCACCAGGTCCGTGACTCTCTTGCCTTTTCTTGTCAGGCTTTGGCAGATGCTTAGTTTCTGGGAGGCAGTGTGGTTGAAAGCAAATCTGGGGAAAGCAGAGATATCCAGGGGGATGTGATGAGGAATGGAAAACGCCTAGATGGTAGCTTTAACAAGGAGGACTCCATCTTCTGAAAGTACAAATGTGGCTTTCTGGCTCCTTCTCTTTAGCTTCCGCCATCATTTGTCCCATTAGGTCACCCACGGTTTTCCCATCCCCTTTCTCCTCTCTTATTCATCTATTTCTCACTGCATATCACTGACATCAAGAAAAGGCTTCCATTCTCATGAACTGTGACTTCTTCTCCCCACAACAGTTGGTAGGGGAAAGTGGCAACCTTCATCTCAGGATCCTCTGAACGGCTCCATGCCCAGAGCAACTCCATGCTAAAAAGATTACACAGTTTAGAATGTTTGTGCTCCAACTGAAAGAAACCAACTTGGGAGAAACGACATAAATTCATTATTACTGCACTGAAACCTCTTTCTGCTCCAGGCAGAGAAGATAAATTACCACCTAAGTGATATAAAGTTAGTTTGAATATATTGTTGGATCAAATGTATCACAATGTCTGGAAATCTCTCCTCTTTCAAGTTGGAATTAAAGAATGGTTATCAGACCAATAATAGATGCTCTCATTTGCATACATTTCATCTCAAGGCACTTCCGAAGTTATGCAATACTCAAGTGGTTAATTGTTCTTCACACTCCTGACACATCAAATTACAGCTCAGATCAGGGAGGACCCATTGGTGATCGAGATGATTGTCAGGAGCTCACAAGGGGGGCATCTTTTAGGCCTGAAGGAGGATATGGCCAACATGGGTGCTGCTAGGCCTTTTAAAGGGTTCCCACGAAGAAGGTAAACTTCGCAAATTTTACTTAAAGTAGGTTTCCTCCATGCTTTATGATTCCAAACAACTGGGCATTCAATGGTGACAAAATGCTAGTGTTTTTTTCGCTTTAATTATCCCTTTGCATCAAAGACTTAAATTTCTTGAAATAGCCTCTAAAGTTGTCATTGATTCCATTTCCTCCCCCAGAATTCTTACTGAATAGGTCTCTGGTCTCAGAGATTGTTCTATGGATGGAATTAATAACCAGTGTTTACTTGGTGTAATGTCAGTAGGCTGATTTTTGAAAATCCTCCCTGATTTCTTCATAATCCCAGGGGACCTTCAAGAAAGAATATACTCCATTTTGTTTACTCTGAGCATCCCAAGCCCAGCACAGAGGCAGGTGTGGGAATGATATGCCTTCCTTGTTGAGTAAAGAAGTAACTAGCCCATTTCCCATGGTGCCATGTTGGGCTGCACCCCACAGGCCTACAAGCCCTGTGCTTGCTCAGCTTCAAGAACAAAGAAACAGCCCTGAGTTGACAACAGAGACATCAATGGTTTAATTGTTAGGGAATCTTACATGTCTGAAGCAAACTCCTGATGTGACAGCCCACTGTGTGTAGCAGACAGTGGGCAGGACATGGCAGCAGTCTTTGCTCCCGGTGGGAGGGGGAGGTTACCAGTTATAGGGGGAATTGACATCAGGTTGGCTCATTGGTTACCAGGTAGTTGAGACTAGCAGAGGGATGTGCCCCTCACCACCTCTCTTATAAGCTATCATAGTGGAGATGCTCTGATCTAAAGGTTATAACAGTCGCTAGCTGGGGCAGGGGCAACTATGTAGGAAGGTCAGTCCTGTGAGTAGGGTGTAGGTGAAGCAGACACTGGTCAGCAGGGGATGTACAAGGAGCAAGAGAACAGCCATCTTGAGTGGCCTGGTCATACACTCCACGCCTACATACCCTGCATGAGCCTTACAATCTTGGTCCACCCCTCTTCCGAGATATCCCTGGGGTCAGGTATGTAGAGGGGCACTGCAAACAGATACCACAAATACAATACAGACACGAGCAGCTAAACAGTATCAACTGAAAGATAACTAGTAGGTTAGAAACAGTCATTTGCCAGCATGTGGGCAAATTCTGGAGCCAAGCACTTACTGGGTCAATGGAGAGGGGGGTCAGTGATGACAGCATTCTGTCCAGTTTATAATGAAGGTAAGGCCACCCTGGGTTTCCACAAACCCAAAGCCACCTCCATGGTGGCAGCGGGGAGGCCCTGGCTCTAAAAGAAACATTCTGTTGGCCCAGCCAGGAGTCAGCAGTCACAGTACAGGGCTACCACCCCATGTTAGGTCACATGCCATTAGGTGTGGACCCATTAGGTCTTTCCAAACAAAAAAAAGTTAACCCCACTTGTTGGACTTGTGTGTCCAAAAGCCAGCCTATTCTATTCCACACAGCATAGACTGGGGGGCTTGTGGGCAGTCAGTTGTACAGTAATGTTTACCGATGGGGGTCCTTCTGATATATTGGCATGTGGGACAAAGAAGGTGGTGAGAGTCTTTCTCCCCCATGGTCAGTAGCCCCACATAGTCACATGAACCGGGTCAATTTTTCATGGAAGTCCAGAGGAGGATGACAATGGCATCTCACTGTAGACCCAGCAATTAGACTCATTTCACAGGAGGCCAGTGTTGCTGCTCAGTCCTCAAATAGGTTTCTTCTACTCAGACTAGGGATGAAATGTAAGATATCTAACAGGCACAGCACGAGGGAGATCATGACCACTAAGCAAAATACAAGCAGTACCCACATTCTGAGATGATACCACACCTGCCTGTGGTTTTTGTCCTCTTCTGCAATACAGTTCAGAAAACTCAAGTTTTCAGTAATACAGGAGTGTGTCCAAAATAACCTCTAAAATGGCCACCTAGTTTTACCTTGGATGTCAGAATCACAGCTACTCCACTTTGACTTTTGAATGCATTCCCCTCCATAATGGCCAGAGCAGATGTAAATGCATATTTGATAGGCCACAAAACAGGTCACTTTGGTCAGTAAAATTTAAGTTAAACCATGTATAAACCAGAATGACCTCCCCATACCTCCATATGTGAAGATTTTTTCATCATTTTCCCTTTTGATTGTAAATCTTTTGGTAGACCAAAGTATATATCCCTCGAAGGGGGAATGCTGCCTGCCCTGGGTCCAGATCATGTCCCTTGGTGGTAGGCCTCCTTTATGTTTGCCTAGTTATCCATGTTGGTGGAAAACTGATCAAATATTGTGAAAAAGCTCAGAGGTATGTTAATGGGGAAACATTTTATAGGCTATACATTTTATAACTTATACCAAATTGTTACACAAACATTGTATATGTGCTTTTAGCAGCAGACTTACAGTGATACATCATGAGTAGTTATACTCTGTGACAATTACACTAGATAATTTTCTTTCCACCTGGAACATCAGGGCATAAGTATGGCTAACACAATAACTTTCATAAACACAGACCCCAATCAGCAGAACTAGAAATTAATATCCACGGAAACATAATATTTTTTCTCTCTAAAATTACCCTCAACTCCACCAAACACAGAAAAATCGAGACTAATTTGTTTGCAAAATGCGTTTGGTCAATTGACCACATAGGCTCTTCCAAACTGGCTGTGGTGGAACTCCTCGGAAGGAGTCTCAGACCGAATTCCCAAAATGCCTCTTAAGGCCAGGAGAGCCATGCCAAAGGCCTGCCATCAGGCTCTGCCTCGGTGGATTTCTCTCTTCTAGTGGTCCCCAAAATGTTGAGATTCCTGTTTGCCAGGCGACAGTCTTTCCCATTCACCTGATAAAGCTGCTTAGAACCCAAGAGTCTCCAATTTCTGGAGGGCCAGCCAGAGAGAAAAGAAAAATGTTCAATTCTACCCACAGGTATAGTTTAACAAATTGCTGCAAGTCATAACTAACTTGAGGGGAAGGGCTTCCCTATATCTGGAAAACAGAGACCAAAGCCTGTAATATTCCAGACAAAAACCATAAAAATTCAATCAATAACCAATCTTTGTTAACTTTTTATGAAGCCATCAGGTTTTCCATTAGGATTCTTTAATTTCTCACCCAGTTCAGCAGTATAATCTAAAATTTATCAGCGAACTGTACTAGTCATAAGGTCCTTCCTATGAATCTTCTTGAAGATGAAGTACTTTTGCAAAAGTATCAGCGTACAATAATAACTGTCTATAAATGACAAAAGACTTAAAAGGTCATGGTTAAACACCTGATTACAATGTAATCCATAAAGAAACTTGGTCACAGTAACTAGAATTATGACTGATTGTAACCTTAACCTTTAAAAACCTAATCTCTGGCAAAAACCAAGAAGCAAATAATTGTGAACTGCTTGTCATATCAGCACTTCCTGGTTGGAAAACTGATGCCTTAGTCTTCCTCTCCTAAGAAGGCAAAGCTAGGTAAACTTAGACCCACCCAGCAATTAATGTTCCAATATTTTATTCTATTTGAAAAGACCCAGATAGTCAATGAATTTTCTTCATTTAACTTAGTTTCAAGTTACCAAAACCTGATAGATATAGAGTTTGCCTAAAACTTCCTATTTCATTTACATTTACTTAAAATTTCATCATATCAAGTTATTTTCCTTGCTGAAAAATTTGCAACAAATATAACAAGGTCTTATTTGACCTCTAGTAAACCTAGGTCCAACAGAAGTGTTATACTTAACACTGATGACTCTGAACACATGTCTATATTAAATCAAATCAACAAGCTTAAGTAGCTGCAATACCAGATGTCAATTCAGTACTGAATATCTCCCATATCATGTGAACCTGAAATTCATTCAGGACTGTTTCTTTTATATTTCAGAGAATTTTATATTTTTGAGAATTATTTTATATTTCTGAGAATTTATATAAGCACTTAGTTTCTTTTAAGCCAATTAAACAGAGCTCATCCACAAACCAATCTTGGCAATGCCATTTGGAGGCAGAGACACCTTATATTTATAAGGTACATATAGACATACATGTATCTATATAGACACAGAGATCTCAGTTTTACTGCTAGAGTTTAAAAGGCCTCTTTTTTTTTAAATTTTTAAACTCTCAGGGATTAAAGTTCCTGAGGAAGCCCAGGTACTTCCTCTGAGAACATATGGAAAAACCAGTTTTAGAATGTCAAAAGAGTCCCATCTTGGCCATTTTCAGGGATTTTTTTTCAGTTTCTAAATAGCTAATTCAGTTTAAACAACAAACAACAGTAACAGAAAATAGTACATCTCATTCATTCACATGCCTCACTTTCAGGGGAACAAGAATCAGCATTCAAGTTAACCTTTGCCTCAGCTGTTAGCTAAGCCTCTGTGGTCTTTCTTAATATACAAAGCAATGGCCAATAACACCCAAAGCAATCTACAGATTTAACGCTATCCCTATCAAATTACCTATGACATTTTTCACAGAACTATGACAAATAATTCTAAAATGTATATGGAACCACAAAGACCCAGAATTGCCAAGCCATCCTGAGTTAAAAGAACAAAGTTGGAGGTATAACCCTCCCAGACTTCAGACAACACCATAAAGGTACAGTAATCAAAACAGCGGTGGTATTGGCACAAAAAAAGACATATGGATCAATGGGACAGAATGGAGAGCCCAGAAATAAACCCACACACCTACAGTCAATTAATCTTCAACAAAGGAGGCAAGAATATACAATGGGGAAAAGAAAATCCCTTCAGCAAGTGGTGCTTGGAAAGCTGGACATCCTCATGTAAATCAGTGAAATTAGAACACTCCCTCACACCATATACAAATATAAACTCAAAATGGCTTAAAGACTTAAATATAAGACAGTGCACCATAAAACTCCCATAAGAGAACATAGGGAAAACGTTCTCTGACATAAATTGTAGCAGTGTTTTCTTAGGTCAGTCTCCCAAGGCAATAGAAATAAAAGCAAAAATAAACAGATGGGACCTAATCAAACTTACAAGCTTTTGCACAGCAAAGGAAACCATAAACAATACAAAAAGACAACCTATGAACTGGGAGAAAATATTTGCAAATGATGTGACCAACAAGAGCTTAAGTTCCAAAGTATACAAACAGTTCACACAACTCAGTAACAAAAAAACAACCCAATCAAAAAATGGGCAGAAGACCTAAATAGACATTTCTTCAAAGAAGACATACAGGTGGCCAATAAGCACATGAAATGATTCTCAACATTGCTAATTATTAGAAAAATGCAAATCAAAACTACGAGGTATCACCTCACACTGGTCAGAATGGCCATCATCAAAAAGTTTACAAATAATAAACGCTGGTGAGGGTGTGGAGAGAAGGGAACCCTCCTGCACTGTTGGTGGGAATGTAAATTGGTGCAGCCACTATGGAAAACAGTATGGAGATTCCTTAAAAAACTGAAAATAGAGTTACCGTATGAGCCCACTCCTGGGCATATAAACAGACAAAACTATAATTCAAAAAAACACATGCACCCAATGTTCACAGCAGCACTATTTATGATAGTCAAGACATGGACACAACCTAAATGTCCACTGACAGATGAACAGATAAAAAGATGTTTTATATTATATATATAAATATACACACACACACAATGGAATATTATTCAGCCATGAATGAAATAATGCCATTTGCAGCAACATAGATGGACCTAGAGACTATCATACTAAGTGAGGTAAGTCAGACAAAGAAAAACAAATATCATATGATATCACTTATATGTGGAATCTAAAATATGATACAAATGAACTTATTTATAAAACAGAAACAGACTCACAGACACAGAAAACAAACTTATGGTTACCAAAGGAGAATGGGGGGAGGGGTAAATTAGGAGTTTGGGATTCGCAGATACAAACTACTATGTATCAGATAAACAACAAGGTCCTACAGTATAGCACAGGGAAATACATTCAATATCTTGTAATAAACTATAATGGATAAGAATATGAAAAAGGATATATATATGTATAACTGAATCACTTTGTTGTACACCAGAAACTAACACAACATTGAAAATTAACTACATTGGGGTTCCCTGGTGGCGCAGTGGTTAAGAATCCGCCTGCCAATGCAGGGGAAACGGGTTCGAGCCCTGGTCCAGGAAGATCCCACATGCCGCGGAGCAACTAAGCCTGTGCACCACAACTACTGAGCCTGCGCTCTAGAGCCCGTGAGACACAACAAGAGAAGCCACCGCAATGAGAAGCCCGCGCACCGCAACGAAGACCCAACGCGGCCAAAAAGAAAATAAATAAATTTTTAAAAAAGAAAAGAAAAGAAACTACACTTCAGTTAAAAAAGAAAAAAAAGAGCAACAGCCAGCCCACAGCTGTGGCCACTGTTTTCCCACTGTAACGGAGGCCAATATCTCCACAACAGCCTTGGGGTGTCTGTGAGAGTTCTGTGAAGTCTCTTGGTGGCCCCCATTCATCAAGGACAGCCACTACAGGGCCCCGCATACTAGTGGACGGCCCCCCCCCGGGATTTCTGCCGCAACTTTCGAGATTACCCCTGCAACTTCCAGGCCCCCATTCCCCACCCTTACTTCCCAACATCTCAGCTCACGGGAGTTTCCTCCATCTCCTAGCTGCTCCTTCAGTTGTTAGGCTGCACCCCGCGGGCCTGCTAGGCCTTTGTTTGCCCAGCTTCAAGACCAAAGTAAGAGCCCGGAATCGGCGACAGAGACGTAACGGTTTAACGGATGGGGGAGCTTACATGTCTGAAGCGAGGTCCTGGAGCGACATCCCACCACGAGCGTCAGAGAGCGGTGCTCAGAACATGGCGGCAGGCGCCCACAATGAGGTGTGGCGGGAGGTTACCAGTTACAAGGGAAATTGACGTTAGGTTGGCTCATTGGTTACCAAGGAAACTAGCAAAGGGGCACGCCCCTCACAGCCCCCTCTGATAAGCTCTCATGGCGGAGTTTTTTTTTCTTCTTAAAGCAGAAATGTGTTTATTAGGCACCCTTTTTCCTCACAGAGGAGCAAGACCCACGATAGAAGTGCCTGCAAAATCTCTCGAGGTTGCAGGAATCTCTCAGAAGATTCCAGAGAATGTAGGTGCTGACTGGCCACCACCCCAAGAAGAACACCATTTGGCTGGAGCATGACTGCTGGAGCGGCATGACGCGGAGTTGGCTCCTGGACTCCACAAACAGGGGACGGGAAACGCACGACACCGAGCGCGGCCCGGAGGCGGCGTCGTCACGGAGGAGAGGAGACCGGGGTCGGGAGGTGAGGGGAGGGGAGGGGAGGGGGGAGGGGAGGGGGAGGGGGGAGGGGGGGAGGGGCAGGGAGGGAGAGTGCCGGCTCCCGGGAAGACCCTCATCCAGGCCAGGTCCAAGGGCCTTCCCCAAATCTGCAGCCTCCTCCTGGTGCTGACTCAGTCCCACGAGTAGGGGTTTCTAAAGACCCTACCTGGGAGTTCCTGCCTTCCTCCGGCAGTGTTGCCTCCTGGTGGCTCTGGGCTGCGTCTGTATCTTCAGGGCAGGGTGGAATTGGCACTGCCCATCACCTGGCTGTTGGCGGTGGCTCATGGGGGGATGACATGGTAAACTCCTTAAGGATGGGCCTCTGTGTATCAGGGTCATCTCAGATGTTCTGATCTCAAGCTTAGAACAATCAGCAGCTGGGGCAGGGAAAAGTATGTAGGAAGGTCAGTCATATGAGTAGGATGTAGGTGAAGCAGGCACTGGTCAGGCAGGGGGTGTACAGAGAGCAAGAGAACAGCCCTCTTGAGTGGCCTGATCATACATGCCATTCTTCTTATAGTACGCAATATTATCCACACAGCTGTAGCGTGTTCTGTAGATACACCGATGCTGAGCCGACATGAATGCTAGCCCCATTAGGCACTTTGAGCTTCAAATGAGAGACACACAAGATTACCATTTGTCAAGTGTGTTTCCTGCAAGGGTATGTGAGGTGTCATTGGAGGTCATCTTTGTGATACAGTCACCTCTGTGGCATAGACAGTGTCACCAAATGTTCTGTGTGTAACCCTGTTCTTTAGGTCTCCCTCAGATTAGTGCCACGTGGCTATGCATGGCCAATAGACTGTGAAAGTGGTAGGTATTATTTCCCAGCAGAGGCAGTTGAGACCCAGTGTCCCCAACTCCAACTTTTTCTGTCTGTTTCATGGGGACCTTGGAGACCACAGTTTTATAGACTGTTTCATTCTAATAGGATGGAGACTTCATGAGCCTGGATTCCCCAGTGAGTGGTGAGCAATTTCCCCACCGACTGCGTTAGAATTACAATGTATGAGAAAAATAAATCTTTGTTGTGTTAGGTCACCAAGGTAGAGTTAATTTGTTACCCTAGGGAATTCTGACAAATACATCCCCAGCAGATTTCCCCTTCCATCTCATTGGCCAAACACAAGTTATATGGTCACTCATAACTGCAAGGAAAGCTAGGAAAAATGGGAAGAGGATTGCTAACTTGGCTTAAATGAATCATGGCCTGCCCTCTGGGGCTGTTTCACCCCAGACAAAATCTGGGGTTCTGTTACAAGGAGGGAGTGAGGGAGACATTGGGTAGGCACTCTCACTGTCTGCTAAATCACCAGACACCATTCAGCCTAAACGAGGAAAAAGCTAAAGCCGTAAAGACAGTAGTGGATACCCAGGTATTTCTGTAATCCCGCGCCTCAGACGAAGTGTCCCAGAAAAGTCTGATCCCAAGTGGCTCCTTCTCCTCTGAGCTGTCAAGATACCTGGTTAAGTGACAGTTCAACAGCCTCTGCCTCCTACCTTCTGCTCCTCACCGCCCAGGAGGCTACCCTGGAGGTAAGGAGGGAAGTGATCCTGCTGTCCCTTTGCTAGATCTCTCAGAGAGGTTATGAGGCTGAACAGATTTGTGTTCGAAAAGGGCTTTGAGGCTGTGGTGTGAAAGGCACCACAGAAGTGCAAATGCCTGCAGTTCATTGCCTGCTGAATGGAACGGAGCTGAGTTGCTCTAAACTGGAATTTCAGGGCAGGTGGCTGGTGTGTGGGATTCCCCCCATTTTTTTTGAACAGGTTCTCTTCTGCATAGACTGCTTGTTCCCATGGTTGTTCCCTACCCACTTTAACACTCAGCGCTCTCCTCACCCATCTACTTCTGGGGGAGGTAAAACTGCAATTGATTCAAATTTGACGCTCAGCACTTTTACCATCTCCTTCCCTGACATTTTCTGGTACTTACCCCTTCCACCACTTAACAGTTCTCCCCCACTCAGGGCCTGATTGTTGGGAGAAATTGAATTCCTATTAGCTAGACCCAGGGATTGGCCCCTTGGTGGAGGTGGATGAGTTCTGAGGATAATGATCTGACCTGCCTCAGCAAACTACTGGGAGGAGTGTTAAAAGTGCACATTCCCAGGCCCAGCCCAGAGTATCTGATGCAGGATCTTCAAGGGCTCTGTGGTTTCCAAGCACGTGAGTGTTTGCCAGAGAGGAAGTTTAAAAAAGATTCCTTAAATGACGAATGAATTGTGAAACGCTCATAATGTGAGATCCTATGCTGTCTTCCCTATAAGTTCTCATTTTATCTTCCCCGAACCCTAGGAGGCAGCTATAATTCTCAGCATTCCTCAATTTTCCAGATGAGGAAACTTGGCCAAAGAACTCAGCCAGGATTGGGACCCAGGCTTTTCACTAACACCTCAGCATGATTGAGTTGTCTGTTTCCTCTTCCTGAGGATTAACATTCTTTAAAGGATTTCAGGGCAAGAACCCAGTGGAATGGACCTCCAGTGGTGACATTTCTGGCAGCAGAATTGGTGAGAGGCTATTACCCAGTGCTGCAGTGTCAGGAAGTCAAATCTTTTTGACAATTCAATGGCCCCCTTTGGGTTTGCCCAAATGGCACCTGTTGTTGAGGTCAATAGAGCTTAAAATTTAATTTCATCTGCCTGCAGACAATCCCTCTCATTAGGGGGTGGAATGATGATGGGATTCTCCCGGGCATGCAGTTTCACTTTCTACAGGGCAATGCAGAAGTACAGTCACTGTTTCTGCAGAGAGAGGGGGAGAGTTACCGGGCCCCTCACCAACCCCCCAGACTGCTTGTAATGAGGAGGCGAGTGTCTGGGTAAGGAGAGATGGGGGGGAGCAATGAGTTGGGGTGAGAGGGGTGAGAAGAGGTGAGAAGAGGTCAAGCTACACACAGGGTTCCTAAGTGGCAGCTCTGCTTTTTTCCTCTCTGAACCGTCACCTGTCCTTGAAGGCTAATCATTATGTTCAGCAGAATTTGAATGCTTCCATGATCCAAATGACAAGGACGTGGCTTTTCCATTTATTAGAGATGAACTCACAGCTGGACATGAGGGACTCTTTTCTGTTTTCAACTCTGAGCTAATAGGACCCTTTGGTTCCATAATAAAGGTGATGATAATAGCACTAGTAATAACAGTGCTAGTAGTAGTTACCATTTGCTTGCTACAATACGAAGTTCACTGCATACATTTTGTTATTTAATTCTTACAATAGCTCTGCGAGGTAGGAATCTCATGCCCATTTTACAGGAAGAAACTGAGACTGAGCTAGAAGAGGTAACTGCCTAATGTCACACAGCCAGTAAAAGACAGAGCCAGAACTGGAACCCAAGTTTGTGTGACTTCAAATGTGTACCTTTTCTATCACCCCGTCATCACCTATCCTCCAACTGTGTTTCAGTAATGAGATAAAGACCGTGCGTCCCAACTTCTCTCTGTGGATCAGGGTGATATCCATGACAACTGAAAAACACTGCACATTGCATCTGGAGTGTTGAGGGCATTTAGACACTCCCCTCCCCTCTCCCTAGGGAATTCCTTGGAGAAACTGGTGGGGGGCTACTGTTGGAGATTTCATTTTCTTTTATGAGTTATTGGTGATAGAGTGTACGTGTGTGTTTGCATGTTCTGGTAATACTGGTGTCTGATGTGTGACCTGTTTTTTATTAAAGTTATAGCTTTTGCAGGGAATTGGGGTTATTACTGGTGGTTTGGGAGAGCAGGTGTCAAAGTTGGAGTCATTCTGACATGTTGAAGGTGATTTCAAGTTCTTTACCCTGGAGATGTATATGCTAATAGGAAATATGCTCTTGATTTTCTTCAGGACAAATTCTGAAAGATTATACTAGCTCTGTGGATTGCAAAAGGAAAATAAAAGAACAGACATGGCCTGGGAGGCAGACTTGGGAGGGAAAGAAGAAAGGAAGAGACTGATGTCACTGAAGAAGGCTGACAAAGGGCAGGTAGTGTCCCTTTCCCCAGTGCTGCCGGGCATGTGTGGTATGGGGCAAACCAGTGAATGCCAGTATACCTCATAGAATGAATAAATTGTGGCATTGAATTCAACAGGTTATTAGAACCTAAAAATTAGAGCTATGGAAAACTTCAAGTCCTATATATAACTTCCCTTTCTCTAACTTAATGTCAAACAAAACCCTTTTGATGGTACACGATAAGCCTGTCTCCAGGTCATGATGTGCAGGGGATATTTGTCATAATCATGGCCACCCTATATCTTTTGGACTCCCATATAGTACATTTGGTGATTTTTCTCATTGAGGTTTGCGCCTTCCAACGGTTGAGGCAAGAAAGCTTGTATTCCAAGCCGCTGCTGAGACTAAGGCCAGACATGTGAACCAGGTTCCACCAGGGAAACGGGCCACATAAAGAAGAAGGTCACATTCAGAAAATACCTTTCCAGAGGAAATGGCAGGAAGTGACTGGAGAAGTAGTAGCAGCAAAGCTCCTAATAGTAAAATCTTGTGGCCAACATACCACACTCAGTGTCTCACACTCTGTGTCCACCAGGGGAGCTGTGGTGCTACATCCACAATGCCAATGGCACTGACCAATGAGTGGTCCAGTGTTGGCATTTGGGTTTTCTTCTTGGCTGTAGAGACTCTGAGCTTAATTCACTGTCCCTGAGTTTCTGGAAATCCTGTAAGTTTCATAATGTCTGTAGTGATTTTCCTTTTTATTTCAACTAGTTAGTATTGGTTTTACGGTTTGCAACTGAAAATCCTGATCTACTTAGGTGGACATTTCTTTTCTTTTCTTTCTTTTTTTTACTGTGAATTAATAAATGGCATTTTGGTTTTCCTGAATCTAGCCCACTGTTAGACACTGATGAAATCAGTTTCTGAGTCTGAAAAGCAGAGAGTTATCAGGCCCTGGACCCTGGATAATGGTAGATTTTCCAAGGTAAGTCCCATTGGGGACATGTCTGCTTGATCATCTGGCTTTCTCTAGGTAGCACTTTCAGCATTGCTGTATTTTACACTTATTCTCCATTTACAACATTTATTAGAGTTCTCCAGAGAAACAGAACCAACAGGATTTATATAGATATATAGAAAGATTTATTATGAAGAATTGGCTCACATGATTATGGAGGCCAAAAAGTCCCATAATCTGCTGTCTATAGGCTGGAGGCTCAGGAGAGTCAGTGGTACAAACTCAAAGCCCTGAGAACCGGGGAAGCCAGTGAAGTACGTCTCACTGCAGTCTGAAGGCCTAGAAACCAGGAGAACTAATGTTCAAGGGCAAAAGAAGATGGATGTCCAGCTCAAGTAGAAAGCAAATTCATACTTCCTCTGCCTTTTTGTTCTATTCAGGCCCTCACCTGACTGGAAGATGTCCACCTACACTGGTGAAGGTGATCTTCTTTACTTAGTCTACCAATTCAAATGCTAATCTCTTCTGGAAACACTCACAGACCTACCCAGAAATAGTGTTTTACCAGTTACCTGGGCAGCCCTTAGCCCAGTCAAGTTGATACATAAAATTAACCATCACAAACTCATTATATAGTTGCTAGAATTTAAAAGCCCACACTTGCTAGAATTTAAAAGGCCACACTTTTGCAGGAATCATATTGGTGTCTGTTTCTATCTTCTTGGCTTTTACACTGCTCTGATAGCTTCATCACCCTATTCAGAAACCCTTAATGGCTTCCTATTGTCTATGGGAAAAATTCCGAACCTTGGACTCTAGCATTCATGGCTTTCCACATTATGGCTCCACTTCCCAGTTGTATTCCCAATACTCTAATGCCACTACCAGATGGCGATGTTTGCTTTTCTTTTTTTTTTAAACTCTGGCCTTTCATTATGCTAGTCTCTCTGCTAGCAGGAATCCTTTTCTTTTTCTAATTTTTTACAATTGGGATATATTTTATTTATTTTATAATTATACCACAGTTTATTCAGAATTTTCCATATTCATAGTAGGTTGTTTCCAGTTTTGCATAGAATAGATGCTTAGAGTTGCTATTTGCTCTGACCAGAAAACTCTTTTTAGTTATTTTTATCAGAGATGCTTGCAGGAATCTATCTTACCTCTCTGTCTACCAGAATCTTCCCCATCATTCAAGACTCCATTCAGATTCCATTACTTCAGTGAGGACTTTTCTAATGACACCCTGCAGAAATGTTTGCTTCATCACCTGAAATCTCTGGCATTGAAAGTACTTATTTCATAATGGCTTGTTTAGACATTTTTCCAACTATGTTCCCAACTATAACTCCTTGAGGACAGGACCATGACTTACTATTCATTTTGTTTCTTCTTGTATCACTGAATATTGAAACTTGGTTATGGTAGATGCCAACACAGTGAATAAATTCTTTAATTAGTGAAGCACTCACAGTAGACACACTATTTGTCAAAACAGAAAAAAACAAAACAAAACATAGTTCCTTTTAGAGATATCTGGGAATTTTGTGAGAGTTTCAAGATTGGGCTATTCTTGTGGATAGTCCATGGGGTCATAACTGTTTAGTAGCACAACTTATAAACCTAGAGACACATGCATTTATAGTGTTGGAGGAATACCATGTCAAGACACAGTCAAGTCACGGTTCAATGCTAAATTGTGGGCACGAGAAAGGTGTGTCCTTCCTTTAACGTGTAGCTTCACTCGTACACTCAGTAGTGAATGGGGGTCCCTTCAGAAGAGTTGGAAGAACAGAGGTCTTAAAAGAGTCCAAACTCCTGGTTTCTCTGGTCTTGATTCTGCTGCAAACTAGAGGATTGACCTTAGGCAAGTCCTTTATCTTCTTTGAGCCTTGATTTCCTCATCTAAAAATTGGGTCATGATCATGTTTCTGCCCCATTTGATTGCTGAGAGGCCAAATAAGGGATGAACACCTTGAAAGTAAAGGAGGGGAAGTTTGGGTAGAGGTTAGTGGGAAGGAGACAGAGAAAGGGCATAATAAGAAGGCACCAGTAAGTCTGGTGGGAGAAAGAATGGTATAATAGAGCCAGAAACTGGCCTAGAGGCACTATCAGTGGAGGGGACCCTCTTCCATCTGAAAGACACCAGGGAGTCTTTCTTAAAGTCTTCCTACGGGCTCTATCAGAGATTGCTATTTGCCCACCAAAATGTCATCCTCCCCTCTTCTTCACTATCAGAACCCCTATATTGTGACAGGGTGCCACCTTGGAAAAAGCAAGTTTTTTTTTTCCACATGTTGCTTTCTTCTCAAGTCTTGGGCCTGAGACCTAGGAAAGCATTTGTGTCTTGCAGGCATTCTGCGTGCCTTGGAGAATCAGTGTGGCCAAAGAGCAATTGTGAACTTTCTCCTGAAAAATCAGTTTGGAACAGAGCTTAAATAACATGAAACTGGGCCTCTTTATGGCTTAGGGTATGAAAAGATCTCTTTTTATCTCCTGGGGAGAGCCTTGTCTTCCTCTTTCCCTCCCTCCTTCCCTCCCTCTTTCCTTCCTTCCTTCCTTCCTTCCTCCCTCCCTCCCTCCCTTCCTTCCTTCTTTCCTTCCTTCCTTCCTAATACAATCATGTAGCCAATGTTGTTAAGTAGCAGAAAGCAATGCTAGAAGACTTATCATAACAATTCTAAAATAAAAGACATCATAAGAAGAATCTGAGTTTGTCCTGTGAGCCCAGGCCGGCACATTTTTACCTGTACTCTTCCCTATGGTCATTACTACTGCAGCCTCCCCTTCTTCATTATGATGATGAATTTTCATCCCGCTGCTTCCCAAATGAGGAAAGATCTTAAAACAGCCAGATACAGTCTCATCCCTGGTCCTGCTTTGTACCAGCCAGACGCAGAACAGGGCAGGATATTTTCTCCTCGTTATCACCTCATCACTCAGCTCCCCTTGTCTGGGTAGGGTCAGCGGATGTGGGCTCGGAGCTGAGTGCAGGAACCGAAGTGCTAATGAGGAGAAAGTGTTCAAGTGTGGATCCTGCCTTCTCACTCAGGCCCCATTGAAAATGGTAACACCATGAGATCATCTTTCTTTTTACTGCTAGGTTTGAATGAATTTTAATGCTGCTGTTTTCTGAAGTAAGTAGTATGTAGAAGGCTTTAGTTCTAAGCAATAAACTGTCCCATGGAGAGGGAAATTAACGAAATATTAGGGTGGTACAAACAATTCTTATCTCTTTATGAAAAGAAAGACATAATTTGAGTTGGGGGAAATGTTTTAGAGAACAAGGCATAGCTATGTGTTAAGCTTTGGGCTAAGTGGTAAGAATGCAAATAAATATTTACCATGTATTGTTTCCTTTAAGACAGGCACCATGAGCTAAGAGCCTTTGTGATGATTTTGTTCTTTGTCAATTCAGCTAAACTGGAACTGTGGTTCCCAGATTTCCTTCCTGGCACGGTTGTGGGTTAGGGTTGACTACAAGAGAAATTTGCATGAGGAGTGGAAGGTAGAATTAAAGCAGCAGCAAGTATGCTCTGGAGGTCCAGGCAGGGCACCAGGTGCTGCTGCAGCCCATGCATGTTGTCACCAATCTGCGCATGCCTTGCTGGCATGGGGTGACAGCTGAGCTTGCAGATTTTCTGGCTCCCATAGAATCTCATCCTTCAGCCTTCTGACCCGGCTGTATGTGCCTCTTTGTGGTGAGGGAATCAAGTCTTTGTGGTAGAGGTGATGAGAGACACGAGGGTTTAGTTTGTCCTGTGGGTTCAAGTTTGTCCTTATGGGTTCCAGTTTTCCCCCTCTCCCCACTTCATAGCCAGCTTTTCTGATTGCTGACCCTGCCAACCTATGTATAGCAACTTCAGACCCACCCCCAGGTATAGAGCCAACAGCCCTGCACAGAGTTCTTCACTGTTGTTTCTTTTGCGGTACCTGTTAGTGACTTTTCTCTGATCCTCCAGCCATCCTCTCTCTCCTGGATTTGTACTTCACTGGTTTCTTCCACAGTTATGTAAGGTCTAATCTGTGTAATCAATCCTTTATTCCATATCACTCATATGACATTGGTTTTGAGACTGGCAGAGGCTTGAAGGATCTCAAGAAGACTAGCAGTGAAGGTGTGGAGGATGGAGAAAAGGCAAACAACACATAGTGTGTAATGGTGAAAAGTCTGGCCACACTGCTGTATGCAGTCATGTGAAAAATAGAAAATATACCCAATGAACTGGTAGGTTTGGGTAAGGAGATCTCCAGGAAGAATATTGAATGTGCCAACTGGTTTCTTTTCACAATGTATAAGGTAGAGCTAGAAAGAGATGAGCTTAAAAAGGAACTGTTAGGGCTTCCCTGGTGGCGCAGTGGTTGAGAATCCGCCTGCCGATGCAGGGGACACGGGTTCGTGCCCCGGTCTGGGAAGATCCCATATGCCGCGGAGCGGCTGGGCCCGTGAGCCATGGCCGCTGAGCCTGCGCGTCTGGAGCCTGTGCTCCACAACGGGAGAGGCCACAACAGTGAGAGGCCCGTATACCGCAAAAAAAAAAAAAAAAGGAACTGTTAGGTTTTCAAGTGGAATTTAGAAGAAATATAGAAGGCTCAAACAAAATCCAGCAAAAAGACCTCAAAGTAAGAAATGGTCTCAGGGTGAGGAGCAAACTTAGGGCAGTAAAACATTGTCTTAGTGTAAAAATAAGTACTTAAGTGTGTGTCTTGTAGACCTCAGATAAACAATAGGACTTCTAAGAATCCTGATGTACCTGTTAGATGTTCTTTGTTTGAAAACAGAGCTTCTAAGACTCTTAAGGGTCTCATATTTTCTTGGCACAACATAGAAAAGGAATTATCTCAGAAAGAAATCTGGATGTGCCATTTACCCAGTAGAGTGGAATATAATTTGATACATAAGAAACATAAATTTTTAAAGGAATTGTCTTAACTTGAACTGAAATGAACAGATAATTCAAAATGAAAAGAGGACTCTGAGTCTTTAACCTTCTGGCAGGAAGCAGGCTGAGAAGGCTACTCAACTGCAAACCCAAGCCATTTCTGATGGAAAAGGAAGGATAACTCAAGAGAGTGGAGCTGACTGCCCGGGGAAAAAGCCAAGAGCCACTTTATATGCCTGCATCTTTACCTGATGGCTTTTTCCAGTAACACGGAGCTTGCTCAGTCCATTCAGGAGAGCCAAGATGTGTCATAGACTTCGTGTTCTCAAGGACAACCCTCAAGCAACGAGGAGCAGGAGTCAATGGATAAATGCTTCAGCTTCCGTGTTTCTTTTTTTTTTTTTATGGTACACGGGCCTCTCACTGTTGTGGCCTCTCCCGTTGCGGAGCACAGGCTCCGGTCGCGCAGGCTCAGCGGCCATGGCTCACGGGCCCAGCCGCTCCGCGGCATGTGGGATCTTCCCAGACCGGGGCACGAACCCGCGTCCCCTGCATCGGCAGGCGGACTCTCAACCACTGCGCCACCAGGGAAGCCCAGCTTCCGTGTTTCTTGGTGAGCTATTTTTCATGGTTCCTTGCAGGCTGCCCAGTGGGAATGGGCTGCAGTTGTCAACAGCAATAACCTACCCATTAACATATTTTACTGGCTTTTCTCATTTAACTATCTCACTTTCATCATTCCTTTATTTATACTTCTTAGGATCATCCCCCCAAATAAACCCCCTGCACCCAATTCTTGTCTCAGGGCTTGCTTTTGGAGGAATCCAAATTAAGACCAGGAAGAAATGATTAACTCTAACTGGGAATATCTGAGGTCGTGTCTGAGGAGGGTTCTCAAGGATTAAGAAATGTAGCAGGCCAGCAGGTTGTGTGGGATGGGATGGGCATTGCTGGCAGAGTGGTAGCATGTGTCAATGCCTGGAGGTGAGAAATGGGGGGGCCAAATTTGGTTAACCATTAGTCATTTATATTGCTAGCCAGTACAAGCCTTTGTGTGGAATCGAAAAATGCAAATGCAGCCTGGGGAGCATAGTATGTTTGAATTAGAAAAAGGTGCCTAGGGATAAAAGGGCACCCCCTTTTCCAAAAATATGCAGCCTATCCCCAGAGATGAAGGCTTGGCAAGTGGGTTGGGCTGGATTTCAGCCTCCTCTTGATCCTTGTGAGATGAGACTGGACATGTAGGCAGAGCTGTTGTGAGGTGGGCATATGGGTCGTGCTAAGAAAAGTATTCTGTATGCAAAGGGCTCTGTTAAGGTGTTTTAAGTGGTGGGTCCAACACCATTAGGTTGTGTTTTTTAAGAAGATCATTGTATCTGCTGTAGATAGAGGAGTTTAGGTTTGGGGATAACACTGAAGGCAATGATGATGAGGGCCTGAAATAAGCAATGTCTTTGGGGATGGAAGAAATGGGCATATTTTCTAAAAATGGGCAAGGTAGAGTGAGTAGGCACTGATGACAGACTGGTCAGGGGTGGGGAGCTGGGGGTGGAGAGACATACGACAGACATTTTGAGCAAATGGTGGTCACTCAGAATTTTATCTGGTTGCTGCATTCTCCTGTCCCCTTGCAGCTAGGTCGGGACTTGTGGCTAATTCTGCCCCATGGGCTGTAGTTAGACGTGCTATATGAAATATGTATCAGCCCTCTGGTCATCCACAATGGACAGCATAACCTAGGCTGTTCTTCTGAGTTATCAGGAGACCTCAAGGGTGATGCCAGGCTTCTGACTGGGGTGACTGGGTGGAGAAGTAGGTCCCTGAGGCATCTTGGAAAGGAGGGGTACTGTGTTAAGATGAGAGATACATTTTTCAGGTCCCTAATGCAGAGGACTGTTAGTGCCTTTTCTGGAAATAAAAGCATCAGGACAAGAGTAAGAGGAACTGGTCATCACACTGGACACTAGACTCATTGAACATCTACTCAGTGTCCTGGCCTATGCTGATGCTGTGAGGGAAAGGGGAGTGGTTCAGGACATTGCCTTTGCCTCCTGTGAACTCACAGCCTGACTGGTGAGATGAAGCACGTACAGAAGAAAGAGTCAAATAAGCCAGGTCAGCAAGTGGCCCAAAGAGGGAGAGAGACAGCCACTGCCGTTGGGATCCAGGGAGGAGGAAATAACTGAGCAGAAGACTAGATTTAAGGTTCCTCCAGTCAGAAGGAAGAAGAGAGGACCCCGTGGGACACATGGTACAACAACAGGAAAACTAAGCTTAATATACATGTGTCTAAAGGACTTCAGAAGAGTCACAGGGAAGTATAAAATAGAGCCTAAGCCTGATGCATATTTGCCCCAAGGAAGACAATTGGAATGAACATGAATCTCACGTCAGTGGCAGGGAAGGCTTCATGGCCGGACCAGCCATTTAAACTTTCTTGCACATCATCTGTTCTATATCCCCAAGACAGGCTCCTAGATATTCATGTGATAAGTATCTCCATGGGCAGGTGGTAGAAAGAGGTACTCGTGTTGGAGGATGCTACATGGCTTACAAAGGAGAATTAGTATTTTTTATGCATCTTTTATTTCTACCGCCCATCAGCAATCCTCCACCTAACAGGAACATGTGCACACACAACACACACACACACACACACACACACACACACACCCTCCAATTCCCAGTCAGGAACACAGAGCTGTGGCCATAAGCACACACACAGCAACGTCTCAAAGTCCCTCACTAACGTTATGGATCGCTTTACAGGAAAACATGGAAAGGGAGATTTTCCCTCAAGGGGCATGTTTGCTAATCGGATGTTAGCAGAAGAACATCCAGGGTTTGCGATCTGTGTGCTTATTTTATTTAACGCCTGTGTGTATGGCTGTGTCCGTGCTAACTTTCCTCACTTGGGTTGGCTCTGAGCCTCCTGTGAACATCCGAACATCCAGCTCCCCAGTGCTGTGGAGGCTATTAAATTAGCTTAGACAGCAGGTGGGCACTGAAGAAATTGGAAAACAGCAGCTGATCTAAGTCACAGTGCTCTGTGCACTCCTGCGAGGGGTACGTGAGATATAGACCCTATCATGAGAGCCCATTCGGCAAGCGACCACCTCCCCCTCCACAGGCTCAGAAATACCAGCTCCAAACAGTGCTGGGTTCCAGAGCACCTTCTTCCCCATCATCTGTCCATGGGATCATCCAGCCTCTACAGGCTGTCCTGGGCGGTGGTGTGTGTGTGTGTGTGTGTGTGTGTGTGTGTGTGTGTGTGTGTTGGCGAAATGGATATGGAATGTGATTGATCCCGCCTCGTATTGGCATCAAAATCCAGGAGCTTCC
Organism: Physeter macrocephalus; assembly: GCF_002837175.3. NCBI lineage: Eukaryota > Metazoa > Chordata > Mammalia > Artiodactyla > Physeteridae > Physeter > Physeter macrocephalus. The sequence goes on from NC_041222.1 coordinate 50,043,363, forward strand.
ATGCTACAATAATGTAGATGGAACTGAGAAAAAAATAGGGGAAAATATATAAAAAGAGCCAACATTCGTTGACGGATCCACCTGTGTGCCAGGCACTGCGCTTTTCCCGCAGTGTTTGCATATAATGTTTCATTTAGTTTTTCTAACGACCGTATGTGTAGGAACTATTGTTTACACGCATTTTACAGAGGAGGAGACTGAGGCACAGAGAAAAAGCAACACAACCAGCATTTGAAGCTCGGCACTCTCCCTCCAGAGCTTGTAATTTCCTACTCTGTTGGCAGGCAGCAAAATGGAGAGGGGGTAGCAGCAAATAGAGGAATACAGGGATAAAGCAGCCCTAGCTCCTGGGAAAATACCAAAGCAGGACCTAGAATGTTCAGTGGAACTGAGCGAAGAGAACGTTTACTGCCTTTGGGTCTTTGACTCACTCGGGAGCATGATGTAGATAAGGGTTCTCTGGCTCTGCAGAAATGATTCCGCCCCTAAGCTCTCCACTTACTGAAGATAGAGTCCTTGGATTAGGTTGGTAGGGAGCAGAGACAATTTTCCCAGAGTCTTCTGAATGGCTGGCCTGGAATAAGATGAACCTGAACAGGCAGCTGCAGCAGCACAGGGAGGTGGGGAGAATCCGGACCAATTACTGCTCTTCTCATCAGGGGCCCTTCCTATGGCGTCAAGTTCCTGGTAATAAATACTGTAATAGTAGTAAACTACTATGTGTATGGTGCTTTATTAGATGCCGGCACTGTTCTAAGTGCTTCACTATATTAGCCACTTAATCCTGTTAATAACTCTATGAGGTAGGTATTGTTACCATTTCTACTTTATAGATGAGGAAATAGAGGCACAGCAAGGTTAAGTATCTTTCCTAAAGTCCCTTAACTAGAAGGGGGCATAGCTAGGTTTGACTCAGGCAGGGGGGCACTGGAGTTCAAGCCTTTAGGCACTCAAGCCACCGTCAGGGGTTTGCCATCTGAGAGATGTCATGGTGGTTGATGAGTGTGAAGGAGTCCTTGTGCCCAGCTAGAGAGAGCTCAGCACACGAGCAGAGGAGAGGAAACCTTATTCTGCATTTAAGTCAAGGAGAATAGTGCTGGAGCAGATCATGACACGTGAATGGGGACCTGTGGCTGGAGCTTGCTGGGGTCCATGGGGGATCTGCGTATGTGAGTCACCTCTGCTTTCTGGAGCGGTCTGGTTCTACTTCGGGCTCTGTCAGAGGAAATAACTCCCTTTGGGCCAAAGGGGCAGCACATGTGGCCAATTGGGAGGGGTGGCATAATTAAGCTGTAAGTACACCATCTTGTTGCCCAGCTCTGAGACTCTGTTCTCTGTCCGGCTGGGGAATTCATTAACAGAAGCCTGAGAGGCTGAATTGGCAAGAGTCCCACCTGACCTGTGCCACGGAGGTATGGAGCTCACCACTATAGGAGAGGAGGGCTCAGTGTTGCATTACAGGAACCCTGCTGCACCAGGGAAGTAAGAAGGAGTGAAGCAAAAAATCCCCTTGTGGGGAGAGAAGCCAAGGGGTAGGTTAACCCACCCAGAGCCAGTCTTCTCACCCTCTGTATGAGGGTTTGGTATTTTATTGTTCTCATTTTACACATAAGGAAACTGGAGTTCAGAGAGGTTGAGAAACATACCCAACGATACTCCACTAGTTAAGGGCGGAGCTGGGATTTGGCCTTTAATGCTCACTGACTGGATGCTAAGCTAGTGCACCCTACTGCTCTGTGCAGGTAAAGCCAGGGCACCTGCTAATCTCTGCAGGTAAACGAGTGCACTCCACTGCTCTGGGCAGGTCAACTAGCACATCCCATTGATCTGTATACGTAGACAGCGCATCTCACTGATCTGTATGGGTAAATAGGACACCCCACTCATCTGTGCAGGTAAACAGCACACCTCACTGATCTGTGCAGATAACCTGAGAGTTATCAGGCAGGGTGATCCCACCGACAGATGGAATTTTACAGGGTAGGATATAGCAGAGAGAAACCAAAATGCTCACTTTAAAAGGGAACATTATGGGGAAAGTTGAAAGCACCTTGCAGGGATTGGGTTTAGGATCAAGAGGCCTGGAGAGCTGTATCCATAATAGCCTTAAGGATTTAAAAGTTTCCTTGGTGGCACTTTAAAGATGCATTTGTCCTGAGAATAGCAGATGAGGGACTCCCGAGCATATTTTGGTCAGAGTCTAAGGGGAAAATTCCTTTTTCACTGCAGAGGGAGTTACACTCTGGAGATTGTATAAGCTCCTTCCCCAAGCCCTTTAAGTAAAATAGGCGTTTTGCCTGTTAGTGAAGGAGGGTGGATACTGAGGCTGTTGACTCCGTCTGGGCTTCCCAGCCCTAGCCTGTGAGCTGTGTGAAATACAGAATTCCGGGCTCCCTGACAGACTTTGGGTCAGATCTGGAGGCAGGCCCAGGCATCTGAGTAATGAGCTCAATGTGATTTTGACTCTGAGAGACTGATGTCCATTGCTGGAAGTCTTAAACCTGCTCTGAAGCTATAATTTCCAAGTGAGTGTGGAGTTCTTCAAGGCCACTTCTGGTCAGCCACTTAGGCGTTGCGCTAAATTAGGTTTTCTTAACCCGGGGTCCACTGCTGGCTCCAACAGCCCTGGAACCTTGTAAAGCTGGAGGTAAAATTCTGTATGTGTGTCTGCTTTTGTGGAGAGAGGGTCTTTTATATTTATCAGATTCACAGAGAGATCCATGATTACAACAGGTTAAGAACCTTGGCACTGTATGTTTTGGCAACTGCTCTGAACCATTTAAGATCCTTACAAGAAAAGAAGGCTCATTGATTTATAGACACACTTTTGATTGTGTGTGTGCATCTGTATGTGTGTGTATGTATATTGGAGTGTTTTGTGGAGTACAGAACGATCCTACTCAGAGAAACCACTCAGGATTCACAACACTTAACTCAAATTACTTAATAAAAAATTAAATGCAGTAAAAAAGCCCCAAACAATCCATTTAGAAAATGAGCAAAAGACATGAACAGACATTTCACCAAAGAAGATATTCAGAGGGCAATGAGCACATGAAAAGATGTTCAAGATCATTAGCCATTAGGGAAATGAAATTAAAACCACAGTGAGATATTACTACATACCTTTCATAAGGGCTAAAATAAAAAGTAGTCCCTGGTGAGTATGCAGAGAAAACTGGATCACTACTACATTGCTGGTGGGAATGTAAAATGGTACGGCCACCCTGGAAAATATTTTGGCAGTTTTTAATGCGATTAAATATATAACTACTGTACAACCTAGCAATGGCACTTTTGTGCATTTATCCCAGAGGAATTATAATTTATGTTCACATAAAAATCTGTACATGAATGTTAGTGGTAGCTGTATTCATGACAGTCAGTATCTAGAGATAACCTAGATGTACTTCAGTAGCTGAACGGTTAAAAAAGAGGAGGTGCATCTTTGTAATGGAATGTTACTCAGCAATAAAAAGAGTGAGCTATTGATACATGTAACAACTTGGATAAATCTGTAGGGAATTTTGTTGAGTGAGAAATCCATTCTTAAAGGTTACATTCTTTTTTATTTTTAATTTATTTCATTTATTTATTTATTTTTGGCTGCGTTGGGTCTTCGTTGCTGTGAGCAGGCTTTCTCTCGTTGCAGTGAGCGAGGGCTACGCTTTGTTGCCATGTGCGGGCTTCTCATTGCGGTGGCTTCTCTTGTTGCGGAGCACCAAATCTAGGCACGCGGGCTTCAGTAGTTGTGGCCCGCAGGCTCAGTAGTTGTGGCTTGTGGGCTTTAGAGCGCAGGCTCAGTAGTTGTGGTGTACGGGCTTACTTGCTCCACGGCAAGTGGGATCTTCCCGGACCAGGGCTCGAACCCGTGTCCCCTGCATTGGCAGGCAGATTCTTAACCACTGTGCCACCAGGGAAGTCCCAAAGGTTACATTCTTTATGCTTCCAGGTTTATAACATTCTTGAAATGACAGAATTATAGAAATGGATAACAGATTAATGGCTGCCAGGAGAGAATGAGGGTGGAGAAAGGTAGATGTGGTTATAAAAGGGCAACTTGAGATAGATATTCTTGCGGAGATGGAAATGTCTTCTATCTTTAATGGCAATACCCTGGTTGTGATGTTGTACTATGATTTGTGAGGTGTTACCATTGAGAGGAAACTGGATAAAGTATAGACAGGATATCTCTGCATTACTTCTTATAACTGTGTAAATCTACAATTATCTCAAAATAAGTCTAAAAAATTGTATCTACCCCAACAGGATAAAGGTTTACCATCACTGAGAGTATTCCAAAAAATGTGCCCTATGCTATGAAAGCAATTCTGAAAGAAAAGTTGCAGAAGTTCCTGGGGTAGAGGTGGCAATACCAGGACAGTGTGCAGCCTCCCAGAACTCCTAGGAAGGACTGCTCATCACCTGGGTGCATCAGCTCTGGTCTGCTGGTTAGACAGTCAGCCTCATCACCTTAGCCTGGCTCTGTGTAAGACAGAAAAATGTGGTTCTGCAGGGTCTCAAACGTGGTTTTGCCTGCTCTCTCCAGCATCTTGGGAGTCTGGGACACTACCCCAGGATGGATGTGAGCAGCCCTGAATGAACCAGTGTGGGTCACATGATCAAATGAAAGTGAGGGAACTTATTGAATGAGCATGAGTGTTGTGTGCATGCACGTGTGCCTGTGCGTCCATAAAAATCACATTTGCAGTGTGTCAGCAAGGTGTTGGCTAAGTGCCTTCACATGCATCGTTCCAATGAAGTCTCATGACAATCCTATGAGTCATTCCCATTTTACAGATGGGGAGATAGAGGTTCAGAAAAGTAAAGTGACTTGCCTTAGGTCGCGTAACTGGAGAGTAGCACAGAAGTATAGAAACCAGGTTTTTCTGACCTTGAAATCTCTGGGGCCTCCAGCTCAACATGTGGAGGTCTTCTTGAGTGCTTACCTGCAAAGGAGAACTTGCAGGAAGCAAGATAGGGGAGGAAACCTAAGGACTTTTTCCTTTCTGAGCCTAAGTTTTAAGCTGGTGGTTTGAATGACTGTGGAACTAAAAGCTGTGTCAGGGAATCTTCCTGCACAAAAGTAGAAAGGAATGCATTTTCAGTAACTCTGTGAAGCCAAAGTCACACTGATTCCTCTGGCCTTTATCAGGACCTTCCTCTGCTTCCTCCTTGTGCTGACATCCGTCTGGCACTTGGTTCCATGTCCTAAGGAGAAAGTGTGTGTGGATGTGCCGTGAGTATGCACTGCTGGCTTGTCACACATGTGCTTCTTGTCCTGGGCTGTTCTCTGGGGCCACAGCAGGGGACCGCAGCCAGCTTGGTACTGCTCATCGGTGTGGGGCAGATAGGATAGGGGTGGCAGCCTTGGGGCAATGGCCTCCTGAGTCCCTCGACCCCACCCTTTCCCTCTTCCCAGTGGGAAGAGAACTCCGTAGAACAAATGAGCAGGACCAAGATGTAACAACACAGCAAGCATTTAAAAACAAAATAACAATGCAGCAATTTTACAACAAAAGCATGGACAAACGTGACACCTAATAGTAACGATATTAAAATAAGGGCAGACTTAAGAAGAGCGGCAACTGGAAAGTCACATATTTATCATTTCATTTACTAAGCATCATCACTGTGCAGAGCATTTTGCGTGGGTTATGTCCTTTAGTTCACCCAAAACCCATGAGGTGGGTACTATTATTCTTCCTACTTTACACTCGAGGAAATGAAGGCACGTAGAGAAGTCAAGTCGCTTCTCAAGGTCACACGTCACAGGAGAAACCAGATTTCAAATCCAGGTAAGCTGACTCCAGAGCCTTCTAATCTTAACCACACCCTGCTACCACCTTAAAGAAACATTGATGATGCCTGATTCCAGGGCATTCTCCTCACTGATTTAGCGGGAGAAGTTTTGTGACTTTTTAAGGTGTTGCATGGTAGCCAGAATTCTCAGAATGCTGAATTAGTGTGTTTCATAAACTCTAGTGATCTGCTAATTTAAATTTGTGAATACCAAACTGTAGTCACCCTCAGTAATTCACTCAATGGATTATTGTTAAGGACCTCTTTTTTTTTTTTTTTTTTTTTTTTTTTTGCGGTACGCGGGCCTCTCACTGTTTTGGCCTCTCCCGTTGCGGAGCACAGGCTCCGGACACGCAGGCTCAGTAGCCATTGCTCACGGGCCCAGCCGCCCCGCGGCATGTGGGACCTTCCCGGACCGGGGCACGAACCCGTGTCCCCTGCATCGGCAGGCGGACTCTCAACCACTGCGCCACCAGGGAAGCCCCCGTTAAGGACCTCTTTGATGCAGGTAAATATTGGAAGTTTCTTGAATTGAGCAGCAACCTGAGATCCAAACAAATGACTTGCCTTTTTTACATGTGTTCAGAGCCATCAGAGAATTCCTAGGAGCCCCAGATGTTACTTTGAGAAATATTGACATATAGGATTGCTGAAAAGCTCATTTCCCTAGTACCCAAACTGGTGAGATCCCTGGGAACTGGGTAGAAACAGCTCTCCAGCCAGAAGACTGTGAATTTGCTCAGCTTACGAAAAACAAGGCAGGGCAATGGTGTCGCTGACTGCAGTGGTCAGCCAGTCTCCTCAGGGACCCTAGTTCAAGATTAGGTCCCGTGGAATAGTTTGGATTATGCCTTGCAGCCCAGAAGTCCCTGAATTTGCATGCCTGGATAAGCAATGGGGACAATGCCTCACCAATAACTTAATCATATTTTCCTGATGCCTGGGGAGATCTTTGTGGCATACAGTACTTAAATATAGATGGTCTCAGGCTCTTATTAGGAAGGGGTTTCATTAATTAAAGAAAATAGAAATTTTATTCAGATTCAACATTTCCCATTTGTAATTATCCTCTTGGAGTCCCTTTGTAATTATTCTTTTTGTAAAAAAGATCTTCTGTATTAGCATATTTAATCTAAATTGTTTAATTAGGCGATGGCTTGCTCAAATTAGAGATGAATGTTTCCTATGTAACCCTCAAAAAACATTATTGTGCGCTTTGATACATTGATGGCGAGAACACCAAAAAGCACGGAAGAAAGCCAGGATTGTGCAGATTTTGCCAGGTAGTGATGCAAATTCCACGTCCATACGTAAAGCCCCATCCACCTTTATGTCACAAGCAAACATCAAACTAGGCACTTTGCATTTTGCCAGTTGCCCCTAGTTAGGCTGTACATTGATCCACTGAGTTCTTACACTGTGCTGGACACTTACACTAGGATCTGGGCTTGGTGGAATGAAAATAGCAAGTCAAAACTTTCATGACCCTGAAGTTTTTTGGAGAGACAGACATTCATCACATAATCACAGTGAGTTGTACTTTCAAACTGAAATTTAAATTAGGAAGCAAAGTAATATGGTGTCATGAGAGAGTATGCAAAGGAGTGCTGGGAGAGCATTCTTCATTGGTCCTTCACATTTCTGCATGTCTTATAACAGCTTTTGTTCTGGACTTTGTTTTCAAGGGTATTTATATAGCAAGCAGCCTTAGAAGATAGAAATAGTATCTTCCTCTAGGGCAGATGGCAGTGTTCTTTTCTGGCCAGTATAATAAAAATGTCTCCCTCTGGGCAAAGAGTGGGCAGGTTTTCTAACAGCCCCTTTATAAAATTGGGGGTTTCCTAAGATTGGGGTGCCTTAGCTGTGGTGTAAACCCACTGCATGCACAGTATCCACCTGGGCTACTCTGCATCTCCCTCGTGGGACTTGTGACTTGGGGAAAGAATGCAAGCATGGTGCTCATGCTGCTTGCTGTGCAGTGAGTAATAAAATCCTTTATCTCTGATCCTCGAATCTCTTGTCTTCTGCCTACATCTATGAAACTGCGGCAGGATAACTTGATAGCTTGCAAGTAGGGTAAATTCCCAGAGCTTCTGCAGTTCTTGGCACAAATGGGAGTAGGACTAGAGCCCAGTATCACTCAATGAGCTGCTTGCAGGCTCATTGGTATTGAGATAGCAAAGATAGGTCACTGGTAGACACCTTTCTTTGGGGGCAGAAAGTGAACAAGGCCAGAGTTGCCATCCTGACAGCTCCCCCCACCTCCGCACCCACAGAATTGGACGTCCTATGCTTCCCTACTGCTGTAGAGTATTTAGAAGGGTAGAGAAAGGACAAGGTGATGGACTGCTACTCATTTTCATCAATATTACGGAAGAGATAGGGAGCAGATCCTATCTCGCCAGATTTCATCAGGAAGTGGTCAGGTTCTTGGGGGACCAGTGACAGTTATTCCACAAGAAAAGATTCAGGGTCTGAGACTGTTCCCTAACCTCTGAACTCAGGGTTGAGCCACCCTCAAACTTCTAGTTTCTATTTTTTATGAAATGGAAGCTATTTGTCTCTTGCCCTTTTTGCAGACTGTATGGGGCCATGTAAGGCCACCCTTTCCCCACAGCTGTATAAAGTTTAAAGTGGTGAGGGAATGAGGTAGAGGGTAGGGGCCTGGCTGAGTCAGGTGCCAGGGCTGGGTTTTGATTTTCTCACTTTGACAAGCCTCTGAATGCCTTTTTAATAATAATTTTCCTTATCATTTTTTTTCCAATGACAGGTTCACACACAAAAATTATGTATTTCAAAAATATGTCATTTTGTGGCATGGACATATATACACTACCAAATGTAGGGTGGATAGCTAGTGGGAAGCAGCCACATGGCACAGGGAGATCAGCTCGGTGCTTTGTGACCACCTAGAGGGGTGGGATAGGGAGGGTGGGAGGGAGGGAGACGCAAGAGGGAAGAGATATGGGGACATAAGTATATGTATAACTGATTCACTTTGTTGTAAAGCAGAAACTAACACACCATTGTAAAGCAATTATACTCCAATAAAGATGTTAAAAAAAATGTCATTTTGGCAGATAAAAGTGAAGGAACCTGGGATGGTGATGAGTATGCAAAGACCCTCTTAGCCTCCCTCCATGTTGCCGGGCCACTCTTGAATCTTCTAAATTATCTTTGACTATTGAAGCAAAAATTAAAATGCTGTCTGATGTGGTTCAAAATGCATGTAGAGGGAATATTTAAAATTATGTCATACATGGGACAGGGTAAAATTTCTATACTTCATGGTGTAGAAATTGGTAAAATTTCAACACCAGCCGACTCAGAGGACTGAGGATGGCCCAGGCCTTTTTCACAGTGGTACCACAATACCGGGCACAGTGTCTTGCAACAGTACAGTTACTCCAAAAATTATATTATGAATAAACCAGTGAGGAATTAAAAAATAATCTTAAGGTCAAACACTGAATCTGTTTGTTTTTCCTCACATCAGTCTACCCATTAGGCAGTTTTACCCCAAACAGACCTTCCACGGGGACCTCAGAATTTCCCCTCAGGTGGTAGCTAGCAATTGCTAAACTTGCTCTTGCCCTTCAGGAATTACCATCCTTTGATCCAGGGAAGTAAAAGTCCTTAGAAGGGCTGGTATTGAGGAGACAAGTATTAGTTAGGCCCCCCTCAAGGGCACCCTGCATTCTGAGAACTTCTTAAAGCTTCTGGAGCACATTTACAGCAGCACAAGAAGCATAGGCCCACCGCTTTTCAGGCCCAATATTATTTCCTCCAGAACACATTCACCTTGATCTTCACTCTCAAACAGCTTTTAGTTTTCAAAGTTCATACCTCTTTCTTTCCATACCTTTCCCTTTCTGCTCTCCTTCTCCTCTTTCTTCCCCCTCTCCCCGTCCTCCTTCTTTTTTTTTTTTTTTTTTTTTTTTGCGGTACGCGGGCCTCTCACTGTTGTGGCCTCTCCCGTTGCGGAGCACAGGCTCCGGATGCCGGACGCGCAGGCTCAGCGGCCATGGCTCACGGGCCCAGCCGCTCCGCGGCATGTGGGATCCTCCCGGACCGGGGCACGAACCCGCGTACCCTGCATCGGCAGGCAGACTGTCAACCACTGCGCCACCAGTGAAGCCCCCTCCTCCTTCTTTTTTTTTTTTTTTAACATCTTTATTGGAGTATAACTGTTTTACAATAGTGTGTTAGTTTCTCCTTTACAACAAAGTGAAATCAGTTATACATATACATATGTTCCCATATCTCTTCCCTCTTGCGTCTCCCTCCCTCCCACCCTCCCTATCCCACCCCTC
>NC_041222.1:50058699-50059098 GCF_002837175.3 Physeter macrocephalus
GGCGTGACGTTGCACCAGCCTGAGGCGCGCCACGCGTTCTCCCGGGGGAGCTGTCCCTGGATCCCGGGACCCCGGCAGTGGCGGGCTGCACGAGCTCCCGGGAGGGGCAGTGGAGAGTGACCTGTGATCGCACACAGGTCTCTTGGTGGTGGCAGCAGCAACCCTAGCGTCCCACGCCGGTCTCTGCTGTCCGCGCCGACAGCCGCGGCTCGCGCCCGTTTCTGGAGCTCCTTTACGCGGTGCGCTTAATCCCCTCTCCTCTCGCACCAGGAGCCAAAGAGGCAAAAAAAAAAAAAAATTCTCTTGTCTCTTTGGTAGCTCCGCGCCAGTTTCTGGAGCTCCTTTAAGCGGCGCGCTTAAACCCCTCTCCTCGCGCACCAGGAAGCAAAGAGGGAAGAA
>NC_041222.1:50059698-50094869 GCF_002837175.3 Physeter macrocephalus
AGTGTGTGGGAACCTTTCCTCCTTCATGGCTCCCTCCCACTGGTGCAGGTCCCGTCCCTATTCTTTGTCTCTGTTTATTCTTTTTTCTTTTGCCCTACCCAGGTACGTGGGGAGTTTCTTGCCTTTTGTGAGGTCTGAGGTCTTCTGCCAGCGTTCGGTGGGTGTTCTATAGGAGAAGTTCCACGTGTAGCTGTATTTCTGATGTATCTGTGAGGAGGAAGGTGATCTCCGCGTCTTACTCTTCCGCCATCTTGCCTCGATCTCCCTCCTCCTTCTTTTTAACGTACACATTTCCAACAGATTTTTTTTTTGAATGGAACATTTTGGGGAGAGAAAAACATGGGGTTGGGGAGAAGTATGAAATCCGAAATAAATACAAATGTAAGCTCTCTGGATAATTGTTTTATAACCACAGCCAACAAGTGCAGAGAATGCCTTGTATAAAACAACATAATAAAAGTTTAAAGATGAAGGTATTCCCTTAGCAAAGTTGACGGTTTCAGCATCTGGTATTTGGACCTTAGGCTGCAGTTTTTGATTTTGGCTGGATCACCAGGTGTGTGACACTCAATTTGCTGTTGCTGTGGCTTTTTCTAAGAACAGGTGAAAGGCCCTCAGAGCCCTGTCAGCGGGACAGTCACATGCTCTAGTGATGCATCTCCTCATCTCTCTTCCAGGGAGACGGCTCAGCATTCCCATTTTTCTGATGCGGATGGAGAAGTTCTGCCCTGGTTTCTAAAGCTTAGTCACAGAACTGTAGAGCCAGAATACTGTTCACAACTTCTCATCTCTTGGTGGTGTGGTTTAGGTATCTTTCTCACAGGGTAGAAGGGACATTTGGTGTTTGCTGGGAAGCACTTGGATGTGGTGGTAAAATCCCTCTAGAGGGAACTCAGGGCATGGTGCTAGAGGAAAACTCAACTGTAACGGATCCAGGGTGCTCTGCAGCCGAAAGCTACCTCTAGGACATTTTAGTCAAGTCTTTCTGATACAGAAAGCATTGGACAGTCTGGGACTGAGTTCGAGTCACTGAAAGGAGGTGAGACTTTGGGCAAATTGCTTAAAGCTCTCTGAGACCCAGTTTCCAAATCCATGAAGCGGCCCTCTCAACAGAGGTAGGTTCCATGAGCTGACATGTCTGATAATACATACCCAATGATAGGCAGCCCCAAGTTGTTATGGCAATGGCACTGTCTTCAGGGACCTGGGCTCCCTACCAATCTTGTCAGCATGTGGTTGCCATTTCCAATGTCACGTCCTGGTCTAAGATGTTGTTGGAGCTCCTGTCTTCTCCTCTGACTTTCAGGAGATAGGAAAGAGAAGAAGAGCAAAAATGTCACACGCCACCTGAGTCAGTTCCTTTTAAGCATATTGGCTCCAAGGGAGGCTGGGAAATGTAATCTTTTAGTTAGACTACAGGTGTTCCATTAGTAGAAAGGGCAGCATGGTGGGAGGAGATGGAAATTGGGTGGATTACCCGCGGTTTCTGCCACAGGCAACAATCCGGACTGGATGGGTACGGGAATAGTGGTCAGAGGGTCAGAGTGGGGGAACATTGTCCAAGCGAAGGTGAATATTTTTCCTATGGCAGCTTGGCATTTTGTATTTTTATTCTGTCAGTTAGTTGGGCATGAACATATTTTGCTCTGCAGAAGGGACTTTTTCAAGGTTCTCTTTGGTCCAGTGTAGGAGATAGAAGTTTTCTATGGAAAACAAACAGTCCGGCTGGCAGCTGGGCACACATGATAAATTACTGCTGGGTTATGGGGAACACAAAGGAGCTCTGAGCAGTAATTCTCAGCTCTCCTCCTCTTTTATGAACACGAGGACACACAAAGTCCTTTACAGTGACAGTTGTTCTCTCACCATGGTACACGACTTCTGGAGAATTTCAGAATAGAATTTTATTTGCCATTTCTCTTATCTGGAAGACACTGGGACAAGATAATGACATTCTAGGTGGGAACTTTCAGCTATAAGGGCTCAAGATCTTTTCCACCACCTTCTCTTTTATCCTTTATACCCATCTAATCAATAACATTGGTCATTTTTTTCTTTCAAGTATCTCCTGCCTTCATCATTTCCTCTGTGGTAATATTGCTAACAGGTATAGATTACTGTCCCTCCCACCTCCTAACTAGTATCCCACATGCATCCTCTCATGCTAACTAAGCTACCAACCCTCCAGAGCAAATAGCTCTTCATCAGATATATTTTTCATTCTGTTCCCCACCTGCTCAAAACCCTTCTGCTACTTCCTCTTTTTACATGAAATTATCCGTTTATTCATAGGCATAACAATAAAAATGATTGGGGGTACGGAAGTACAGATTAGTCAGATATAGAAGTGTTAGATTTCTCTGGAAGATGGCATGCCTAGGCTTTATTTTCTATGTTGATTAAAAAGTTGTTAATTTAAAAATTTACCTCCCCTCCCTAAATAGAATAACATCCTGTGTTGTCTTTCATGTGGATTATTTCATGTATTTTGTACAGCCCTATCGGTCTTCTGATGTGTGTGTGTGTGTGCCCGTGTGCATGCATGTGTGCTTATGCATGTTTCTTCATGGCAGTGGGTAGGCATGTACTTCTACCCTCCGTGGTACTCATTCCTTCATTCGCTTATTACTTATTCTAATAAGCAATTTTTTTTCCAGAATTTTCTATTCACCAGACATTATGGTAGCTGCTGAGTTTTTATTTGTATTATAGTTGTGGTGCCATTACTCAAGTTGATGTGAATTGTTCTCACCTATCAATTTGCTTATCTAAATTCTATCATCTTTCAAGGCCCAGTTCTAGTTTAAATACTACCAGGAATGAATCCCTCCATCCCTTCAGCGTTCACGGGTTGATTCTCAATGTCTGTAGGGGTGTGGTGCAACTATATTGGTAAGACAGAGTTCTCTGAGTGTAACTGACAGAAACCCAACTCAACTTAGTTTAAGCCAAAAGGGGTTGTATAGACTCTCAGAACCAAATTGGGGGAAGGGCAGGAGCTGACCCTTTGGATTATTTGGAGTAAGGAAGTCTGAGCCTCTCAGGGATCTCTCTGCTTTCCTCTATTTCCGTCTTTGCTTCTCTCTGATGTTCTTGTTGTTTTCTTTCACTCCTAGAGCACACTACTGGACCATTGGGTGGAGTTGAAATGTGACCTATATAAGCTTTGAACTTACACCCTATGGCTTTGTAATCAGAGAAGGAAAAGATCCCAGGGGAGGTTTCTGATTGGTCCAGCCAGAATCCCAAGACCATCTCTGTGGCCTGTTACTATAAGAAAGGGACATTGAATACTGGGTTGACAGGAACAGTAACCACTACAAAGCCTGTCCTGAAAAAATTTACATAGCCTTGTTTCGAAAAAGATAAAAGACTCTTGTGTTGCTTATTCTGTGTTAATTATCTCCTGTGGCTCAATATGCAGTCCCTGAGGAAAGCAATCACAACTTGTGTTCTCCTGTTAGATCAGGTCTGGTCCTAACTAATGTGAGGAAGAGCTAGGTTAGGGCTCATTAGACACACCCACTCCCAGGAAAGAGATCCTGAAGGGCCACTGTGGTCTCTTTCATTTGAGATCCCAGAGCTCTTTGGAGACAAGCCACAGGGTTTTCAAACACTGTCAATAGCCATTTGTACCCAAGTCCCCTGGAGATTGCTGCACATCCACTCCCAGTTAAGTTGGAATCAGCAAGCATTATTCTGGTCCTCTTTGGTCTGAGACATGGCCTGAGCAGTGGTGTGGCAGCAATGAACCCAGACTCAAGGTAGTTATTATGTTCCAATGTTTTTGCCTGGTCCTGGTAAGGGAGACAGTTCACTCAGTATCTCTTCTGGGGCCTTATACTTAGAGTCACTCAAAGGCCAGTCTGCTTTAGGGCAGTCTATGGAGCTGTTCACCAGGGCTGATCAAGGTGGGTCAGGAGGACAATTTGGGATGAACTCCCATTGAGAATTTTGATGAGGTATGGTGGCCAAGTCTGAGGTCAGACTACTGAGTTCAAATTTTGTTTCTGTAGCTTATTAGTTTTGAGATCTCTTGTAAGTTACTATATCTTTTTGTGCCTCAGTTTCCTGACCAGTAAATTCAGGATAATAAGGCATAATGTTAAATTCTGATAATCTTCACAGGTACTGACCAATTAGACCAATCACAGTAGACACTGGCCATGTCCTGGAGTGGGGATCTGGGGCCCTCTGCTCTGCTAATCCTTTAGTTGCTGAACGTGGGAGTCCAGATGGTGCTAAGTGGGGTCCAAATGACCAGGGTGGCTGCAGACACATTGAGGGGCTCAAGTTTTGAGTTTTACCACCAGTAAAAATTTCAATATTTTGTACTGCTATTCCTGTGGGATTGGCGAAATATTAACCCTGGGGATAGTTATTGTGCTTCACAGGGGTCTTGCCACATCCACTAGTTACTGTTGTGTAAGCCATGTCCTGCTCAACCCTAGGGGTATCATTCACCTTGGACCCACTGTCGATGTGTGGAGTTATAATGACAGTTTTCTGGCAGACAGAAAGAATTCTGTTTTTCTCTCAGGGAAAGAATGCCTTTTTCTAATTTGCAGTGTGTTTTCATATGGGTTAGTTGTGGGGCTGGTTGCTGTGAAGATTAAATGAGATAACCCATCCCATGTGCTTAGAATAATGAAGGTGTATAGAAAAACCTCAGTGGAGGTTAGCTATTTCTCTCTGTAAATGAAGTGATGCTGACACACTCACAGCATGCAAAGAAGTAGCTCTGTATCACTCAACTCGAAACTTGTTGTACAACACTATCTGCAGTGTAAAATGAATTCACATTAAAAAATAAATTCTGCCTTTATCTTTTATCCCCAACATTGAAAAATTTCAAACATTCAGCAAAGTTGAAAGAACTATACATTGAACATTCGTGTGTCCACAATCTAGATTTATTTTTATTATTATTATTTTAAAAATATTTATTTATTTATTTATTTGGCTGCGCCGGGTCTTTCGTTGTGGCACGTGGGATCTTTGTTACTGCGTGAGGGATCTTTGTTGCCGTGTGCAGGATCTTTTAGTTGCGGCATGCGGGATCTAGTGCCCTGACCAGGGATCAAACCCGACCCCTTGCATTGGGAGTGTGGAGTCTTAACCACTGGACCATCAGGGAAGTCCCCACAATCTAGATTTAAACATGAACATTTTTTCGTATTTGTTTTGTCATATATCTATTTACCTATCCCTCTATCCATCCACCAATTCATTTAAAAATGCATTTCAAAGTAAGTTAAAGGTGTCAGCATACTTCACTCAAACTTCAGCATGCATATCATTGACTAGAGTTTAATATTTGTTTATGGTTCCTTTTTTTTTTTTTTTTTTTTTGCAGTACGTGGGCCTCTCACTGTTGTGGCCTCTCCCATTGCGGAGCACAGGCTCCGGACGCGCAGGCTCAGCGGCCATGGCTCACGGGCCCAGCCACTCCGCGGCATGTGGGATCTTCCCGGACCAGGGCACGAACCCGTGTCCCCTGCATCGGCAGGCGGACTCTCAACCACTGCGCCACCAGGGAAGCCCTATGGTTCCTTTTTGAGGTAAAATTTACATACAGTGAAATATACAAAGTTTAAGTGTGCCATCTGATAAGTTTTGACAAATTGTTGGAGAAGATCATCGAGAGGACAAGAGGACATGACCACAGGTCGACCTGTGAGCCCAACTCTGGGCAGGGGGAGGCTCCTCACCCCCACCTCTACCCTTGGAATGAATGTAGGCTCTGCCCACTGTTCCCACAGTGGGAACCATTTTCAAGGACGTAGCTTTGAGAGAGTAAGGTGTCATTGAGAGCATCTGGACAGTATATGTGTCTGAACCCAGTAAGGCCTCTTAATAAACCTTTAAGATTTGTCTTCCCGACGCCCAAAGCAAGACTGGTATGTAAGTTCCCTTGCTTTTTAGAACTGCCATCTCCCATCTGGAGTGGTCTGCCTCTGTCTTCCATGTCTCTTTACCTTCCATGTATGGGGGCTGGTGTGTGCACCAAAACAAATGCATACACCTGGGTAACCCAGGTGTCCCCCCTAAAACATAGAACGTTATCATCACCCAGAAAATTCCTTGTTTCCCTTCCCAGTCAAGAACCACCTCCACGACCGCCAGAGGCAAGCACTGCTCTGATTTTTTTTCCCCTTGCTATGGATTAGTTATGCCTGCTTTAAAACTTCATGTAAATGGATTGATAAAGTATTTATTCTTTCATGTAGGACTTTCACTCAGGATAATGTTTTTGAGATTCATCCATGCTGTTGAAAGTATTAGTAGGTCTTTTTCTTTTAATTTATGAGTAGTATTACACTGTATGAATTCAACAGTTTGTTTAGTGTTCTGTTGATGGACACCTGGAGTTTCAGTCTGGGGCTATTACGAATAAACATTCACTGTGAACATTCTAGTACACATCTTTTTGTAGATGTATGCTTTCATTTCGTGGGATATATATGTAGGAGTAAAACTACTGGGTGATAGGATATGTGTATGTTTAGTTTTATAAAAAAACTCCAGACCATTCCCCAAAGTAGTTGAACCATTTTATGCTCCCACCAACATGTATGAGTGTTTACAGTTGCTCTGCATCCTTGCTACTGTTTGGTGTTATCAGTCTCTTTGATTTTAGCTATTCTCATTGGCTGTGAACTGGAATTGGGTTTTAATTTGCTTTTCTCTATTGAGTAATTACTTGAGAGCTTTTTCTTGTGCTATTGGCTGTTTACATAGCTTCTTTTGTGAAGTGTCTGTTCAAATCCTTTACCCAGTTTTTAAAATCTTTATTATTTTGAACTAATTTTAGGCTTACAGAAAAGTTACAAAAATAGTATAGACTTCCTGTATGTGCCTCATCTGGCTTCTTCTAATCTGACATCACATATAACCATAGCATAATTATCAAAACTGGGAAATTAACATTGGCACAGTACTGTTAACTAACTATAGATTTTATTCAAATATACCTGTTTCCCTACTCATGTCCTTTTTCTCTTCCAAGATTCTGTCTAGGTTACCAATTGCATTTAATTATTATTTCTAATGCCCTTCCCCCTCTTTAAAAAACTTGGTTTGTCTTTTTATTAAGTTCTATGTGTACTTTATATATTCTGAATACAAGTCTTTATTAGACATTAGGTTTGAAATATTTTTTTTAAGTCTGTGGCTTACCTATATTTGCTTAATGTTAAATTTGATGGGCAGATGTTTAAAATTTTGATGCTAATTTATCATTTTTTTGGTAATGGCTATTACTTTCTGTGTCCTATTTAAGAGATCTTTGTCTATCCACAACTTGTGAAGGTATTCTCCTGTTTTCTTATAGAAAAGTTAAAGTTTTAACTTCTGTATTTGGATTTATAACCCGTTTGAAGTTAATTTTTATGGATGGTGTGTAGTGGGGATTGAGGCTACTATATTTTTCCCCCTTATTGATATCTAGTTGTTCTAGGACCATTTATTAAAAAGACTTTCTTTCCCAATTGATTGCTTTGGTTGGAAATCAAATGATTTTAAAATGTCTGGCATTGATCTATTTTTCTATCCTTATGCCATTACTATACTGTCTTGATTACTGTAGCTTTAGAGTAAACCTTGAAGTTGGTTAGTGTTAATCCTCTAAAGTTGTTCCTCTTTTTCAAGATTACCTTGGCTATTCTAGGTACTTTGCATTTTCATACAAATTTTAGAATCAGCTTGCTAATTTCTACAAAAAACGGCTATGGTGTATTTACTGGGATTTGGGAAGAAATGGCATCATAAAAATGTAGTCTTCCAATTCATGAACATGATACATTTTTCAACATTATTTTAAAATATTTACAAATTTTCTGTAATAGTAAAGTCTTCCTCTTGAGCTTCTGTCAGCAATATTTTGTAGTTTTTATGTCTTGTACATCTTTTGATAGATTTATTCCTAAGTATTTTATGTCTTTTGAAGATGTTGTAAATAGAATTTTAAGGAATTTTATTTTCCAGTTTTTTAGCTACCAATATATAAAAACACAATTGATTTTTGTATGTTGACCTTGCAAAATTCTCTTAGTAGCTCTAATAGTTGATTTGTACATTCCTTAGAATTTTCCAAGTAAATAATTACATCATCTTTGATTATAGACAGTTTTACTTCTTCCTTTCTGATCTTTTTGCCTTTCTGTTTTCTTGCCTTACTGTACTAGCTAGCATCTTCAGTACAATACTGAAGAGAAATAATAAAAATGCCCTTTTCCTGATTTTGTGGGGAAAGTGTTCAATATTTTATCATTGATTATAATAATAATGTTGTTGTTTTTTTCCTTAAGTGCCCTTTACAGGTTGATGTAGTTCCCATCTATTCCTAACTTGCTGAGAGATTCTAGCAAAATGGGCATTGAATTTAGCCAAATGTTTTTCTTGTGTGTCAATTGAAATGATAAAATTTTCTCCCTTAATCTGTTAATATGATAAATTACATTGATTTTCCACTGTTAGACCAAACTTACATATCTGGAATAAGCTCCAGTTGATCATGATATAGTACCATTTTTATGTATTGCTGTATTTGATTTACTAATATTTTACTAAGGATTTTTTTGTTTATGTTCATGAGGGCTATTATTTTGTAATTTTCTTTCCATTTTTGTAATTTTCTCATCAAGCTTTGTATCAAAGTTATGCAAGCCTCAGAAAATGAGTTGAGAAACAATCTCTTATTATTTTCTGAAACGGTTTAACATTCATATTAGTTAATCTATGAATCTTTGATAGAATTCATCAGTAAAATTATCTGGGTCTGAAGTTTTCTTTGTGAGAAAGTTTTTGATAATAGGCTCAGTTTCTTTAATGGATAGAAATGGGACTATTCCTATTCCTATTTTATTTTGCATCATTTTTGTAAGTTATATTTCTCGAGGAATTTACAGTTTCATCTAAATTGTAAAAAAATTTCCTTTACGTTGTTCATAATATCCTCTTTTTGTCCTTTTAATGTCTGTAGGATCAGTAATGATATCCCTTTCTTTACCTTCATTCCTGAAGGTAATTTGTGTTTTCTCTCTTTTTCTCTTAATTGGTCAGGTTAGGGATTTATCAATTTTGTTATTGTTTTCCAAACAATCATGTTTTGGCTTAATTTATCTGTTTCTTTTTATTTACTTCTACTCTTATCTTTTATTATTTTATTCCTTCTACTTACTTTGGGTTTATTTTGTTTTTCTTTTTCAAGCTCTTATGGGAAAATATGAGGTCATTGATTTTTGTGACAAATTGCATTTTCCAAAGCTGGTCATAACAATATCTCTTATCCCACCTGCTCTTCTAGAACTTTATTACACCTTATCAAGAGTGAAGTTGAATTCCCCTCCCTTTGAACTTGGCGATGGGGGGCTTATTATTCACTTGTAACAAATACAATGTAGTGGAAGAGATGCTGTGAGTTTCGAGTTAGGTTATGAAAGAGCCATGCAGCTTCTGCCTTGTTAGCAGTCAGTTTTATGCTTGGAACCCAACTCTTCATGTAAGAAGGCCAGTTACCCTGAGGGCTTAATGCTGTGAGAAAGCCAAGCCATGTGTACGTGTTGGGATGGGCCTAGCTTTCATCTTCTCCCAGCCCAGGAACCAGACAAGTGAATATTAAGATGATTCAGGATCTAGCTGAGTCCTCCCCAGGCTTCACGTCTTTTCACTTGAAGCCTCTTCACTTTCTAGGTGCTGTAGTAGCCTCCAATTCAGCATCCTATGTGGTGCCTACTGAGGCTAGCAGAAGACTATGTAAAACATAGAACACACCCAGGGTCAGACCCTTCTTTCAAGTGTCAACACTCCTCTGTTTCTGCCTGCTTCTGCTGACCCTAATGCTTTTGGGTGGGTTGCTCTGATAGAAGCTCTTCAGTCATTCTTTACCAGAAGAGGAAACTCAGCATCTATCTTTTAAATCCATGAAATTGTATTACCTACTATGTTTACAGAGTTAATCTGTTTAATACAGATATTTAGTATTTGTCACAAACTTGTTTCAGGATTTTTTTCAGTTTTTAACATATCGGGAGTCCCCCTTCTGGAAAGCCTGTGGTCCCTCTGAGCCGGTTCTCCATCAGCTCTCAGAGAGCAGCCGGAGAAGAACTGGAACTCAACTTCAGCTGCTCTCACTCCTGAGTTCATTATGGAGATCCATGTGTCCTGTCCTAAATAACTGGCCTTGGAAACTTTGGCAGAGCTAACCTTGCTCCTTGGGTAGAATTTTTAGAGAATAGATACAGCCCAACAAACCCAAAAAACAAAGTGGTAAAAGAGAAAAATGAAGACTTCCAGGACTCAAGGGAAAAGCTACTATCTACAAAGAAATTCTGAAGGCCACAGGCTGGAGGGACTGGGGGCAGTTGGAGAAGGTCTCACCTCTGGCCACGGTGGCTGCTACACCAGGAGGGCATTTATCTCTGCATTCCTGTCCACCGCCCCCCCCAGCCTGCACTGAGCTTGTCTCAGCAGCACTGAATGCTGTCTGCTTTTCTGTGATGTCTTGTTTTGGGTTGAGTTCTTTTTGGCTGGGATAGAACATTGTCCACCTCTGCTCCAGGAGGCGGGAACAGAGATGGCTTTGCAGGAAACAAAAAGTGAGACCTATCCTCAGAGTTAATTGAAGCTGATTGTTATAATTTATTAAAAGTGCAATTCTGTTCAGAACATGAAATGGGGATAATGGCTTAACAGACACATAAATGAGTGTGAAATCATGCACAGCTGAGAAGGGGGCCCAAGATAAAAGTGGAGAAGGGGTAATGGTGCAGAGAGAGAACCAAAGTTTCTGATTAAAGCCACACCTAATCAACTGTGAAGGTTATCACCAAGAATTCAAGAAACAAGCCTCTCATAGGGAGGTCTGCAGTATTATGGGTGCACAATTAGGGAGAGAAGTGAGTGTGGGAGCTGTGTAATATGAGAAAACAGGCTGAGTACAGAGATTGGGGAAAAAATAAACAAATCAGGCATCTGCCCACTTCGTCTTTTTCTTTTCAGTCTCTACACCCTTTTTTTTTAAAAAACTAAAAGCACAGATCTAACTTACAGTATATGTAAAAAGATCAAGTTTTGGGTTCAAGCAGCCCCCTCACTTTTTATCTATGTGATCTCAATTTTCTAATCTGAATAATGGGAAGAATGATGAGTGAAGCTGAAGGACTCTTGTGACAATTGATTGAAATAAGCTATCCAAAACACCTAATACAGTGCCGAGCCATGGGAGCTGCTAAAGCTGATTAGTTTACTCCCCTCTTACACTTTTCTCCTTCTCACTGGGCCAATTTCTTTTACTCCTAATTCAAGTATTAACTGGGTTTATTGTTAGAGTTCTAGCCTTTCTATATCACACAGAATTACAGATTCATATACTCCTTGATGTGAAAGGGATCATAGAATTTAAGAGAATTACCAGACATCTTTCAACTTGTTATCAAGTCACAAGTATTTATTTAACATTCTCTATGTGCCGGTCACTGTGTCAAGAGTTGGGATCCAGCACTGAACAGTATCAACCCAGTTCTTGCCATTTGTGGAACTTATAACCTAGTGGGAAAGAGGCTTTCTTTAAGCAAATATTACGCAGATAACTGATCAATCAGAACTGTGCTAAGTGGCAGAAAGGAGAGGTGAGTGCTCTGCAAGTACAGTGGAACATGATGTAGAAGCTGGTGTAGACTGGAGCATCCATGCAGGGAAGGGTGGCCCCAGAGAAGTGGCTTTGTGTTGAGACCTGAAGGATGAGCTGGAGTTGGCCAGGTGAAAAGTGGGAGGAGGAGACTCATTTGAGAAACTGAAAAGAGTCATTGTAGCTAGACAGGGGTGGGATGGGTGGGGAGGGTTCAGGGAATTGGTGGTGAGTTGGGTGGTCTGGGTGGTTGGGAGCTGTTGAGAAGAGAGGCTTAAGGAAGCTGAAGAGGAGAGGTAGGCAGGGGCTAGATCCTGCTGTGGAGGCATCTCCAGGGAATTGATAGGACAAACCAAACAGAGCAACGATCTTCCTTCCCTTAGGTCTTATGGATGGTTCTCTTCTGCTGTCCATGGCAATTCAAGGCTGTGTAGGGTAAACACAGAGCTGATGAATGCTTGAAGCTAATACTTTAAAGGAGTCAAGTCAAGGAATCATTTCTTTCTAAATAGATTAATGAAATGTCAAACAATGAGTCTAAGTGGTCTTAGAATGTTTTTCTAGTTGGGAAGTGGCCAGAGTGGAATGTTGACAGCAAGTTGTATAGATTTTCATTTTCATTAAAAAAACATACTTAACATGTTTGGAGAACAGTCTCAAAGAATGCTTCTTTAGAATCTTTTTACCCAGTTCACTGTTAACTGCAGGGAATCCCTCACAGAAACCTGTAAATAAGCAACTCTGGAATTAAATTAGCTCCCAGCTATCTTAAGCAAATATCCTGCAAGGGAAATTGTGTTATCTAACTGGCCAGTTGATTCTTGGCTTTTTTCGGCTTCAAGAAAGAATTTAAATGGAATCCCTGTGTGTTACTCTCATTTCAAATCCTCTGGAGCAGATAAACATTATCATGAAACTGGCCAAGGATGAAATTTAAATAAGTAGTGATTGGAAAGGATGACAGTAAGAGTTTCCAACTCACAAAAACAGACAAATTAGTTTAATTAACTGCAAAATTTGGATGACAAAGATATGGGGGGAATTATTTATGTTGATGTGAGATGCATGCTCAGTATTTTTGTAAACAAACCTATTAGGGGAAAGGAACTCCATGAATATAATCATCCCTCAAAAATGCACCAGCAGAGAGCAATTTGGAGCCAAGAACATAATTTTCTCCTTGCAAGTTTACTGTCCCTTTATATGGCAGCATAGATTACAGGCCTCTCCTCACCAAAATGGATCTTCCTCCGTTGTGCCATTACAGTACCGGTCTGACTGTGTGTTTGTGTGGGGATCATGGTGGCTGCTCATATGGTTGAATCATTGTCTGAAAAGAGGAGATAGAGGCTGCCTTTGTGCTAGAAGCAGCCATCCTTTCCTGATGACTGGGGTGAAAAGGACTTTGAATAGACAGTAGAGCACAGCATGGAGTGGTGGAAAGTCATTACCTTGGCCCAATGGTTAGCAAGAGATGGTTTCAAATCAAAGTAGACAGCGAAATTCTACTGTCCCACCTCCCCCATCATGAAGCCACGTATGCACATATAGTTTCCAATTTGCTCTTCTGTTATTCTGGTTGTGTAGACAAGGACTAAGTCCTGATATAGCAAATTAGAGATCAGTGTGTTTTAAACCTGGAGAACTAGAAAAATATTTTGTTAAGCCCACAGTATTATGTAAGTTGCTTATTTCTATAGGGAACATCTATTGATTTTGTTTATCCAGGAATCTCCTCACCCCCTTTTTTGAGAACTCCCTTTTCTTCTTCTTTTCTTCTGCATCCTCTCTCCCCTCTTCCCCTCCCCATCTCTTCTTGCACCACCCACTTACCATCTCCTGTGGATCAGGTGAGCTGTCAATCATGATACAGTAACTCTGGCTGTGGACTGTAACTCAGGTTCTGGCCAGTCATAATACCATATTTTTCGGACAGTGATTGGTCCGTAAGTAGATTCATGATCCAAGCAGGGCCCATCAGAATTCTTTCCTGGGAGTGGTAAACAGACATTGGGAGAGGGAATATCTTTCCGTTGGAGAAGATAAGCTGGAAGGAAGTGACTCCAGGGCTGCTGCTGCCATCCTTTTTGCAATCTGCAGAGACACCAAAAGCTGAGAAGAGTCAGACATGTAATTTCAGCATAGTTGAATCCCTAATTTCAGTCCCTGAGGCTCTGGTTCTTATAGCATTTCCTCCCTCCCTCCCTCCCTTCCTTCCTTCTTTCCTTCTTTCCAACAATTGCTATTATTATTATTGAGAATTTATGATATTTCAGATACATTTCTAAGGGAGGGGCAATTATGGTGAACAAGACAGACAAGTCCTTGTTCTCTTGGTCTTTATGTACAAGGGAGAGAAAATAGACAACAGATTAGTAAGCAAATGAAAAATTACAAGAACTGCAAATAGTGGTAAGTGCTGTGAAGGAAATAAAATAGAAGATGACATGATAAAGTCTGACTCCAGGTGGGGAGGATAGCTCATGTTGCTTGAGTGGTCAGGGAAAGCGTCACTGAAGGACAAGAAAAAACTGACCATGTGGAGATTTGGAGAGCAAGAAGTCCAAGAGAAGAAACAGCCAGAACAGAACGATTGATGAGGAAAACTTCAGTATGTTAAAAGAAAGAAAAGAAAAAGTGATGGTGGAAAAAATAGAAGAAGGAGAAAGTAGAGTAAGATCAGATTGGAGACTAGTGAGGCTTACAGTCCTTGGCCAGGAGATGA
Source organism: Physeter macrocephalus (assembly GCF_002837175.3). NCBI lineage: Eukaryota > Metazoa > Chordata > Mammalia > Artiodactyla > Physeteridae > Physeter > Physeter macrocephalus. The sequence continues at coordinate 50,074,053 of NC_041222.1, forward strand.
GATTTTGTTCTAGAAACTGAGGGAAGACTTTGGAGAGTTTTAAGCAAGAGGATGACAATACTAAATTTGAATTTTAAAGGGACTATTTTAAATTCATTCAAAAGGACTATTTTGGCTACTATACAGCAAATAATTATAGGCAGGAAAGAGTAGAAGCCAGAAATCTGATTCAGTATTTTATTAATTAGAATGATTATAATTATAACAAAGCTAATAAGAATATGATTATATTATTAATACACAAACAGGTCCAGAATCATTCTCTAGTCTCACAAATGTCATTCAAGACCCAGGCTCTTTCCATCTTTTAGCATGTTATGCTCAGCATATTAACTTTGTTTTTAGGCCTCTATTCTCTTGTTTACCAGACAGCTGCCTTGGTTCCAGGCATCTTATGTAGACACACAACCTGAATGATGGAGGGACTGTCCTCTAGTGATTCTCTTTATTATCAGGGAAAACCCTTTCCAAAGCCCCTTCCCACCCTAGAGACCAGGGTTGAGGCACATGTCAAAGGGAACTAGAATTACCACAGTTGCATTAAACCCATTGTGGTTCTTTCCTTTCCGTGGGCACAAAAAAATCAAGATTTACCAACAAAGAAGAAGGGAGGCAACTAACAGTGTCTTCCATGATTGATTTGATTACTCTGAATAATTACTCTGAATAATCCAGATAACTTTTAAAAACCTTTAACTCCCCTCCCCGCATATTTGATCATGTTAAACTATCTTTGACAGAAGGGGACACCTTGTTTAATGGTGTATTCAATAGTTTTATCACAGTCTGCATTGAATTTTGAAAACCGCTAGGTACTATAATTCACGGTAGGTCTTACTGAGTTTGTCATTTAACAACTCTTCTTGACCAGTGAGCTCTCTTTTGTTGTCTTTGGGTCTAATGGGGCCAAAGATGGTGACTGGCAAGTCCATGTGACATTGTTGTTGCTTGTGGATTGGTCCTTCTGAGACTGCTATGAGATAGATTCAAATCATCACTCTCCTGGTCCATTCCCTCATCTTCTTTGTCATTTTCATCTTGCTCATCAATGTACCCATCTTCATTTGTGTATGTTGGTGGCCTGACAGTTCCTCTTCTCCTGAAATCAGCTGACATTTTTTTCTGATTGCCCTTGCTCTGGATTCCTTTGGCCAAGGTTCTGGCCCTGCAACTTCATCATGAAACTCGGCGCTTATCCTGTTGTCTTTGCTGCTGCTGACCTCGTCCGTCACACTGTTCATCCTCCATTTAGCTGGAAGAGGGTTGTTTCTCAGGGAGCCTCCAGACAGCAGTTCTGGATTCCTTTCCAAAGCCAGAATGCTACTTCTATCCTATGAGCTGTCTCACTGCTGTCATAACATAGCCAATATAGTCATTTCTCACTGAAGTTAGTCTGAGTTTGATTTCTGTCACTTATTACCAATGTTCATGACTAAATGTACTTACCCTGTATAGATTGTATTCTAAATGAGAAGAGGAAGACAAGTATCGATAAGAAGGCTTAAAAGGGAAGACTGCCTTGTCCTATTTAATCAGCTGAGTCAGGGACGGTGCTGGGCAGAATTTTCTTGGCTGTCAGTTTGAAGCCTGTGAAATTTCTTTCCCTATCCAGGCTCAGTCATTATTTAAAATCATTCAAGTCAATGTCACCAGACTCTCCTGAGAGAAGCAGACAATGGCAAAGTCCACTCTTGTATATAACTTCTGTAACCCTACTGTCATGCTTTATTGAGTCTCTCAACCAAAAATGTCTTTTTTTTTTTTTTTTTTTGTGGTACGCGGGCCTCTCACTGTTGTGGCCTCTTCCGTTGCCGAGCACAGGCTCCGGACGCGCAGGCTCGGCGGCCATGGCTCACGGGCCCAGCCGCTCCGCGGCATGTGGGATCCTCCCAGACCGGGGCGCGAACCCGGTTCCCCTGCATCGGCAGGCGGACGCGCAACCACTGCGCCACCAGGGAAGCCCCCAAAAATGTCTTTTAACTGGACACTGGATCTGGCTTTACATACGTATCAGGTAAATAGCTACCCAACTGGAGAGATTCAAGAAGAAATTACAAGACTCTCTTGCTTTCCGTCTTCCTATAAGCAGCTGAAGTTGCAACATCCCTAAAGGAAGCAAAATCCAACTGTCATCTGGTAAGAGAGAGGAAGGACACATAGCAACTCAGTATCATATCAGCTTGAATTTGTTTATAATATCAGCTGATATATTGCGTCACTCAAAGTGGTAGGAAAATGGGCCATAGACTGGATACATTTTGATAATGGTGATGATTGAATGAAACACAGTTCAGGACAAGATCACAGACTCTTAGGATTAAAGGAATTCTCAGGTTTGTTTCATTTTCTGCCTAAGACCATGTAGTCCAGGGATGTTTAATTTAAGGTCTAGACTTTAGGGGGTTTACACCTCCCCTAAAATAATATGCAAACTTTATAGGTCTGGGCAATTTTTGATAAAGAAGACGGTTAATAGCTTCCATTAGATTCTTAAAATGGGTCTGTGACTAAATACGTTTAGTCACTGAGGTCCAACCTCATCCCCTCCCATGTGTGAGTTCTTACAGCATCCCTCCCTGTGCACAAAGAGTCCAGTCAGAGAACCCCTCCCTCCCTCCTCCTGCTCCCCACTTTCCCTTTTAGAAAGCAGCCAGTTTAGTGCCAGCTTCTCAAACTGCAGTAAGCAGAACCCTGTGGTATGTGAAGAGGGATGGGAGGCTCGAAGATAAACAAGAACCATCTTCCTTGGGATACTTTTGCTAGGAGATTTGGACAAAAACTTATTTTAATATTTAAGAACAAATCTCATATATGATGATAGAGCAAGCAGGTACAATTTACGTGACTTTGTAAGTTAAAACATGAAGCTTACACTCAGCAGCCCCTCTGGGCTCTGCCCATTCACCCTGACGCATGATTTCACACGTCCTGGGGGATATTCGGGGTGCTTTGATAGAAAAGTTGCAGAGGCACCAGTGTATTAAAAAGGATACAGATTATGTAGTAGAAAAACCTGGGTTCCAAACCCACCTCAACCTCTTATTAGTTCTGTATCTTTGGAAAAATAGTTCTAGCTTCTGGGAACCATCCTTTCCTCAGTTATAAAACAAGGATAATAAAATCCCCCACTGAGTTGTGGGCTTCAAGGAAATAAGGACTGAGGGGTGCCTGGCTCACCGTATTTACATGAGCTGAAATTTGCCTCCAGGAAACTGGTCTTAGTTCTGTCTTCTGGGGCCTCCGGTGTACAGATATCCATCTTTTTCCTTCCTCCAGGACAACCCTTCAGTCACATAAAAAATTTGTGGTAAAATATGCATGACATAAAATTTACATTCTAACCATCTTAAAGTGCATGATTCCATGGCACTTAGTACCTTCACAATGATGTGCGACCATCACCATTATCTAGTTCCAGAATTTTTCATCACCCCAAATGGAAACCCTGTACCCGTGAAGCAGTCACTCCCCATTCTCCCTTCCCTCCAGCCCCTGGCAAACAATACCCTGCTTTCTGTTGCTATGGATTTGCCTACTCTGGATATCTCATATAAATGGAATTCTACAATACATGGCCTTTTGTTTCTGGCTTCTGTTTTTCTTGAGCTCAGAGCAATGAAGGGACCAAGGACAGCTTAGGTGAAAGAAAGGCAGGAGAAGCACTAAGGGATTGAGAAGGGCAGAGACAAACCTATTTGGCCTCATACTGTAGACCCAGGTCCCCACTTTTATGCCTGGCAGTCAAAGTCCAGCCCTGTTGCTGCGGGCTCACAAGGCCTGGCACAGGCATCTGTGCCAGGCATCTGAACGTTGAGTCTAGGCCTGGGGCACCATCAGATCCAAGGTCGGCTTGGGCAGCAGGTGCTTGGGAAGCAATCTTTCAAGCCCGGCGAGTCCAGCTGGATGCCATGCGCTGTTTATCCTTGTATGGCACGACGGAGCCTCGTTATAGGAACGGCACTTGCCCAAACATTCACAGGAAAGGCAAACCAGACTGGCCTGGCTGCGGCCTTTGGAAAAGCAGAAAGGCCATTCATGGTTGCAGGCAGCGAGCTGCATGGGTAATTAAATCACTCCCGAGGAAAATCTGGTTTGAGCACTAAAGGTCACGGCTATGATTTGTCTGTGATTCTTTGTCAAGACGTTTTTCTAACCAAGTACCACATAAAGAGTCCATTATATGGGCTTCGGGGCTGCCTGCTCGCCCAGGGATGGGAAGGGAAATATTTGTGGGCCGGCCCTGTTACAAGCACCCTCCTTCCTGGAGGAGTCTGCCTTTTGTTGACTCAAGTCCTAATTCACGTTGTGGGGAAGTTAGTGTAACTAGAAGTTTAGGGTCTCATAAAAGACTTTAACTAGTTTCACCAAGATACAGATGGCTGAACAGTAAACATTGGAAAGGCCCAGCGCTGGGTGAGAAGTTGGGAGAATGGAGCCTGAACTGTGTTTGTGTTTTGCTTTAACAGTTCCAGGTTGGTTTCAGTAAATCACTGGGTTAGGCCTGGGGATTTGTGCTTTTCCCCAGGGTCCTCTCTTGTCCTTTCTCACACAGAACACATAGAGAAACCAGTGAATCAAATCGGGCTTAGGGCTTGAAAGTTGTAGGCATTTTCAGAGGCTCTTTGAGGAAACTGGTGTTGGGTGACAGCTCAAGCAAACTGGCCCCTCTGTGGGAGCAGGAAGGCCAGTGAATCACACAGCCTTGACCGTGGCAACCCAACCCCCACAGAGAGAAAGGAGAGTTCCCATTGCTCAAGGAGCAGCCCAAGTGCACAAGCTTCTCCTCCTATGGAAACTCCAGCTCAATCCCTACCTCCTCCATGAGCCCTAAATAATTTAAAGCTTTATTTTTCTCCCGAGTAAAGTAAGACCAGGGCAGGTATGTCAGCTTAATGACAGCATCAGAGACCTAGGCACCTTTGACCTCTTTGCTCTTCCATTCTTTAGTGTGTGGACCCTGTTTTAGCTGGGACTATGTTTGTTGCATTTAGTGTAAAAAAATAAAAATATGTGATTTTTTTTCTCTTCCAGAAAGAAGTCTGGAGGCAGGAAGTCCAGTTTGGTGATTCCTTGATGTCACCAGGGATCAGAGTCCTTCTAGATTATCACTCTGCTATTTCTGGGATGAGGCTCTCACCCTCAGGGTCTAGGATGGCTGTCCTAGCCATCAGATCTGAGTTCTAGGCAATGCTGTGGGGAAGGGGAAGTGTACACTCTGACTTTGTTAATGTTAGAAAAAAACAGTTTGGAAGCTGGGGAGATGACAGTGATGACCAGTAGTTGAGATCAAACTAAGATGAAGTGGTAATTTTATTGATTTATTCTAAAGTGTATGTAGAAGAATGAGCCCACAAATGTGTGATCCCACATTTGGAGCCAGGATGCTGGGTTCACATCTTACTTGGTAATCATCGTGACCTTTGGCCTCAATTTCCCCAGTTATGCATCAAAGGGATTTGATTTTCCAAAAACCAGACCATGAGGCTGGGCTCCCTTGGATCAAGGATGTGGAGAGTTTCAGGATGGGCTTATTGGCAGGTTAGGAATCCTCTGAAAGGAATGAGTCCATAGCAAAATGCTGGGTGGAATCTAGGAAATGGAGCAGAAAAGCTGAGAGCCAGCGAGGTAGGACAAATAGCATGTGGGGCTAGAGATGGTAGGCTGCAGAGGAAATGGGAGAAACAAGTTTGGAATTGAGGTAGCCAGAAATCACAGTACCCGGGGTCAAATGAGCTATGTAAGAACTAATTCAATGCAGGTGGCCCATCTGCCCAACATCCGTCTTCTGTCAGAGCTTTCTGGGTCTGGGAGAAGTCCTTGAAAGGGGTGGAAGCTCTCAGGATAGGGCTACACGGTGCTCAGATCTCTTACAGCTCTAAAACATCTGTGAGTCTAAGTTGAATGAAGAGGTGATAAAAATTCTGAGGAAACATAGCTGGTCTGGGAGCTGCTGCCTCTTACCCCTCTAGTCCTACCTGATCTTGGGTCGGGCCACAGGCTTCACTGGCTCTGGAAAAAGAATGGGCAAAATTGATTTCAGTATATTCAACGGAAAAAAAAGTTCTCTCTCAGGTGGAGACAAATGGGTTAATCCAAACCAAAAGACCATGGAGAATTTCTGAGAGGAATTGTGCTCATCTTGCTTTTAAGACAACCTTGTGTGGTGTTTCTCTCTGGTTCTTGGGAAAGAAAAGATTGGGAGAGAATGAGCAAAGGCAAAGAAACTTTGCAGAAACAAGTTAAGGGCTGGATTTTAAAATTCCATACAGGCAAATATTCTGTGTTGAGAAAGACAGATGATTTTTTTTTATATTTCCTGAGGATACCAAGAGTTTTTCAGATGCTCTCAAGTAAGCAAGCATAGTCAGGTGGATGCTTTCAAATAGTTTCTTCAGCTGTCCGTGGGCTAGGATTTCAAGTCTCCAGAAATCACTGTTCTCTTTAACCAAATTCTCAGTAATTACTCTGCACATAATATGCACTAGTTCTTGATACTCTTGTATTTGATTTGACTGATGGCATGGGTAATAGAGAAGCAGGCGCAGGAGGATAAAACTGAGGGCTGTATTTCTCGCAAGAAACTAGCCCCTGTCTCTCGGGTAATGGGCATTTATCCTATTGTGGGGGTGGGGAAAATGGGAAGAGAGGGTTTCTGAAGGGGCTGTGGATCAATCCAACCTGCTGAGCTGAACTGTAATCAGCTCAGCCGGAGGGAATTTTCTGGTACGATGAGGAAAACTGAGAGTAGTGTAGTGTTTCAGACAAAACTAAAGGGCATTTTTATTTGTTTCTCTCTTGTATGTCTTGTGACTATCAAAAAAATAGAATCAGGACGTGCTTTGGCAGTTAGAGACTTCTATACTTCCAGGTGGAGGCAAAAAATTTATTAGGAACTATTTACAGCAGGTGAAGTCCCTTTTTTTCATGTTAGGAAAAACTACCTTGTTGATAAGGTAAATAGCAAATGAGTCCAAGGACCCTGAAAAAGAACGTTTTGAAGGTTTTCAATAATATCTTGAAAGTTAAATCGTCAAATGCTCATGATTTAAGATATATTAATTTCACCCAGATTATAGTTCAAAATATGTAGTGAAGAAACAACATAGATTTTCTCTAATTTGCAAAGCTTAAAAAATTGTTGGAGGAAAATATAGCAATATGGGATTTGGGCAACTTTCTCCTAAATGGAGAAAAGCCAGTGAACAGGACGAAAGCTATCTTCCATGGCACATTTCCAGGTATCACAGTGTATGTTGGTTATTTTCTTTAAGGTTGCAAGGAAGATACATGAATAAATGAATGAATAAAAGGTGATCTCTGTTTTCAAGAAGGCAAGATGCATACAGAAAAATATAACATATGGCTGCTGAAGATAAATGCTAATTGAGAAGCCTCAGTTGTGTTCAGAGCTTCACCATCTGCTTGATAACCCAGAAATAGAAAGTTAGGGTCATCTTTAACTTACCCCTTTCCCTTGTTCCCTACATGTGTTCCCAACTCTGGGCCTTGATTCCTCCCCCTGGAATTTTCTCCACCTGATCCTTCCCATCCCTCAAGACCAAGGTCATATGTTGACTTCTGCACAGAGACTTCCCTGATGTCCTCAGTACAAACTAACTTCTGAGGCTTAAACCTACTTGCAAAATTCTAGTTGATCTAGGGTGGACCACTTGCAGACTGTCTTTTGTCTGGGTTAGAGAAACGAGAATAACAGAAGGTTTTCTTTTCCCCTGTAAGATCAGAGCTGAACTGACTCATTTGACCCTCCACCATAGGCATTTTCAGGCCAGTTGGTCATACCCTCATACCTCACCTGTTTAGTAGGAAGAATAAGAAGCGGTAGACGTGCATCTCCTCAGAAGAAGCCTGGGCCTGTGGCCCACAGTAGGAGGGAAAGGGAGGGGGAGAGAAACAGGAGAGAGAGAGACAGAGAGGGTGAGAGAATGAGACAGAGTGAAAGAGAGAAACAGAGAGAGAGAGAGAGAGAGAGAGAGAGAGAGAGTGAGAGAAAGACAGACAGAGACAGACAGAGGGAAAGAGGCTGGGAAGGGCCCTATCCTGGGAGGGAGCAGGTCCAAAGCATCCCACTTTTCCAGCTTCATGACAGAAACCAATGCAGCAGGATAATGAAATTTTGGGACATATCAGCTATTGTGTTTCTCCTGCTGTTAATTCCTGTGATCTTTGGTTCTTTACTGGTCAGCCAGTGGCTGAGCTTGCTTTAGTACTCCAACAGATGAGAACCTCAAAGACCAAAGAAGCTGTACTTGGCTTTTGGAAACTCGTGACAGAAATAAGAGTCATGAGAGATGGAGGTGAGGGAAAGCTTTAGGGTCTGTGTGAATCAGAAGTAAGAGGCTGGGGAGATGAGCCAGCTTTATCCACCTATTTAGACCAGAGAAAGACTCCTGGGCACGAGGCAGCAGAGGTGTAGGGTGCTGGGTAGTTGGATTCTGGGCAATGACTGAAGTGCAGCACTTCAGTAGGGGTTCTAGGATAGAGTGGATCTGTGTCTTGCTTCTCAGGTGAAGCCCAGGAAAATGTCAAGCTTCTCAGTTCTCTTGTCCCATCCAGCCTGGCACATGGCATGTCTCTCAGCAAAGAGAACCTGAGATGGGCCCACCGATCTCCCACAGCCCCAGGGTGGCATGGGAAAACACCCCAAAGCACCCCTTTGCCCTCATACTACCTTAGAGAAGGCCTCTCACTTATCAGAGAGAACAGTGGGCCAGAAGAGGACTTGAATGTGGTCATCACACAGGGAGATGTGACACTTCCGGGAATGCCAGGGCAGAGAGATACAGGTGACAAGGACTGGAGCCAATGCATACTCATCCCCGGGAAGGACCTTGTGCAGAGATGATGGTAATTGAGGATGTGATACCTCCTCCTCATCAAAGGAGCTCTACGTAATTCGGGGGGATGTGGACACAAATATCTGGACAAAACCATAGAAAGAAAATCCTGGTTTGCCTGAGCTTATCCTAAGGTGAAGCTTCTCTTACCAAGAAGCGGGGTTTGAGATAGAAATATAAAACTAAAGAAAGGTACGTTTATTTGTTCATCTCAGTTTGTGGCCTAAAACAATTCATGTCTGCTATACAAATTATTGTATACCCTTGAGTGTTGTGTCTCCTCGTTTACTGGCGGAGTAAAGAGCCCTACCTATTATTAGTACAAATGCTATTAAAATGCCCTTAAATCTGACCAGCTATTAGTTCTCTTTGGAGGTGAGCTGAATTGGGGGGGTGGAAAGGCGGAGGAGACTTGAGCCTCCACTAGGGGCCACCAGACACCACAAAGCAGCAGATTCTGCTGTCTGATTCAACATTAGCCACTTCTGTGGAGTTCTTGCAAGCCACTTAGCAGAAGAATGTGTCATACTGAGTCCTAACCTAAACTTGCGCCCGATCCTCTATTTGCACTGAAACTTTTGGTGCAGGATTAGGAGGCCCTTTGCTTTTAGAGAGCTTTGTTGAAAGATTCTCCTTGAAAGGATGGAATGCTTCGTTGCTGAGAGCTGTTTTTGCAAATCGTTCTTTTCTTACAGAGAAGCTGATAATTTAGAAACCAGTTGGCACAGTCTCTGGTATCCTCAGAGACATAAGTGATGACTGAGTTCTCAGTAAAAACTCAGGGGGAGAGTCTTTTTCATTGGACTTCTGATTGATAGCATTGAACTCTTGTCAGTTACTGTGAGAAGTTCCCAGTTTAGGGAACATCTGGGAGGATGCTTTACCTTTGCCTGTTTCTGGGCCATGTAGACACTTTAAAAGCCATCTCTTTAGCACTTGGGAACCTAATCAATTGGATATCTCAATTTTGATTTTTAAATATGGTCTCTGAGTCTTAGGTGTTAGATGCAATGAAAGTGATGAGTAGCTTAGAAATGCTCTCCTGTCCTGCTGAAGCAAGCAGTCAGCATGCTTTCTGTGGCAGACCCAAGGCCTGCCATCCTCTTAAAAAGTCATCTTATCTTAAAACCAGATTAAAATCCTTCAGTAGATCCCCACTGAGTCCAAACTCCTTAGCCTGGCAACTGAGGGCTTCCTTAGTCGAAGCTGACCTTGATGTTAGGTCTTACCTGGCATCCCCTCATAGCCCGATACTCCAGCTATGGGAAAATGAGTGTTCGTGGAACACACCAGGTTTTTCCACACCTTTGTGCTTTTGTTTATACTGGTACCAGAATATCCTTCCCCTTTGTCCATCTGGTAAATACCCACTCGTATTTCAACACTCACCCCCTCCCTAAATCCTTCCCTGAACTTCTGAGAAATCCCAACTCTATATCCCTCATACCTCTGCTGCACCCTGTTTTATAGCCTCTTTAGGGCTTTGTTGGAATGATTTGGTCATGTGGCTCTCACCGTTTCTATATCATAAGAACTCTGAAGGCAAGAACTATGTCCCAGCTAGCTCTGTGTTCCTAATGCCTGTTGTCTAATAGGCCTTCAGGAAGTGTTTATTGAGTAAATGCAGTGTGCTTCGATTTCTGCAAAAACCTTGTAGTACTGCTAGTTTAACAGTGATGCCAGGTAGCTCTTTTCCAGTAAACTGGATGTGTTATGCTGAGGAGAAAGATTTCAGCTCAGCATTGGAAAGATCATGGTGCTGTCCAGTCCTGAGTTCAGGTCAAAGGAACCACTGAATTATCACCATCTAAAAACTGGGAAAAGGATTTTATTGTAATTCATCATGTATGGTTTCTTTTAAAGAGATTTTATTGCCATTAGGGAGTCAGCCAACCAAGACTACACCCTCATCTGAGAAGCTCCAAAGAAGCTCTTGAAATTAACTTCTGGAGAAGCCTTGCTTGAAGGGCAGATTCTAAGCAAACTGTGACACAGAGGAAATTTGCCTTTACCCAGCAATTTTTCCTCCTCTCTGTTTCCCACCCTGATCTCTCAGACTGTAACTAAGAGATTCAAGATGCTCCTTTTGAAGATCGTTGACTCTCTGAATACCTTTGATTATTAATACGCCTTACCGTGTATTATAATCACGTTTGTATGGTTATAGCCCTATGAGACCTTTGGGCTTCTGGACATCAGGCAAGTGTATCCTATTTACCTTTATATCCTTGGGCTCTATATAGTGCTACCATTGTCAGCACTCAATAAATGTTAGTTGAATATATGCCTAAATAAAAAGTATACAGATTTCCTACCTCCTACTATGTTTATGAAGTTTCCTCAAATTTTCCTGGAAAAGACTATGCCCCTATAAATTTTAGATTAAGTAAAAAAACACAAAACTTAGCACACTTTTCAAGATTGCCCTAATTCGCTAGTGGAACCAGAAGATTTCATACCCTCCATCTGTGGAGTACTTCATAGTTTAAAAAGCATAGTCACCACCTTTTCTCTTATTTGGTTTTTCTCATGACCCCGTGAGATGAGTGTTACTCTCAACATTTTACCAGTGAGAAAACTGGTGCTCAGAGAGGTTAGTGACACCCCAGAAGTTGCACAGTTAGCAATTTCCTGAGCCAGAGCTAGAACTTCAGTCTTTTGAAGATAACTCAGTGTTCTTTTCAATATAATACACCGCCTTCCCAGTTTAGTCACCTCTGGGCCTAGTGAGGTCTCTGATGGTAATTCAATACCAATTTTGGTTGCAAATTTAATTGAAATATTTTAAAACATGAGACTAGTGTTAGTGTTTTCCATTGTTCTAAGAATTATGTAGTAAATCATTGAAAAAGATATGCTTGTATTTCAGGCATAACGTTAATAGTACACCTACTGCAAAACAGAATCACTAAAATACTCTTAGCTCTCTGCTGGTACAGTGTATGCAAAGCATGCTATATACTCTCAACTTTTGACTTAAACCTAACATAAGAGCAACGGAAAAATTCAGTAAGTGAAGATATCTGCCGCCTCTTCAATTTGTGTATTTGCTTTACCTATAGTATCAGGCAAATATGAAACTTTGTCATATCTATGCAATGTTTAACAATGAAATGCTTGGGAAAATAGCAAACCAAATACATGTTGTGCAGTAAATTTGGAAATCTGACTTTTTATAACCTGAGGCTTTGTCAGATTCTCTACAATGCTTCTAAATCCTTTTGCTTTATGGTTTTCATATATCTGCAAAAGATAAGTGTATGTAAAATTGGATATTTTCCAGGCAATGTGTCTTTCATTTGTAGTTCTTGAAGAGCTCAGCTATATGCAGTAATGTATTTATGTTTTAGAATGCTGACTATGGAATAAAGTACTACACTTAAATATATAGTACCTCTACCAACATTTCTTAAACTATTTGGATAAACGTGGTTGTGACTTTTATATAATTTATTGTGTTCTGTCAAATCATACTCATAACTCCTACTTTGTATTTTAGAAATTTGAAAACATATCTTATTTCTACCACTAGAATATCGTTTCCTTGAGGGCAACATCTGTAACATTTATAATTGTGTTTAGCTACCAGTAGCAGAAAAGTTTACTAAGGGGCTAAAACAAATAGGGGTTGAATTATTTCATAGAACGTTACATCCAGAGGAAAGCAGTTGCTAGGGTTGGTTAATTATATCACAGCAAATTTTGTTGCAATTTTCTTGGTCTTTTCCTCATGCTTGTTACCTCATGGTTGCAAGAGGAAGACTATCACGCCAGCCATCAAGTCACCGGTAAGGGCAGAAAGAAGAGGAAGTAAGCAGCAGCTATTTCTATCCCTTTCGTTTCTCAGAAACCTGCTAGTAGAGTTTGACTTATTGTCTCCTTGGCCAGAGCCATGACCTGGCCACTCTCAATTGCAACAAAGGGTGGTAAAGTGGGTATTTAACGCTTCTGGCTTTAATGCGAGAAGGTGGCAAGGCAGGAGGTGGTTGGGAGGGACCAGCCAGCAGTGTTCGCCACCGAGTCCTCTGTCGTCTCTCTGAATCTCCTGTAGCCCTAACACAGTGCCTTCAACTGCATAGGTATTTCAAACAGATGAAATCACTTCAGTATAATCCAATGTAGTAATTATTATGTTGGCCTTATTGCTGCAGGTGTTCAGGGGAAAGGAACTAATGTGAGTACCTGTGATGTGCTAGTAGGCAGTCCACATACTTTGAATCATTTAATCCTCAGAACAATCCCCATTTTACAGCTGAGAAAACTGGAGCTCGTGTGGATTAAGAAGCTTGAGGCTGTAGCTAGTGAGGTGAAAAGACGGTTTTCAAACACAGATCTGAGGCCAAAGCCCAAGCTATTTCTTCTCTACCACACTGACTATTGAATGATTCAAATCACCTTGATATGAAGATCATCCTAGTATACTGGCACATTCTTGATATTCCTTATAATTGTGAAATGGAAAGTCTGACTCAATACTGTCAATGACCTTCTGTGATAAAGCAATAGGCTGTGACATCATGAGTTAGGTGTTCTAAACTGCATTTGTTTTTGAAAAAGTATGTCTGTTAAGCAGAGGTTAGGTGGACTGCCTGAGTTGGGACTGAGTGAGAGGTAAGGTTTATGCCAGGTTCTGCTACATCTAGGCGTAGAGGCAGCACATCACCTTGGATTTGACTTTGTTCAGGGAAGGTTCATTTGCGTGGGGCCTCTTAGTTATGCAGACTGAAGGTGAATACATACTCCTTGCTCAAGGAGTGCAGAAGGACCTTTGGTTGCTTCCTTTGGACAGCCAGGTTTGCAGAGCTGACCACTGGCGAGAGCTGGCATGAGTCCAGAGCCTTCAGGGCAGGAGGCGCCGAGACTTCAACCCCTGCTACTTAGATTCGTGTTAAGGAAACTGATTCATTGGTCCATTGGCGGAAGATATCAGGGGATCAAAAACAGCTCCTCCAAGGGAAGTCTGAGGTGGTGAGCAGAGCCAACGCAGCATGTGGCAGATTTAGGAGGCCTCTGGTAGGGTGGCCTAATCTGAGGAACAGGAGTGAGTAAATGAGTAGAGACTGGGAACACCAGGCCTCACCACAGCATGCGAAGCACTGATAGAGCTGGCAGGGCCAGTCCTCCTCTGTAACATCCTGAAGCTGTGGGAGGCAACGGCAGGAGTGGCCTGTCAAATTCTACAGTTCTCTGCTTGTTTGGGGTTTGGTCATGACAACTTCCCTGTGGACTGGATGAGCCCAGGAGCTTTGGGGTGAGCTGTGAGAATCCAAGAAGGAAATCCCCAATTTGCAGCTCCAAAGGGTTAATGTAGAATCTGAAGTCATGCTCTGGAGAAGAAAGCACCTGTATTTTACAGAGAGTATTGTACATAGGTAATACCGTGAAAGTCAATGACATAAAAATACTGCTAAGTTGAGGCTCTGCTGAGGAACTGAGATTTTTCTAGGCCTTCAGGTGGAGGCAACTAAAGGCACAGCTAGATAATTTGGTGTTAAATTGTTGGGTCTGGAACCTAGAGGTAGAGAAGAATGTTAATGAAGACACCTTTTTAAGGAGAAGTGATTCCTGATGCAGATCGACAAGACAGAAACGAAGATTACAGAAGACAAGCCGGGGGGTCAGAGTGTGTGTTCACACAGAGAACGTAGAGTGACTAAATTGATAGGAAACAAGGGGTGGAAGAGCTGGGAGCAGAGATTAATGGGGCTAACTATGTAATTTATTTGTGTTTGAATAGGTAATAGGTTCCCATGTTCAAAATTCAAATGGTTCAAAAGTGTATAATAAAAATGAGTCCATTCCTGTCCCATCCACTCAGTTCCTTGTCTTAGAGGCAACCAAGGTTTGAGGCCCTTACACACCGCTGGAGAGATATTTTATGCATATATAAGCAAGTATATGTGTGTGTGTATGTGTAGCTGCATGTTTTTACACAACTGGTTTTATAGCATATATAGCCTTCATCTTGTTTAAAAAAAACTTAGCAATATGATTTGGAGATCATTTCATATTAGTACACAGGGAGCTTTGCCATTCGTTTTTCTTTCCTTAGAGCTGCAAACAACCTATTGCTGGCTGTGCCATACTTGAGCCAGTCCTCTCCTTATGGACATTTTTGATTGTTGCCAGTGTGTTACAATGATTAATCTTGAATGTATATCGTGTGTGTGTGTGTGAGTGTGTGAGAGAGAGTCTTGCTAGAATAAATTCCTAGACAACCATGTGTTTTAACATGAAGATTTATTTATAAGGATCCTGACTCTGTTCTCTGCAGCTACTAAACAGACCAAGAAGACCCCAGCTTTAGTTATTTAGTTTAGGGTTTAGTTGAACCTAAAAGGCTCCATTATAATGGTTAACAAGAAGTTCTGGAGAGCCACGTTTGTTTTCCATCTTGCCTCTCTGAGACTTCCTAATTTCCCCTCACAGTCTGGGGATGGATGACATTATTATTTTCAGTCTGTAGTGAGATAGCAGCCTAAGTAGATACATCTAGATCTTCTAAGATTGGTGCCTCTCCCTCTCCCACAGTCTCAGCGGGTAAAGGAGATGTTTAACTTTAAAGGCTCCTACTCCGAAGGCATCCCCTTCATTCAGGTATAAGAAAGAGGCAAAGTAGAGATTTTGGTAACAAGGAGGGTTGGGCTGGGAGAGCAGATAATCAGGCCAATGAGAAGCTGAAATTAAGATTTGTTATGGTGGATCTACTTGTAGATATTTGAGTTGGTTGTAATTGAATTTTTATTGTTCAATCAGAATGCAATATATCCACTGGCCTTTAAAATTTTTGATTGAGGACCCATATTTAAAGTTTTAAATTACTAGATCTATTTTGCTTTGGCCACTATATAAAACCAGAGTCCGTCTATAGCAGCACCTAGTAGTTCCGTACAATCAATCAAAGTATGTTTCTCCATTTTATTTCCTGCCTCTACTATTAACTTGTCACTACCAACCTGCTTTTATCCTTTCACATGGTGTGTGATGGATTAAACTAGTTAGCTAGCCAGGTAGATTATACAGAGTACATTAACACTTAGTGTTTTTGATGGAGCACTGAGCCAAACAAAAGCCATTTCTTACAGAAGACAATGAAGCCTGCTGCTTGCCATGTTCCCAACTTTGTGGTTCTCACTTTCCCTAAGTGGGCAGATAATAGCCATGTAATCATTTTAGTGCAGACGCATTTAATTAGCTTCTTCCTTAAGAGGCTTCTATTATCGCCTGACGGTCAGTCCTCTGAGTAGCCAGAGATCCTTGCATCAGGCCTTCCTCTCTCCTGCCTGGGTCTATTTTTAGCAAAACGACTGAGAAACTCCTGAAGCAAACTAACTCCATAGGGTTTTTGTTTCTAAGAAATGGGCCTCTGGGTTTCTGAGCAGGCAGCTCCAGAGGTTTTCTCCAATTCTCAGTGTTTGAGTTGCCCCAAGTTCCCGATGTTTTATTTTCTGCTGTTTAGAGGTAGGATCGCATCGCCCAGCTTGCTCCTCAGATACTCCGCCACATGCACCGCGGGCCTGGGGTCTGGCCGCTCTCTGCGTCACCAGGTGAGACGTGTGACCTTGATTAGCCCCCAGCTGATCCCAATTGCTGCTCAGGGCCCACGCCCGTGCTCACGTGATGCTGCTACCCGCTTGCTCTTAGCAGGCTAGAATTGGCTAGCCTCCGAGGGGCTGCCATACAGTTTCAGCGCGTCCTTGGGAAAGGCCTGGAACGTCTTTCTCTGATTCCGCACCCCTGCAGCCCAGTCTCTGCTTCTGAGGGATTCTTAACACCTTCGGTCACCTGGACCCACATCTTCGGTAATGTTTGGTGTCTGGGCTCAGGGCTCAGTTATGTTTTCTGGTTTTCTTACTTCCATGTGGATTCTAAACTCCTGCGGCCGCTTCTGGGGCTTGCTGTCTCCTTCGGGTCTAGGAAAAACAGGGAAGGAGCTGACGGAAAGGCTGGTCGTCTGTTTTCTCGTCACCCTTGTAGCACTGGAAAGCGGTCCAGTCCCAGGGCCCTGGTGCTGTAAACTTGCTGCTGACCCTCTTGCTGTGGTGGCCTGGCGGTCACGGAATGAAAGCTGATCCCCAGCACACGCTCCCAGAGGCTGGCCTGGGCCCCACTGGCAAGTGAGGCGGGGGACATGGGGGTTGGGAGTGGGCAGTGAGACCCAGAGCTTTTCCTCCCTGCTTGTCTGTGGGCAGAGGCTGAGTTGTGTCCACCTCTCCTTCCCCGCAGAAGGGGAGCTCAGGACTTGGAATATGCAACTGCTCAGCCATCACTCCAGGTTACTGCTACCATTTTTTTTTGGGGGGGGGGGCTGCGCCTTGGGGCTTGTGGGATCTTAGTTCCCCCCACCAGGGATTGAACCCTTGCCCTCAGCAGTGAAAGTGCCCAGTCCTAACCACTGGACCGCCAGGGAATTCCACACTGCTACCTTCTACTAGTAATACTAATAAGGGTTACAACAGGAACAAATGATATCTTCCATGAGAATCAAAATGGGGCCTCTTGCCAGGATTTTTTAAAACACCAGCTCTCCCAACCCTCCATCTTAACATCATTCCTAACCTTCCTGAGGCATGAAATGCTAGGTGCTCACGTTATTGATCTACCATGTGTGGGTACTTCACATACACTAGTACTGGTCTTCTCAGCATTGAGAGCCTGCCTTTACCAGTCACTATATCCCAGGTGCTGTTTTAGGTTCTGCAGATCATTCCGTTCTCATGATAACCCTGTATTGTAGGGCTCTTATCTTTCCCGTGGCCTCATGTCCCAACACCCTTTTTAGATCAAAGATGTCTGATAAATTAACAACAGAAGCAGCAGTGGCAGGTGCTACCAGTGATTGAGTACTTACTCTGCACCAGGCACTGTTCAAAGCCCTTTGCATATTTTAATTCATTTAATTGCCACAACAACCGTATGAGCTGTGAGGAAGGTGCCATTATTTATCTTCATTTCACACATGAGAAAAATGAGGCAGAGAGGTTAAATAACTTTACTAACCTCACCCACTGATAAAGCTTTCTAGCAATGCTAACATTATTCCTATTTTAAATGTTAATAATAAGAAAATCAATGATATTTGAGAAGCTCACTGAATTTGAGCAGATTGACCCAACAGGAAGGTAGAATTTGTTCCTCTTTCAGAGACAATTATTCTTTTTGTTTAGGAAAATGCCTTAAGGAGCCTGTTTTGTTGTTGAAAGCAAGGTCTCTGGGCGTGCCTGGAATTGAAGTTAGAAAATAGATGAGGAAACTGCTCTGCAGAGTAAATTAATAGGAAGTTTGGAGTTGTCCTTTGACACCTTGAGGTGGTAGAAGGACCTGGAAGAGAAGAAGGTAGGAATGGGAGAGAGAGAGTGGAGCTCAGTAATATGGTGGGAGGTTAGGTTCCTTGAAGGAAAGTAGTCTTTGACAAATTCCCCTTGTAGGGAATGGCCAACAAATTTCTTGGAACCAGGATAGCTGAAGTTGTTTCTGCACGTGTTATAACTGTTCTCTCTTGAACTCAAACCTGTAACATAAGTTTGCTACTCACTCGGCATACTGCTTTGGAGGAGTAAAGAGAGAGGACATGGGCCAGGCTTTCTAGGCATTGACCAGAAGTGAAAGGATTTAGACACTTGGGCCAGAGCTGGGAGTGAGTCTGAGTTAGGTGGCAGCAGAGACACAAACAGAAGTTAGACTCACTTGGAAACTGATGGAAGAGACCCCCACGCTAGCTAAAGGATGTGTATACTTTCAGGACTTGGTCTTAATTAACTGAAAGCATTGTCTCAAATGGAACTAAACAAGGAAGTTTATTATCTCCCACATTAGGTGGTACAGAGGTAGGGTGACTTCCAGTTGGTTGATCCATTAGTTCAACTGTGTCATTAAGGATGTAATGCCTTTCATTCTCCTTTGCTATCCTCTGGGTTGGGATCATCCCTAGGGTGGTAGCAAGATAGCTGCAAAAGCTGCCTCCCAGGCTTGGAGCTTGGATTCCTATGGAATTGAGTTCTGCTGGACATAAACTTTAGTGTCAGGCCTACTCACCCGTCATCACCAAAGGGCTGCTGATTGGTACTTGATGTCTTCTTTGTAGAACTTTTTTGTTCCTTAGCCAGGGTACTCTGGTGGAATAAGGAGAAATGGGAGGTAGGGAGAGGTAAAACAGCCTTTTCTAGAAGAAAACAACAGCAATCACAACAAAACCCCTCAGGATTTGTGGAGAAATGGTAAATTCCATGTTTGGGATAATAAATGTATAAGGTGAGCCTGGAACATTTTATATCAGAAAATAAGGAAACCAACAGATTGGCTCCTGAATCTTTTTAACACAATCCCCAAAGTCTTTGAAGGACTTCCACTGGCCAAAGATGGAACACTTTGAGAATCAAAAAGAATATAACTGTGAATGGATTGAAATACATAAGATATATTATGTATAATTTATAATATACAAAAAAATAATCAGTCACCTTTGAGGAATGCTAGGGAACCAGTCCATTTTTCTGAAAATAGGTAAATAAGAGCACTTTAACTTGGTTTTCCTGCATAACCTGTACCTCAGAGCAACCAACTATTTGATGAAAGTTTTTCTTTTTAGAAAAATTCCAGTTAATGAATGGAGAAGGATTTTAAATATCATTATTCCAGTCCTTAATGAGATAATTGATCTAAGCAATTAACATCAATGCCTGCTAAGACCATTAGTTGAAAAGCTGATAGAGAACTTTGTAATGGATGAATGAAGCTGGCAACACCTGAACTCCTTGATCAATATTAACATCAGGCTTATGTACCTCCTGACGTGATGCAATAGGAAGTACACAGCACCACCTATGAAGTCTTCTTGCCAAAAAAATTGAATCTAAATACAATCAACCTTCTGGTTTACAGGAAATATTGGGACATAGGAACAGAATATAGTGTATGAACTTTTTTAGATTCTGATTTAAACAACCCAACTACTAAAAAAATATATGAGACAATAGAAGAACACTAACTGAATGTTTGATATAAAGGTATTGTTAACTTTTAAAAATGTGATAATGGCATTATAGTTATATATATATATATTTTATTTTTTTTAATTTTTTTTTATTTTTTGCGGTATGCGGGCCTCTCACTGCCGTGGCCTCTCCTGTTGCGGAGCACAGGCTCCGGACGCGCAGGCTCAGCGGCCATGGCTCTCGGGCCCAGCCACTCCGCGGCATGTGGGATCCTCCCAGACCGGGTCACGAACCCGCGTCCCCTGCATTGGCAGGCGGACCCTCAACCACTGCGCCACCAGGGAAGCCCTATAGTTATATTTTTTTAAAGCCCTATTTTTAAATAGCTACATAATGAAATATTCACATTTGAAATAATCTGTGGGATTTGTTTCAAAATAATACAGTGTGTGCATGGGGAAAGTGAGTGAGGGTATAGATTGAGAAGCTTGGCCATACATTGATAATTGCTGAGGTTGGGTGATGAGTACATGTTCATTCTAGTATTCTGTTGGGCATATGTTTGACCTTTTCTGTAGTAAAATGTTGAAAATCGGCTATGGTCAACTTTTTTTTTTAAACATCTTTATTGGAGTATAATTGCTTTACAATGGTGGGTTAGTTTCTGCTTTATAACAAAGTGAATCAGTTATACATATACATATGTTCCCATATCTCTTCCCTCTTGCATCTCCCTCCCTTTCCCACCCTCCCTTTCCCACTCCCCCTTTCCCACCCCTCTAGGTGGTCACAAAACACAGAGCTGATCTTCCTGTGCTATGCGGCTGCTTCCCACTAGCTATCTATTTTACGTTTGGTAGTGTGTGTATGTCCATGCCACTCTCTCACTTTGTCCCATCTTACCCTTCCCCCTCCCTGTATCCTCAAGTCCATTCTCTAGTAAGTCTGCGTCTTTATTCCCATCTTGCCCCTAGGTTCTTCATGACCATTTTTTTTTGTTTTTTAGATTCCATATATATGTGTTAGCA
>NC_041222.1:50095632-50110958 GCF_002837175.3 Physeter macrocephalus
TGATGGCCATTCTGTCCGGTGTGAGATGATATCTCATTGTCGTTTTGATTTGCATTTCTCTAATGTTTAATGATGTTGAGCATTCTTTCATGTGTTTGTTGGCAATCTGTATATCTTCTTTGGAGAAATGTCTATTTAGGTCTTCTGCCCATTTTTGGGTTGGATTGTTTGGTTTTTTGTTATTGAGCTGCATGAGCTGCTTGTAAATTTTGGAGATTAATCCTTTGTCAGTTGCTTCATTTGCAAATATTTTCTCCCATTCTGAGGGTTGTCTTTTGGTCTTGTTTATGGTTTCCTTTGCTGTGCAAAAGCTTTTAAGTTTCATTAGGTCCCATTTGTTTTATTTTTGTTTTTATTTCCAATTTCTCTAGGAGGTGGGTCAAAAAGGATCTTGCTGTGATTTATGTCATAGGGTGTTCTGCCTATGTTTTCCTCTAAGAGTTTGATAGTGTCTGGCCTTATATTTAGATCTTTAATCCATTTTGAGTTTATTTTTGTGGATGGTGTTAGGGGGTGCTGGGAAAACTGGACAGCTACATGTAAAAGAATGAAATTGGTCAACCACTTTTGAATCTTTGCAATTCTGGCTTCTGCTACTTTGGCTGTAGGCAGGGAACTTGATGAAAAGGCTCTGGCAAAGACAAGCGATGGCATTGTAGAGGCTCCTTGTGAGTAAGGACTGCATCCCAGGGCCTCTTTAAATATGTGGGACTATTGTTTTTCAGGTTTCAGCCACACTGGTGTATTGATCTTACTTTTCTTGTTCTCTGCTTCCCCTCCTCCCATTCCCACCATATTCTGGACTGGTGACAGGATTCAGTGGAACAAACTGGGTGTAAACTGTAGAGAATTTGTTTTAAGGAACTGTGCCATTGGCTCTTAATTAGTATGCTTCTCATTGCTTGTGCTTTGATTCTGGGAGTTAACCATGGACCACAAGTCAAAAAACTGTCCTCTTCTACTAGTGGCTAAGACTTGACATCACTTCTCTACTGCCAAATATAATGTCATTTTTTTTTTTCAGTTTTAAATTTTTTTAATTGAGGTATCGTTGATTTACAGTGTTGCATTAATTTCTGCTGTACAGCAAAGTGATTCAGTTATATACATATATACATTCTTCTTTAAAATATTCTTTTCCATTATGGTTCATCATAGGATATTGAATATAGTTTTCTGTGCTATGCAGTAGGACCTTGTTGTTTATCCATTCTACATGTAAAAGCTTACATCTGCTGACCCCAAACTCTCACTCCATCCCTCCCCTAACCCCCTCCCCCTTGGCAACCACAAGTCTGTTCTCTATGTCTCTGAGTCTGTTTGTTCTCTATGTCCGTGATTCTCAAACACAAAGTCTTGGATCCCGTTAAAAGGTAAAGCCCATGAAAAGTGGCTGACTCTGTAACCTATTAGTTTTCAAGTTAAAGTTCCAAGAAAAAACTCATTCTCAGAGGGTTCTTGCTGCTCTGGATATAGCCATTTTCAGTGACTCTAGCAAAAATATTCAATCAAAGGATGGCATATTATCAGTTGTAAAATTTTCTCCATTCAACTCTTTTCATACTCTTGGCATATTCTATGTGTTGTATATACTAGAATCTAAGATGGTATCTGATTTAATGTAGAATTGTTTAATTTAAAAATTTTTAGTTTTTTATGTTAATTTTTAAATGATATTCCAAGAAGAACATGATTTTCAGGGGCTCTGCTACTTGATCAAATTTGAAAACAGACCACTGAGGTATAATTATTTACATTTTAGTGTGAGTAAAGGATCTGGGGGTGAGTTTGATGGGATGCAGAATAGCTATATTCTGGGTGAGAACAGAGAATAGAAAACCCCAATCCATCGCTTTTCTGGTTTAAGATTGTGTTTCCTTGACAGCAATATTTAAATAGAATGACTTACGTGAAGATGAAACTCTCTTAAAAGCATCACCCAGGCTGAGAGAGATGATGTTTAAGTGTAGTTCTAAGTTCCAAGTTTCCTGGGTGTTTGTGACTGAACTTGCCAGGTCATAGGCTGTGCAATTTATTTCTTGCTTTAAAGGATAAAGCTAGATATAATGCCACAAAAATGGAAATTAATCAGAAAGTCTTTCATTCTTTCTCATCTTTGTTTAAGTAGTTCAAAATCTTAGCCAAGGGTTGGAGACAATTGTTGACAAGAAAGGAAGCTTTCAGCCTGGGCATGGAAGTTGAACGAGTCTGAGTGGAAAGGGAGACATTTAATTTAATTGACATTTTTAATCTGGCAAATTGGAAAGAAGGGCAGGAAGCACTTAGATGATCTGCTAATTAACTGTTGTCTTAGGCATTTCCCTCAGCCCAAGGTGGCCGGATGTTGCCAAGGGACATCGTGTTAAAAGGAGTAACTAGGACCCTGAAGGCTCTGATTCTTCACAGTACTTGGTGTCTGTGTATTGTCTATAGTTATGCTCTGTAGGTAGAATTTGTCATTTATTGCTACAAGGATGAAAACAAGTATTAAAAATTATACTCTATATCTATGTGATATTTCCCATTCTAGTTGGATCCAATCTGTGTATTATCTCTCTCACAAGTCAGTTTTCAGGCTAACTCACTTCTCTCATGATATACAGCACGGTTGTACTGTTCACTGGCCATGTGTGGCTGCTGAGCACTTGGCATGTGGCTAGTCCAAACTGAGATGTGAGTATTAAATAAACGTTAGATTGGGAAAACTAAGTATAGAGAAAACTATAAAATATCTTATCAATAGTGTTTTTTAAATGTTGATTACATGTAGAAATGAAAATATTTTGGATATATTGGGCTAGATAAAACATATTAATTTCATCTGTCCTTTAAAAGAACTTTTAAATATGGCCATTAGAACACTTAAAATTACTATGTGGCTCACATTGTATTTCTTTTGGGCAGTGCTGCACTAGGAAATACTTGTGACATGCCTAATTTGTGGTATCTTGATCTGTGGGGTGAGATCCAGGGTTGGATTCCTTGGTTTGAATTTTAGTTTTCCACTTCATACATGTGTGGCCCTGGACAAGTTCTATTCCTCTCCAAGCCTCAGTGTCCTGGTATGTGAAATGGACAGAGGAAGAGTTGCTGCTGCATTGGATGGTTATAAGATCGCCTGTGACAGTGGTTGGGTCAAAGCAAGTTATGAGCATTATTCTGTACTTTCTGCTGATACTCCTGCTCCATTGCTCTCCCCCAGAGCTACCCTCTTCTCTTGCCAAGAATCACAGACTCTGTTGAAAAGAGGTGTAGGCACCAGCCTTCCAAATTCATCTTTCCCACCATCTACTCATTTGTACCTGCCTTCATCTTCACACCTATATATATGCCCCTTGAGCGTTTGAGGATGGGGATTGCATGCTCAATTTCTTTGTTTCACACACAGTGTTCTCCGTAATAGAAAACACACACAAATAATTATTTAACTTGTGAAAAAGGGAGAAAGTGACTTATCTAGGAAATACAGATTTGGCAATTGTAATAAGTTTAAAGGATACTTTTGGAAACATGCTGAGACTCTATGCATCGCCACCATAATGTCTTTTGTTTCTCATGGCAACCTACAGCATGGTCAGATTTATCTATTGACTTCTGCTCTGAAGCAACATCCAGCAAGGATTCCCTCCCAGGAAGAAAACCATGCATTTTTTCAAAATAAAGAGAATGTGTAATGTCTAAAAAATCTTTGTTAAACATCATTTGCTGTTCCAAAATTATGCTTGCCTGCTTGCTTTTCTATTTCTCCTAAGAGTAAGAACAAGCTCCTTTATGCCTCAAATGAGCTAAAATTAAATTGTGATAGGACGTCATCCTTAAACCTGACTTACGCAGGAAAGAATTTAGGATGAGGTGACCTACTGGCCCTCAGTCTTTGCTCTGAGGAAACAGTCAGAGGGGGAACACACGCCTTCCTCTGCAGTGCTGGAGGAGGCTTTGCTGTAGGTACTGGGTGCCTCCCCGCTTTCAGCTATGCCCAACGTCAAAGGAGCTGCTCACAGTCTAGAGTCCAGGCCCATGTGGATAAAGGAAGAGCACAAACTTCAGGCAGAGGACAGAGCAGAGCAGGGACTGTCATGTGGTCTGGCCCTGTATACCCTAGGGAATAAAAGAATAGTGATCAGTCTCTTGTCATAACACCCATATTACTAAGATGAAATAAATCTGATTAAGTGCTGGCCCAGACTGGGGCGGCTTCCCTGATTTAGCAGCTTTTAAGACTGGCCACCATAATATGCTATGGAATGTTGTTCATCCAGTATTGTGGGGTGCAAGAGAACTAGCCTCAGTGATTTCACCCAGGTGTAACTTACATGTACCCACCTGAGTGGGTATTGGTGGAGCATGAGAATGGCCCCAGATCCTACTCAAAGAAACATCACTATAAGACATATTCAGAAAGTAAAGTATAGAAAAACTCTAAATATTAATTAATAGATTTTATTTATTTGTGGTGTCTGTACCAGAGGAATTCTGCTTCCTGAATTATAGGACTGATAAAAATACTCCTCTTCTTGGCAAAATGCAGGGAACAAATAATTTTACACAAATCTCAGAAAGCCACATTGCACAAAGGAAGAGGTGACCAGAAGGCCACTTGCTTCTGGCAGTTTCCTCAGACAAATTTGTAAAACAGGTAACAGTTGACTGAACAACCACAGGCTTTGGTCTTATTTCAATTCTTTCTTCTCTGGAACTGGCCTTTTGCCTAAAGTCCTCTTTGGACCTACACTATTCTGTGTCTCTATTGTCCTCTTTTGGATGAAGAACACCCATTTTCTGTTCAGATAAAATGTGCTCTTGTGAGAATGAAACTAATAATGTTTCAGTGACCTTCAGAGGCTTCCTGGTTCCCACCATATCAATTTCAAACTCCTTTGTCAAGCTTGGGGACCCTCCACTATTGTCAAACACATAGTCTTTTCCCATGAGTGCATTCCATGCCTCTATTGATTTTGTTCATCTCATCTAAAATTACCTTCCACTCCTCAGGTTCTGGCTGATATCTAGGCTTCTTTTAGGTTCTGCCTCTCCTGAGAAGAGTTCATTGTTTCTTTCAGCCTTCCCGAGTGCATTTAATCGGTCCGCACACTATGGACACACTGCCCTGCATTGTTCACTATTGCTTCAGATGTGTAAATTGTATCTCCCAGCTCGTGGTAAGCACCAATTGACACTTTACTTTTCACCCCCCCAAACCTAGCTACTGATAAGGATACTTGGGTCTTACTATAAGAGAGATGTTTCCAACAATTAGAACTGCACCAAATGGAATGTTGTCCCCTAGGACATAGTGAATTCCTGTCACTGGAGGATATCAACTACAGACCACTTGAAAGGACCTTCCTTAGCAAATAGATTGGAGTTGGTGTTTTACACATTTTCGACGAATGACTAAATGTAGGGTATCCGAAAAGAAATTCAAATATCCGAGTGGGTATCTTTCAGAATTCTATCAGACTTCTTTAATGCTGAGCTTCTATTCTATAAAATGATTCTTCTCTAAGAAATAAGCATTTGTTGAATTCATGTTGAATTCATGGAAGTCTTTTCGCATTTGAAAATGATTTCATGTTCATCAACTCAATTGACTTTAGCAGACTTGTGAGAGGTGTGAACCTTCTCCATTATGTAAATGTTATACATGAAGAAAATGATGGAAACACAGTAAGGTTGTGCAGAAAGTACATGAGAGAAGAGGGACACAAAAATAACCAGAACACATTGTTCTCCATGCTGTGATCTCAGGCCAGTTAGTGGAGGAGGGAGGGCTTGGAAGAGAGCTCAGAGATAGTAATGGGCAAAATAATCCATAATTGAACTCACTCTTCTGGTATACTTCTGATCTCCCCATTTGTGCTTGGGTCTGTTGAATTTTTTTTTTAATTTATTGAGGTATAGTTGATTTACAATATTATACAAGTTTCAGGTGTATAACATAGTGATTCACAATTTTAAAAAATTGTACTCCATTTATAGTTATTATAAAATATTGGCTATATTCCGTCTTGTACAATATATCTTTGTAGATTAATTTATATATAGTAGTTTGTACCTCTTAATTCCCTACCCCTACCTTGCCCCCCCCCCCCCACTGCTTCCCTCTTCCCACTGGTAACCACAAGTTTTGAAATACCTATTAAATCAGAACTCTATGCAAAAGTGGTTGATTTTACTCTTGAACAGAGTTAGAATTGCATTTGGGTGAACATTTTTAGCTGAGTCATAGTTCCTATTTTGTTACCTAGTGGTAGAGTCCAAAAACTCAGAAAATTAGAAAATTCCAAACCATGGGTCTTCAGAGGGTATACATATTTGGAATTTATTTCCTCCTTTGGAAATGTTAGTTCAAAGGAATGATTTATAGTAAGTCATCATATAACAAAGAATGCTTATTTTAAAAGTAGAATGTGTTGCAGGCCTGAGGTAAACCATGTAGTATTTTGCTAATACCTTCCTGTAAAGCATGACAGTGTAATATCAATTCAGCAACAAAGTTATCAGTCATATATTATGTGCAAATCATTTTACTGAGCCCCTGTCAAAAACTTTGGTTATGCTCCCTCTTGAAGAGGCCACCATATAAAGACCTGGGCAGCATCATAAACATGAAGTAGGAGAGTGTTGATCAGTGTGTATGATATGTGATTGTTTTTATTTTCTATTATTGCATAAAAAATTATCACAAATTTAGCAGGTTAAAACAACATATTGTCTCAACAGTTTCCATGAGCCAAGAGTTTGGGCAAATCTTAACTGGGTCCTCTGCTTCGGATCTGGCAAGGCTGAAATCAAAGTATTAGTTGAATTGTGTTGCTTTCTAGAGCTCAGAGCCCTCTTTCAAGCTTCCTCACATTGTTGACAAAATTCAGTTCCTTGTGGTTGTAGGACTGAAGTCCCCATTCTATTGCTGACTATCACCTGGGGTCTGCTCTCTGCTCCCAGAGGCCCCTCAGTTCCTTGCCATGTAGTCCTCTCATAGACCTTCTCACAATGTGGCATCTTATGGCTTCAAGCCAGCGAGAGAATCTCTGACTTCCTCTATGACTTATAGACCCTCTTTTAAAGAGCTTATCTTATACATCAGACCTATCCAGGACAATCTCCTTTTTGATGAACTCAAAGTCAACTGATTAGGGACCTTAACTACATTTATAAAAATCCTTTCATTCTTGCCATATAACATGACCTAATCACAGAAGTAAAGTCCTGTCATATTTACAGGTCCTGTTCATACTAAGGGGAGGAGATTATACAAGGCATGCACATGAGTGGGGGGAATCTTGGAACCACCTTAGGATTTCCCTACTTCACTGGGCAATTAGAAAGCAAAAACATTATTCTGTTTGTTAGGGGTTGGGATGGGGTTATTGGAGGGTATGTTTTTTCCAACACCAATTCTCCTACACCAACTGGGTGTCCTACTGTTCAATTCTGACACTAACTACCTGGAGTTAGCATTAGATCTCACAGGTAAGGGCTCAGTCTCACCAGACTGCTCTCACCTTGGATGCCAGCTGTGAGTTCAGGGGTCCACCTGCACTCTGCCTTGAGAACTACAAATTTAGGGGTTCCCATGACCACCCCTCAGCTTCAAAAATTCACTAAAATAACTCAAAGAGCTCAGGAAAGCACAGAAATATGAATACTGGTTTATTATAGAGGATTCAAATGAACGACTAGGTGAAGAGATAAATAGGGTGGCAGGGTCTTGGGAGTCCAGGGCACAGCACTCCATGCTCTCTCTAGGTGCACCATGCTCCCGCCACGTTGTTGTGTTCACCGACCTGAAAACTTCCTGAACCTTGTTCTAGAGCTTTTGTATGAAGTTTCATTATGTAGCTGTTATGGACTGAATGTTTGTGTCCCTCCAAATCCATATGTGGAAGCCCTAAGACCTAATGTGATGATATATGGAGAAGGAAGATAATTAGGGTTAGATTAGATCATGAGCGTGGGGCCTTCATGATGGGATTAGTGGCCTTATAAGAAGAGGACAGAGAGATTTCTCTCTCTTTCTCTGTGTGTATGCATGTGAGGACATAGAAGGTGGTCATCTGCAAGCCAGGAAGAGAGGCCTCAGCAGTAACTGAATCATCTGGCACCTTGATCTTGGGTTTTTCTAGCCTCTGGAACTATAAGAAATTACTGTTCTTTAAGCCACCCGGTCGGTCTGTGTATGTTGTTATGGCAGCCTGAACAGGCTAAGACAGTAGGTATGATTGATTAAATTATTGGCCCCATGACTGAACTCCACCTCTAGGCCCTGTCTCCTCTGGAGGACTTCCTTGGTGGAGTAGGTTTGCAGGTTCCAACCATGTAATCAGGTGGTGGTTTCCTCTAGTGACCAGCTGCCATCCTGAGGCTATCTAGGCCCCTCCCCCATGTGTCATCTCATTAGCATAAACTCAGGTATAGTCAAGGAGGCCCCTTATGAATAACAAAAAGCACTCTTATCACTCAGGAAATCTCAAGGGTTTTAGGAACTCTGTGCCAGTTACCAGGGACAAAGACCAAAGGACACATATATTCTTTATATACTACAGAGGGTATTACCAACTTTGTGTGCCAAAATCTTGACAGGAAGTGTCAGTTTGGCTTAACTAATTCAGGTACTTCTTAGCAATACCTGGAAAAGTTATGTAAGCCTATTCATATATGTATACATTAAAAAATACACTCAACACTAAGCTACTATATATAGTATACATATTTAATATGTGTGTGTGTATATATATATATACGTATGTACACACACACACACACATTGAATATCTGTGATTTTGTTTAACACAAAATTTCTCCACTCAAGGAAATGGTTAACCAGTGTTACTAAGGGGATAACTCTTTCCTTGCTTTGTTCTAATTTTTCTTTCTCAGTACATTCATGGTTATTCCTGATCTCATACCAATCTACCTCTGACAAGGATCCACGGTAGTTTGGAAGTCTCATTTCAGTGCCAGGACTGATAAAGGACCTCTGGAGAAATGTCAGTCTTCCTGGATGTATTTGGATTAAGTTTAAGCTTTGTGGAGGTGTCTTCAGCAGCTGGGTGTCTTCAGGTGTCGTTTGTCCTGATCATATTTATATTTGTGTTCCTAGCCAGGGCTGAAACTCAGGCTCATTGCCCTCAGCTGTTGCCTGATGCTTAAGAAGAACTGCTTTTTTCCTCACTGTTATTTTAGTGGGGTTTTACAATCTATTTTTTGCTTTGAGAACAAGAAGGGTAATCTTCATGCAGAGAAATGCTTCCAAAAGTTTTCACCATTTTCCTTCAGATATGTCCATATTGCACTCTCAAATGTGTCCCTTGGCTGCAGCTGTGTTTGTTGCCATTTCATTTCCATGTATGCTCATGCTATAGATGTAAACTGCTTTAAACTGTTCCTCAACTATTCCTTGGTGACTTAACACAGCTTTGAACTGACACTGTGTACAGAAGGATGAGTGTCCTTTTTATCCTTGAGCATTACCAGGCAAGTAAGCAATGCCTGTTCAAGGGTGTCCGAGAGGTCCAGGAAATCGTCAGGGGTAAGAAAGGAGAGGAAGAAGGGAGAGGAAAAAGACATGGGAAGGAAAAGATGAAAGTATAGAGCAAAAGGAGAGAAAAAGAAGCTAGTCCACCTTGTAGCAGAGGACCAAAAAAGCCTCCAAATAAACCCAAAGCTACTCCAGTAACAATCATTGATGAAACCTATTTGAAACATAGTTTTTTTTTTAAAAAATATATCTTTATTGGAGTATAACTGCTTCACAATACTGTGTTAGCCTCTGTCGACAACAAAGTGAATCAGCCATATGCATACATACATCCGCATATCCCCTCCCTCTTGCGTCTCCCTCCCACCCTCCCTATCCCACCCCTCTAGGTGGTCACAAAGCCCTGAGCTGATCTCCCTGTGCTATGTTGCCGCTCCCCACTAGCTATCTATTTTACATTCGGTAGTGTATATATGTTGATGCTACTTCCACTTCACTCCAGCTTCTCCAGTGTCCTCAAGTCCATTCTCTATGTCTACGTCTTTACTCCTGCCCTGCCACTAGGTTCATCAGTACCATTTATTTTTTTAGATTCCATATATATGCGTTAGCATACAGTATTTGTTTTTCTGATTTACTTCACTAATTTAGGTTTTTGAGGTGTTCTCCTGTAGAAGTAGCTTACGCAGGGCTCCTAATGTGCTAATGGAAGACTAGGAACCTAGCTAAGGGACCAAATGGGGCAGAGAAATTAGGAAGAGTGAGGAAGTGGGCTGTGGGGAGCCTGGAAGAGATTGCAAGGTGGGGTGCAAGATGGTCATGGTGTGGTTTGTGGGGCAACTTGCTTCAGGTCTCAGAGTGAGGGGTGACAGAGCAGCACTTAGAGAAGGGCCTCCTCACCCCATTGTGTGAAGCACACTGATCTCTGAGGCCCAGACCATGAAGGAGGGCAGCATGTCTGATTATGTGACTGTGACAAAATGTCAGAGAAATGAACACAAATGGCTGAACAGTCCCTGGAGGGATAAAGAGTTCAGTTATTAAGTTCCCTGACCAGAAACATTGCGATTTAGTCATCTAGAATGATTTTATTCCATCATCTATTATGGGCTGTACCACATAAATCTGTGTTTTATTGCTGGAGTGAGATGCTGGAGAATTTCAAGATAACTTTTGGCACTGTCTGAGTCGGCTCACTACTGTGACGACAAGTGCTTGTGGAAAAGTAGCAGTAGTGATATTAATCACCTTCTTTGGGGCTTTTCCCCTTACTCTGCTAGAGCTTTGTTTTGTCCTTCTCTGAAAACAAGAAACAAAAAACAAAACCCAAGCCCTGCCCCGCAACTCTTTAAACTACAGGTGTCTCAGATGGAGTTAGAGAGCGGGGTAGTCAGGAAGGAGAGGTGGTTGTCACACGCTGGGATGATGGGTGGGTGTAATGAGGTGTCATTTGTGTGATGCTGTTGTTATGTCATATATCTTATGCCTGGAATTCTCTGGGTTGTGACTCTTGAAAAAAGGAATTAAAACAAGGAAGTGGTGTCAAGGAACATGAGCGTTTGGCCAGTTTTCTTCTTTGATCCGCATATTCAACTGGTGCATCGCAAGAGTGTAAAGGAAGATGAGAAATAGGAGGTGGATGGGTGAGGGATTTGAACACACACAAATACACAAACCCATACACATACATACATATGCTCATGGGGCTATGAAAAGGCAGTTTATTTGGGACCAACTGCCTGGACAGTTGATGCCTGTATTCTCTGTCCCACAAAACTCTCTTATCAAAAGCTAATTTAATTTCTCCCCTCTACTACTGCTACTTCCTAGTCTTTTTTTTTTTTTTTTCACAGTCTCAATTTTGTTCCTTTTTCCTAAATTATCTCCTCAAGGTTCCCCTTCCTGCCTCTGCTTTTGAGCAACTGCCTCTGTTCACTTGGTTTCCAATGTCATCTCTCTGTTGATGACTTCCACATGTATATACTAAGCTCTGCTCTTTCTCAAGCAGGAATCAGTGTTGCATTGCAGCCCTGGGTGAGATGAAAGGAGGTAAGACAAAGCATAGCTTGTCCTTGCAACTACACACCTGGGTCTGTGAGGGGCAGGATGCCGAAGAGCTCTGCGTAAGGAACAGGCTGGATATTTCCCTATGTTCTGATGTCTGAATATGCTTGATTTGGTCTGACTGAATTAAACAAGGTAGGGCCTCGTGAGGACTTGGAATGGAGGCTCTTTTGGAATTCTGTGCTTAGAAGACAAGTTCAGGGTAGTGATTAACATGAGCCTGGGAGTCCGAATGCTTGGATTCAACCCTGTCTCCACCACATACACACTGTGTGTAGCCCTCTACATATTCAGTTCCTTAAATGCAAAAGAGGGTCATAATCGGATGCTCCCCTACAGTTGTCATGAGGATTAAATGAGATAATGCATGTAAAATGCTGAGCCCTGCACAAAGTAAGGACCCACTGAATCTTAGCTCTTGCAAGCCATTTGGCTTCTTTCCCTCCCCAAAGAAAGAAGAACGTCTTTTCCAAGAAACCTATGACAGAAAGCAAAAGGCATTAACATGGAAGGCTCTTTCTTTTGTGAAATAAAATGCTGCCCCCAGGTCTGGGGCTTTGTGACAGTTTCCTTTCCTGCTCATTATGAATAGGTTGATGAGAAGTAGGTGGGCTAAAGATGAGTGAAAAGCTTTGTGAGGAAGTTTATCCTATTTTCTGGGCCCAGCTCTTGGAAAGCTGATTAAAAGAGGCTGGGGCTGTGCAGGCTGCCCTACTTATGGCTTTTGTCAGCACTTCTTTTGTAGATTCTAATTTCCAGGGCCTAGAAAGGGCTGTGTCGAAAATATTCTCTGAGGGCTTGAGCTTGGTGTGGAAGATCTTTATCAGGCACCAAATAATCTTGTCAAGTTTTAAAAGCGGAAGTGAGAAAGAAAGGAAAAAGATGTTGGAAAGGGAGGATTAAAGAGGAAGACAGCAAAAGAGAGAAAAGAGAATGAAGAGGTAGAAAGGTGAGGGAGAAGGATGGAAAGAATGAATTCTTTTAAGAGTTTCTAAGACATGCCTCTATTTTATTTTATTTATATTATTTTAAAAACATATTTATTGGAGTATAATTGCTTTACAATGTTGTCTTAGTTTCTGATGTATAACAAAGTGAATCAGCTATATGTATACATATATCCCCATAACCCTTCCCTCTTGGGTCTCCCTCCCAACCTCCCTATCCCACCCCTCTAGGTGGTCACAAAGCACCGAGCTGATCTCCCTGTGCTATGCAGCTGCTTCCCACTAGCTGTCTGTTTTGCATTTGGTAGTGTGTATATGTCAGTGCTACTCTCTCACTTCGTCCCAGCTTACCCTTCCCACTCCCCGTGTCCTCAAGTACATTCTTTACGGCTGCGTCTTTATTCCGGACCTGCCCCTAGGTTCATAAAAACCATTTTTTAAAAGATATTCCATATATATGTGTTAGCATATGATATTTATTTTTCTCTTTCGACAGACTCTAGGTCCATCCACCCCACTACAAATAACTCAATTTCGTTTCTTTTTATGGCTGAGTAATATTCCATTGTATATATGTGCCACATCTTCCTTATCCATTCATCTGTTGAAGGACACTTAGGTTGTTTCCATGTCCTGGCTATTGTAAATAATGCTGCAGTGAACATTGTGGTACATGTCTCTTTTTGAATTATGGTTTTCTCAGGGTATATGCCCAGTAGTGGTATTGCTGGGTCATATGGTAGTTCTATTTTTAGATTTTTAAGGAAGCTGCATACTGTTCTCCATAGTGGCTGTACCAATTTACATTGCTACCAATAGTGCAAGAGGGTTCCCTTTTCTCCACACCCTCTCCAGCATTTATTGTTTGTAGATTTTTTGACGATGGCCATTCTGACCGGTGTGAGGTGATACGTCATTGTAGTTTTGAGTTGCATTTCTCTAACGATTAGTGATGTTGAGCATTCTTTCATGTGTTTGTTGGCAATCTGTATATCTTCTTTGGAGAAATGTCTGTTTAGGTCTTCTGCCCATTTTTAGATTGGGTTGTTTGTTTTTTTTGATAGTGAGCTGCATGAGCTGCTTGTAAATTTTGGAGATTAATCCTTTGTCAGTTGCTTCATTTGCAAATATTTTCTCCCATTCTGAGGGTTGTCTTTTGGTCTTGTTTATGGTATCCTTTGCTGTGCAAAAGATTTTAAGTTTCACTAGGTCCCATGTGTTTATTTTTGTTTCTATTTCCATTTTTCTAGGAGATGGGTCACAAAGGATCTTACTGTGACTTATAGGGTGTTCTGCCTATGTTTTCCTCTAAGAGTTTTATAGTGTCTGGCCTTACATTTAGGTCTTTAATCCATTTTGAGTTTATTTTTGTGTATGGTGTTAGGGAGTGTTCTAATTTCATTCTTTTACATGTAGCTGTCCAGTTTTCCCAGCACCACTTATTGAAGAGGTTGTCTTTTCTCCATTGTATATTCTTGCCTCCTTTATCAAAAATAAGGTCACCATAGGTGCATGGGTTTATCTCTGGGCTTTCTATCCTGTTCCATTGATCTATATTTCTGTTTTTGTGCCAGTACCATACTGTCTTGATTACTGTAGTTTTGTAGTATAGTCTGAAGTCAGGGAGTCTGATTCCTCCAGCTCCATTTTTCTTTCTCAAGATTGCTTTGGTTATTCGGGGTCTTTTGTGTTTCCATACAAATTGTGAAAATTTTTGTTCTAGTTCTGTGAAAAATGCCATTGGTAGTTTGATAGCGATTGAACTGAATCTGTAGTTTGCTTTGGGTAATATAGTCATTTTCACAATGTTGATTCTTCCATTCCAAGAACATGGTATATCTCTCCATCTGTTTGTATCATCTTTAATTTCTTTCGTGAGTGTCTTATAGTTTTCTGCATACAGGTCTTTTGTCTCCTTAGGGAGGTTTATTCCTAGGTATTTTATTCTTTTTGTTGCAGTGGTAAATGGAGATGTTTCCTTAATTTCTCTTTCAGATTTTTTGTCATTAGTGTATAGCAGTGCAAGAGATTTCCAGGCATTAATTTTGTATCCTGCTGCTTTACCAAATTCATTGATTAGCTCTAGTAGTTTAATGGTAGGATCTTTAGGATTCTCTAAGTATAGTATCATATCATGTGCAAACAGTGACAGTTTTACTTCTTCTTTTCCGATTTGGATTCCTTTTATTTCTTTTTCGTCTCTGATTGCTGTGACTAAATCTTCCAAAACTATGTTGAATAATAGTGGTGAGAGTGGTCAACCTTGTCTTGTTCCTTATCTTAGTGGAAATGGTTTCAATTTTTCACCATTGAGATTGATGTTGGCTGTGAGTTTGTCATATATGGCCTTCATTATGTTGAGGTAAGTTCCCTCTATGCCTACTTTCTGGAGGGTTTTTTTTCATAAATGGGTGTTGAATTTTGTCAAAAGCTTTTTCTGCATCTATTGAGATTATCATATGGTTTTTATCCTTCAATTTGTTTATGTGGGGTATCACATTGATTTGCATATATTGAAGAATCCTTGCATTCCTGTGATAAAACCCAGTTGATCATGGTGTATGATCCTTTTAATATGCTGTTGAATTCTCTTTATTAGTATTTTGTTGAGGATTTTTGCATCTATGTTCATCAGTGATATTGGCCTGTACTTTTCTTTCTTTGTGACATCTTTGTCTGGTTTTGGTATCAGGGTGATGGTGGCCTCATAGAATGAGTTTGGGAGTGTTCCTCCCTCTGCTATATTTTGGAAGAGTTTGAGAAGGATAGGTTTTAGCTCTTCTCTAAATGTTTGATAGAATTCGCCTGTGAAGCCATCTGCTCCTGGGCTTTTG
>NC_041222.1:50111703-50132060 GCF_002837175.3 Physeter macrocephalus
TTAGCATTTGCCTTATGTATTGAGGTGCTCCTATATTGGGTGCATAAATATTTACAATTGTTACATCATCTTCTTGGATTGATCCCTTGATCATTATGTAGTGTCCTTCTTTGTCTCTTGTAATAGTCTTTATTTTAAAGTCTATTTTGTCTGATATGAGAATTGCTACTCCAGCTTTCTTTTGATTTCCAGTTAAATGGAATATCTTTTTCCATCCCCTTACTTTTAGTCTGTATGTGTCCATAGGTCTGAAGTGGGTCTCTTGTAGACAGCATATATATGGGTTTTGTTTTTGTATCCATTTAGCCAGTCTATATCTTTTGGTTGGAGTATTTAATCCAGTTAAATTTAAGGTAGTTACTGATATGTGTGTTCCTGTTACCATTTTCTTAATTGGTTGGGTTTGTTATTGTAGGTCTTTTCCTTCTCTTGTGTTTCCTTCCTATAGAATTTGCTTTAGCATTTGTTGTAAAGCTGTTTTAGTCGTGAATTCTCTTAGCTTTTGCTTGTCTGTAAAGGTTTTAATCTCTCCATCGAATCTGAATGAGATCCTTGTTGGGTAGAGTAATCTTGCTTGTAGATTTTTCCCTTTCATCACTTTAAATATGTCCTGCCACTCCCTTCTGGCTTGCAGAGTTTCTGCTGAAAGATCAGCTGTTAACCTTATGGGGATTCCTTTGTGTATTATTTGTTGTTTTTCCCTTGCTGCTTTTAATGTTTTTCTTTGTATTTAATTTTTGATAGTTTGATATTTGTCTTGGCATGTTTCTCCTTGGATTTATCCTGTATGTTACTCTGTGCTTCTTGGACTTGACTGACTATTTCCTTTCCCATATTGGGGAAGTTTTCAACTTTAATGTCTTCAAATATTTTCTCTTCTTCTTCTGGGACCCCTATAATTCGAATGTTGGTGCGTTTAATGTTGTACCAGACGTCTCTGAGACTGTCGTCAATTCTTTTCATTCTTTTTTCTTTATTCTGCTCTGTGGTAGTTATTTCCACTATTTTATCTTCCACATCACTTATCCGTTCTTCTGCCTGTTATTCTGCTATTGATCCCTTGTGGAGAAATTTTAATTTCATTTATTGTGTTGTTCAT
Source organism: Physeter macrocephalus (assembly GCF_002837175.3). Taxonomy (NCBI): domain Eukaryota; kingdom Metazoa; phylum Chordata; class Mammalia; order Artiodactyla; family Physeteridae; genus Physeter; species Physeter macrocephalus. Next base: position 50,112,803 of record NC_041222.1, read on the forward strand.
CATTGTTTGTTTGCTGTTTAGTTCTTCTAGGTCCTTGTCTGCTATTGATCCCTTGTGGAGAAATTTTAATTTCATTTATTGTGTTGTTCATCATTGTTTGTTTGCTGTTTAGTTCTTCTAGGTCCTTGCTACACGTTTCCTGTATTTTCTCCATTCTATTTCCAAGAGTTTGGATCATCTTTCCTATCATTCCTCTGAATTCTTTTTCAGGTAGGCTGCCTATTTCCTCTTCATTTGTTTGGTGGGTTTTTACTTTGCTCCTTCATCTGCGGCATATTTCTGTGTCTTCTCATTTTGCTTAACATACTGTGTTTGGGGTCTCCTTTGTGCAGCCTGCATGTTCTTAGTTCCCGTTGTTTTTGGCATCTGCCCCCAGTAGGTGAGCTTGGTTCAGTGGCTTGTGGAGCGGACTGGTGTTTGTGTTCTGGTGGGTGATGCTGGATCTTGTCTTTCTGGTGGGCAGGGCTGCATCTGGTGGTGTGTCTTGGGGTGTCTCTGAACTTAGTATGATTTTAGGCAGTGTCTGTGCTAATGCGTGGGGTGTTCCTCTCTTGCTAGTTGTTTAGTATGGGGTGTCCTAGCTGGAGCTTGTTGGCTGTCGGGTGGAGCTGGGTCTTAGCATTGAGACGGAGATGTCTGGGAGAGCTCTTGCCAATTGATATTACATGGGGCTGCGAGGTCTCTGGTGGTCCAAGCTCCTGAACTTGGCTCTCCCACCTTGGAGACTCAGGCCTGACACCAGACCCAAGCGCCAAGACCCTGTTAGCCACACAGTTCAGAAGAAAGGGGAGAAAAAAAGAAAGAAAAAAAAGATTATTAAAATAAAAAAATAATAATAAAATGAAGAGAGCAACCAAACCAATAAACAAGTCAACCAATGATAAAAAGTACTAAAAACTAAACTAAGATAAATATAAAAATCAGAAACAAATCAGTCACAGACAGCAAACCCCAAGTCTACAGTTGCTCCCAAAATCCACTGCGTCAATTTTGGGACGATTTGTTGTCTCTTCAGGTATTCCACAGATGCAGGGTACATCAAGTTGATTGTAGAGATTTAATCCGCTGCTCCTGAGGCTGCACAGAGAAATTTCCCTTTTCTCTTCTTTGTCCGCACAGCTCCTGGGGTTCAGCTTTGGTTTTGGCCCCACGTCTGTATGTAGGTCACCCTCAGGCATCTGTTCCCTGCTCAGACAGGAGGCAGTTAAAGCACAGCTGATTAGGACACTCTTGCTCACTGAGGCCGGGGGGAGGGAGGGGTATGGTAGTTATAATTGGAATGCAGGGTGAGCCTCTGCAGAGGCCGGTGTGATGTTGCAACAGCGTGAGGCACACGGTGTGTTCTGGGGGATTTGTCCCCGGATCACGGGACCCTGGCAGTGGTGGGCTGCACAGTCTCCTGGGAGGGGTGGTGTGGATAGTGACCTATGCTGGTACACAGGCTTCTTGGTGGCTGCAGCAGCAGCTTAGTGTTTCATGCCTGTCTCTGGGGTCTGCGCTGATAGCCACGGCTTGCGCCCATCTCTGGGCTCGTTTAGGTGGTGCTCTGAATCTCCTCTCCTCACGCACCCCGAAACAATGGTCTGTTGCCTCTTAGGCAGGTCCAGACTTTTTCCTGGACTTCCTCCAGGCTAGCTGTGGTGCACTAGCCCCCTTCAGGCTGTGTTCACGCAGCCACCCACCCCCAGTCCTCTCCCTGGGATCTGACCTCTGAAGCCCGAGCCTCAGCTCCCAGCCCCCACCCTTCCCGGCGGGTGAGCAGACAAGCCTCTCGGGCTGGTGAGTGCTGGTCGGCACCGGTCCTCTGCTCGGGAATCTCTCCGCTTTGCCCTCCGCACCCCTGTTGCTGTGCTCTCCTCTGTGGCTCCAAAGCTTCCCCCACCCACCCCTGTCCCCTCCAGTGAAGGGGCTTCCTAGTGTGTGGAAACCTTTGCTCCTTCACAACTCCCTCCCACTGGTGCAGGTCCTGTCCCTATTCTTTTGTCTGTTTTTTTTTCTTTTGCCCTACCCAGGTACGTGGGGAGTTTCTTGCCTTTTGGGAAGTCTGAGGTCTTTTACCAGCGTTCAGTAGGTGTTCTGTAGGAGTTGTTCCACTTGTAGATGTATTTCTAATGTATTTGTGGGGAGGAAGGTGATCTCCATGTCTTACTCCTCCGCCATTTTGAAGGTACCCCAAGACATGCGCTTTAAAATAGCTCCTCTATGTCAGGCATTTCCCCCTTTTGTAACATCCTTATCCAGGGCCTGTACTCTTTAATTAATTGGAAAGAGCTACACCACAGCGCTTCCTGCTGCCAGTCTGTCACTGTGCTCTGTTCCCTCTTCCCATAAGCTGAACTCACTGTCGCTTGCTTGCTCCTCATTCCTGCAGTTGTGTTTGCCATATTCCTTTCCCATCAAAGAGCTACACCAACCTGATCTCTGGCATCCTTCAAATTTGGGGTTGGTATTGTTTCCCAGGAAGGATCTTCGATTCCCTTCCTGGAGGCTACTGTATGAGCTCAGAATGAAAGGAAAGACACAGACGAGGATCCTCAAGGGAAACAAGGCCACAATGAGGTCTCACTGTCTGAATACCCACCAGGAATTCCAGGTATTCTGGAATGTTGAGTGCCTTGAGCCTGAGGAGGTTCCATCCCTGTGACAGAGTCTATGGTAATGACTTGAGAGGGTCTGGGGTTGGGTTCTCCAGGCTGGGGCAGGCATATGCACAAAAAGGGTGAGAGTGACGGTGCCTCCACCCCTACTGGGAAGTGGGGCTTCTCACCATGCACTAAAGGAGCATCACTGGGGATGCCCTCTCCTGCTCTGAGAGCTGTGGATATGGGTAACCAGTAATATACAGAGAGGGCCCCCATTCTGGAACTCCATTTTCCCTTCATTGTTTGCTCTAGTTCTCTCCACACTGGAAGTGGTACCCATGAGAGAGAAGCCTGGAGGACTGACTGCATGTGACTGCTTTCCTGTTCCTTGCCAAGCCCCACAGAAACACTGTAGAGGAATAAGATCCATACAGACTCACAAGTACAGAGAGAAGAGCAAAGGGGACAACTGAAGAAGAAAACTGTCCATGTATTTTAGGAAGCTGGAATGTGGAGAGGAGGCTGGTAACTGATTGAACAAAGTAGAGACGGTGGCAACTTAGTGTCAGATGGGAGTGGAGATAGTTGGTCCTGTGGAACTTCAGAAAGTTCCAGGACCTGGATGGAGGGTGGAGTATAAAGCTGAAAGCAGAGGCATTGGTGGAAAGCCTGAGTACAGGGTGGTCTGACCCCCAGGTAAGTTTTCCCCTTACACAGCTAGGCTGTCACTTTTCCGAGTACGAGGTACAGAGAGGCAGGGTGGGGGTAGTGATGAAACTCAGAGCTGAAAATGAGAGGAATTTAATGAAGACACACACGTGGAATTGTAGAACACCCTCACTCCCACTCTTTCCCTCAGAGCTTCCAGAAATCCCATGTACAGTTATAGGCAGGGGATCAGATGAGGCTTCTCTGGAAGAATTTGGGGTCCCACCAAATACAAGAACCAGTTTACAAGATGTTTACCCTGTGGTAAGCGTCATATGTTGACAAGTCTCATGCACGTACACCTTATTTCCAATCAGCTTTTAGTAATTCATTTCTAAATCTGAATGGCCAAGCAAGGAACACAAGATACTTGATGGAGTCTTTCAATCTATAATAAAGAAACCAAAACAAGGAACCTAGAATCCCCTTTCCCACAAGAAAAAGAGACAATGCAGGAAGCAAAATGGTATCTAAAGTGTTCATAATTATATTCTAAGAGAGATTGGGTAAATATTTTTGGCTGGTGCTCAGCCTTTAAAGCTGATATTCGAGGCTTCACCTGCAATGTCAGTTGACCAGAATCCTGGAGGGAGGAGGAATGATGGGTCCCTGCATCCAACCCCTAACCTTTGACCCTAGGGCTTAGGTAGGTCCTAGAGGACTGATACAGAAGCTAGATCCGATCATTAGCTTTATTAAAGAGGGCCCCTTAGTTGCCAAAGGCCAGGGTAAAACCAGGCTGGAGAATGCAGACGGGACCTGTGGTCACAGTGGAGGTGGAAAATGCTTCTCTGGAGCCTGGACAGTGGCTCCCCCTGTGGGTGAGCTGTCTCCACTGAGTGGACTCTGAACAGCTCTGCCGCTGTAGGGGACCCACTGCCCGCCTCACAAAACTGGTGCTGGCACAGAGGGGAGCTGCGGGGAGGCCGGAAGGCAGTGGAGGTCTTTCAGGTGCTGACCACTTCTGGAAAACCAGGAGGGGTGCTGGAAATTCTTCCTGCTGCACACAGGATACCATGGTTTTCCACTTCTGTTTCTTTGGTGTGTGACTTGACAAATTGGGCTCTTCAATGGACAAATACATTCTCCTCTGGGGAGGAGTGGGCGAAGGGGGGAAAGAGGAACCATAAAAGTTTGTTTGAATATTACTCTCTGCCGTGGGGAGGGACATATAAACTGGCTCTTCTAGAGAACTAGAGTTGATGGAATGAAAGTGTCCCCAGGGAGGACTGGGGGATTTTTCCTCTAGCACTGTCAGGTAATTACATAAAGGCAATACTATGACTAATCATTAGTAGAAGAGAGCTGAGAAGAGGAGCCTCTGGGGATTTTGAACCAGACAGTCTGGGTGAGGAGGCCAACCCTTGGTCTATTAATAGCCGATGACGTCAACCAGGTAATATCAGTATTAACAAGATAAGCTACCAGGGTCAGGACTATCATGGGTTCCTAAAGAGTCAGAAAAACCTATTCCTATTTCAGCTCTTCCAACCTTAGCCTTGTGACTCTGAGAAAATCTATGGCCTTACTTTCCCCGTGTGTCAATTGTCACTTGGCATTGTTGCAAAAGTGAAATGGGAACTCATTCACCCCATTCATTTGACAAGTCTTATTTAAACTCTGGACTTTTGGGCACCTATCACGCGTCAGGTGCTCTGCTACAGATGTAATTAAAGAACTTGGCACATAGAAGTTAACACATGTTAGTTTCTCCTCTCAGACTATTTCAGCTCTTTGGGTATTTAGTAGTCCCAGTCAGAGCCTCATGAATTCAGAGCTTCAGTGTAGGGTTGGCTGTTTGGAAAGTAGCAGAAAATCATTGTAGATCATCATTCATACTCTGGCTAGGCTTGCATTAAGAATGCTCTGGCACTATTTCCATCCATCAGAGCTGTCTACATTGGTTTAACTGTTCTGAACCCTGAAGCCTTCTACCAAGCAAAGCTACTTCCTCCTGGCCTTCCCAGCCTGGCACCTCTCAGCGGGGCTCAGCTCCATCTTGAGGACACTGTTTATGGTGGCAAGAGACCCTTCACTGTCTGTGGCCTTTGCACTGTGGACAGTAGGAGCTGAGGTCACCTCCTTTCCTCAGAGGGGAAATGGTCTGATGAGGTGCCCTGGGTCATCGGGTAGGCTGCTGTCTGCTTGCAGCTTGACAGTATGCAGCTGAGTGAGGATGACTAGCCACTTAATGGATGTTAATTACTGCTCACAGCATCCCTGTAGGTCAGAGGACAGGAGGAGTCTGATGTCGAGGCTGACACGTTGTGGCTGGCGGCAGGCTGGCACTTACATTTGATTAGGGTTGTGGCTAGTTTAGCACAGCCAGAGGGACCCAGATGGGAAGTCCGAGACTGATTTGTCTGACTTGCAGAGGGACAGTTCATGGTTACACTCTGTTCTTCAGTGAAATTTTCACTATGTGCTTCTGACTTTGTTTCCTCCATCCCACGCCTGCATACCTGGCACTGATTTAAACCAGGACTCTGGAGGTACAGAGTCTGGTTTCTGAGCTCACCCTTCCTTGATAGAATTAGAACCAATAATTCTGGGAAGTGTGGGTTTAACCCAAGTCCTCATTTGCCGAACCCCTGCACTGTGGCTTTGCAATGCTTTTGTTTAAGTGTAGAGGCAGATTAAACAACACAACAGTAATTAATGGCATTACAAATTGGAGAAGCAAATGGCAGTTCTCTTAATGCTAACCTCTGGTTCCTGTAATAAAGCAGAGATTTGTGTAGGCTTCTATGCAGTGCATCACTTTAAAACATCATCTCCTAAGCGCTCATTAGTTCCATTTTAGCCGAGGTGGCATATGGAAGGCTTCAGTTGTGAATATTTATTGGGATTGAAATGGACTCTTAAGAGGTGAACGCTGATGGGAAGCATCTTGTGATATTAATAGAGCCCATATATGTCATCCAGAGGATGACTGATGGGCCGGCCCTTCCCTTCTTCAGGAGCTAGGGAATGGTTCCCTCTATGACCAGGGCAGAACAATGTGAGTTGTAACCATCCTGCATCATCTCCAGCTGTCTGGAATTTAGGGATACTTGAATTCAAGTACAGATTGGGGAAAAGTTACCTGGCAGAGAAAGTAAGAGGCAGGGTTTCCCTCTTATTTAAGTGAGGAGTTTAACATCGCTGAGAGAGCCGTCAGCCCTGGCAGCGCCCATGGGACATGCTTGGCCTCTCTCCATTTCTGTGGTAAATCCATCAACACAACAAGGGCTCTTGTTTCAGGAAGGGGGCTCTGGAGATGAACACAGTTGAGTCAAAGGCAGAGCTTTCAGTTTTGATTTCACAAATGTGTGGAAGCAGCCCAAGGTACTGAGGGTGCCTTGGACTTGCTATGAAATTTAAAAATATTTTCAGTGAGAATCTCTAAAGTGTACACAGTACAGTTAAATAGGAATTAATACATAATATACTAGCTGTTGACAAAGGTGTATTTTTTCAACTTTTAAAATTAAGATATAATTTACATACAGTAAAATCCACCCTTTTTAGGGTACAGTTCTGTGAGTTTTGACAAATGCAGACAGTCATGTAGCCAACACTCAACCCAAATATACAATAGTCCTATCACCCCCCCATCTCCAAATTTCAGTGTGTCCCTTTGTAGTCAATCTCTCAGCCCCTGACAACCACTGATTTGATTTTTATCTATGGTTTTGCTTTTTCCAGAATGCCATATAGGTGTCATATATATTATGTAGTGTTTTTAGTCTGGCTTTTTTCACTTAACATTGGAACCTTGTTTCACTTAATATTGCATTTGAGATTCATCCATGTTGTTTTATGTATCAGTAATTTGTTTCTTTTTTATTGCTAAGTATTCTGTTCTACCTGGATGTACCACAGTTTGTTTATCCACTTCTTGCTAGGGGGATATTTGGATTGTTCCCAGTTTTTGGCATCATGCATAAAGCTTCCTGTGCCCAGGTTTTCAAGTGAGCATAAAATTTATTTCACTTGGGTCCATATGTAGCTGTGGGATAACTGAGTTGTATGGTAAGTGCATGTTTCACTGTATAAGAAACTGCCACATGTTTTTCCAAAGCGGGTGTACATTTTGTATTTCCAGCAGAAAAGAATGAGTTTTCCAGTGCTCCACATCCTTGACAGCACTTAATATTATCAATTAAAAAAAAAACTTAACCATTCTAAGAGGCGTTGAGTGGTATTTCATCATGGTTTTAATTTTCATTTATGTAATGACTAACAATGTTGAGCATCTTTTCACATTTTTATTTGACATTTATGTATGTTCTTTAATGGAGTGTCTGTTCATCTTTTACCTACTTGAAAGAAAACTTAATTTGATGGAAAAAATTGTATTTTTAAAATTTTTAATTATTACTGTTATTTTTGATTAGGTGGAAATTTTCAGCCATCTAATAGCCTGACTAAATTATCTCCTCTCCCCCACAGCCTTTAGCCACCGGGAAGACATTGAGATAACAGTGTAGACAGTCATATTTTCTCAAAGCTAGACAGCAGAAAACTGTATATGGAATCTTTTTTCCGGATGACTTTGGAAATAAATAACTGCTTCCATTCTCTCTGGAGGAGCCTACCCCACCCCGTGAAATGGGGTCATTAAACCAAGTGCCCCTTATAGGAGAAGAAACAACTATAGATGGCTCTTTTAAGAGGATAACTTATTTTTCCTAGAGCTATAAGGCACCAGAGGATTATAGGATTCTGGTTTTTAAAACAGCCCTATGATTTCCTCAGGACAACTATTGATTATTTGTGACTTGAAGTCTTAAATCAAGAAAGAGCATGCTTCAGATGTCACTTTAAAAAAAGTTGATGCATCTGTAACATTTGACATAGCTCTTTTAGATGTAACATACAAATAGAAGCAACAGCAACCTGTGCTACTTACCTGTTAAAGAAGAAATAAACAAGACCTTGAAATATTTTATTGTCTTGGTGGAATATACTTGTAGTGGACTTCCTTTAGCACTTTTCTCAGCTCCCAGTGTTTCCTTTCTTGAGATCTACCTTCTTTCTCATGTCATTTCTCATCTTCCACAGACATGGAGACCTTAGCAACTGTGTTTGTAGTGCCTAACTCCACCCACCTTCTTGGCCAGAATTGTGATCAAAGATAGTTTCCTGATTCAGTCTGGGCCATCCAGATATTCTCTACTGATGCTGAATCTGACATGATGTCAATTTGGAGGGCATGGCATTTCTTGTCATTGGACTTGGAGTTAGAGAAGCCCATTCTGCAAAAAAAAAAAAAAAAAAAAGGCTGATTCTTGGCAAGTCCATGATTAAAGACAGAGAAAGGGCACTGCTTAGCTTCCTGATGGTCCAGGTCTCAGTTTCTGCTCCTTCCCTAAGACCCTCTACACTTGAAAACCATGAAGCTGTTCAATATGCTTCCATTGAATTCTCTCTTAGATTAAAGGTAGCTTGAGTTGGCTTCTACTACTGCAATCAAGAGAGTCTCACCTGAGGTAGCATTAGATGATCTTGGCTAGGAAACCCTTCTCTCTGACCTGGCATCCTGCAAAGAATTCTGAGTCATAAGGGACACAAATACAGGGCTTGATAATGCCAGATGAAATAATGGAAGTGAGAGGGGGCAGACAATTCGAAGGTAAGTCTTAATGAAGAAATGGAATTACTTTGTCATTTCAAACTTGAGTCAGATTCGTAGAGTCTTAGCTATGGAATGGATCTCAGAGGTTATACAGTTGATTTTGTCCCACCTTTCACAGAGAGCAGCTCTGTGAAATTCAAGCTCTCTCTTGAATTTGGCAGTTAGCCGTCTGACCCCTAATTATACTAAGTCATTTGGTTCAAGTCAAAAGGTCTACACAGCTCTAGAAAGATAAAAGTTATTTTCCGTTTTAAAATTCACAATTTCATCCCCCAGACCCTCTTCCAAATATTTTAAGAAAGTTTTTGCTTTTAATACTCTCCTGGGATTCCTCTTCTCCTTTACTGCTAAGGAGATCAGTAGATAGTGAAGAAACTTTTGCCGGCAGGCATTCCAGTTTAGATTCAGAAACACTGATCAGACTTACTTTTTGCTTCCTGGTTGTATGTTGATGACCCATGCTCACAATGCCTTAGCTCACATCTTTTGCAATGTGTGCATACGCAAAAAACTTTGTGTGCTTGGGACAAGGACATTTTTGACAGTATGAAAAAGACTCAATTCACACAGACTCCACTTATATCAAGAGTCCACTCTTTGGGGGCTCACACAGACTAATGCTGGGAAAGAAAAAGAAAAGGCACCAATGCTGGTGCCTGAACATAATAGATGTTCAACCTATTTGGTGAACCGAGTGAATTATTGGTGACTAAGTCAAAACTGTTTCACATAGAGAGAATTTGTTTATACCTCTTTCCCCCAAACTGGAAAGAAAGTAGCCTTGAAGCTTTTGATTAGATTTCTCTCCCCTAAATTCAGAACAACAGCTAATATAGAGCCTGTAAGAAGAGCCCCAGTTTGTAGCTAGTTTTAAAGTGTCAAAGACAAGCTGAGATTGGAAGTTCTCAGAACTCCAGAGGTGTTGGGCTGTGTCAGACTGATGAATTATGTAAAACCTGTTTTCCCTGAGTATTATTAATCATCCTCAAGCAAATGAAGACATGCTAATGAATTTTTGGTGGTTTTTACCTGCAAATGTCGAAGGAACCAAACCAAATTAAATCTTCTATTCTCTTCAAGACCATCGCCCTGTTAAACACCCGATGACTTACCCAATTCAATTTGAAAGATGTGGTTCTTTGGAAACTTAATTTGCTTGCAGTTTCAGACTCCTAAAGTTTCTTCCTTGAAAGTGTAGCCCAAAGTTTCATGAATAATGACTTGGAAAATGAATGGATGGAATTCATTGTTGTGATTTACAGAGGACCCAGCATACACTTGACTCTGTATTAGTTTACCTATTTACCTATGTTGTCTCATTGGTAGGTATTACCAAAGCCTAGAAGTAGGTATTATCATTCTAATTGTACAAATAAGAAAACAGACTCAGAGAATTTATATAAATTTCCCAGGTCATACAACTTAATAGTATTGAGCTAAATATAGCCCATGCTTTTTCTATTGTACCGTGCTTCTCCCAAGGAGAAAATCTACTGTACCTATGTGCTGTGTATTGCACACTTTGAACTGTGTCTGAAGAATTAGGGTTTCCCGTTTTATTTCCCCTATTGCAGAAAAGTTTTAGAGAAAAGAGTTTTAGTGTCTTCTAATGATTTCCATTAGGATAGTGTCATGTGTGGTACCTCTCCTTTCTCACTCTCAGCTACATGTGTACTCTGATGTTTCTGAACCAGGTCATTTCCTTTTGGTAATGACTAAAATACTATTGCTCAGGTAAGAGAAACTCATCCATGGCCATGAGTTTGCCAAGCGAGCCATGTTTAATGTGCCTCTGAAATAAGTGGTCTCTGAACACCCCAGCAGGACGCGAGGGAGACTGAGAAAAAGCAGACTTTTAGCTGACCATAGATGGTCTGCAAGGGATGGCACTGGGCGCCTTATGTCCTTGTCTAGCTCAGTGTTCTTGGTTTTCTTCCCCAGTACTACCTAAGTGCCTAAAAAATGAAATTGAAGGCTCATTTTTGGCGATGTTGACTGCCATTACTAGTGTTTCCCTTGACAATTACCTGGCGTGCCCATAGCGGTAAGAAGGGTGGCTAATGCTCCAGAGATTGCTTAGGTGTTAAATGGAGTCCTTTAATATATCTCCTGACAGCAAGCCCCATCAAGAATGGACGTGGTTGATTGGTATCAACCTCAGAGCTGGTCATGTTCCAGAGAAGAATCCAGGAAGCAGGGTCCTGGCCAAGGTGTCTTGGGTCTTTTGGGGGACTTGGGGCTTCATCTCCTTCATGCATGTTTGGATGGTCATCAGCCCTCTTTCAAGGACTCAAAGGCACTAGAACTGCTGTTAGAGGAGAAGCCCCATGGAATGCTTTACTGATGACACAGATTATGTAAACTGATGTGCATTTTGCTGCTTTTTAGGACTACCTGAAAATTACCTTCACTCTTACTTATTTCACTTAGTTTGTCCTCCCTAAATTATAGAAATACTAGAGCTTTCAATAAAGATTTCAGACTTGCGCATCTCTCCTTTTCACTGTTTTAAGCAACAGATGTACCTATTTTGTCAGAGAGCTAGTGAGATATACAAGAGCATGTACTCCTGAATCTCCGTCTGTCACTAACTGTGTCACATAAAGCAAGTGACATTCTTTGAGCCATGTTTTTTTTTTCTCACCTGTGAAATGGGGTGATTATGTTTGTCTTAGAGGACTGTTCTGAATAAGGAGTAAATGTGAATGAAATTAGCACAGAGTCTGGCATACAGAGGATGCTCAAAAATGTTTCTTTGGCTAAATGAATACCGTTTCTTTCTATTTCTACAAGTCCCTAGAGCCCTTATCATCCCTACACACCATACATACACATAACATGTTTTCCAGGCAAACATTTCAATGTATGTGGTAGTGCTTGCCAGTTGCAGTCAGCATTAATAAGTTAAAAATTTCCTCACAGTTTTTCTCTTGCACTGTCCTCCTCCACAGTTGAGAACAAGAGAGCTATGAATTAGAATTGCATTGCATATTGCTCAGTTTTTTTCCTGACTTCTAATTAGGACCTCCTTGCATGCACACATACACACTCACACTCCCCGCCCCAACCTTTACATTTTGTGCTCCTCCTTCTTCCTTTACAGATATCCTCATTGCACATGTTTTTCATTGTCAGATGTGTTTTTGCTGGAAGCAGAAATAATGAGCATGTACTCTCTGAAGTGGTACAGTAATGTGTTGGGTAACATTAGCAAAGCCTCATGAAAAATGTGAAAAAGGTCCACCTATCTCGTGGGCTAGCCAAATGGGAAAGTGGCAGAGTTGTTGGGAGAGGAGTAACACAGGAAAAACAATATTATTGATTTCTCCAGGAGGAAAGAAGGGAGATAGTTAGCAATGGGTGAGTCTTTATTTCCCTAGAGACTGGATTGAGTGTATCAGCTGTCTCAGAAGGAGAATGAAAACAAATCCCTCTGTGTTCCAGTGCCCTTCATAGGGAAAGAGTACTCAATTGCTTCACTTTTTGCTAGGCTCTTTCCAGAGGCTTATCTCCTTGCTGAAATAATCTCTCCTGGAGCTATTTCCAAATTTTAAGACTTTGTTCTGTCTTTTTTTCTGAGCCATTCTTTCATCAGTTTTACCTTCCTCTGGCTTGAAAACACCTGGTAATGCCAGCCAGATTCTTCGTGAGTGAGGTGCTCACCTGACAGTATGGTAGTAGACAATCTCCAAGATGACCCTAGTGACTCCTGTCTCATGATAGTCCCAGCCTCGTGCAGTTCTCTCCTGCAATGTGCTGGGTGGAGCTGTGTTGCCAGCAGAACATGGCAGAAAGGATGGTGTGTCTCTTCTGAGATGAGACTAAAAAAGCTTCCATTTTGGCCACACTTATTCTCTCTTGGATCACTTGCTCTGCAGAGAAGCCAGCTGCTATTTTTTGAGGGCACTCCAAAAGCTCTTTGGAGAAGCCAGTGTGGTGACGAACTGAGGCCTTCAGCCAACAGCCATATGAGTAAGCCTTCTTAACATTTTATCTTCCAGCCCCAATCAATCCTTCAGATGACTGCAGCTCCAGTCAATAGCTTCACAGCAATCTCCTGAGAGACCATGAACCAGAGTCACCCAGGTAAGCCAATTCCAGATTCCTGATTCTCAGAAACTGTGAGGAAATACACGTTTGTTGCTTGAAAGTACAGTCAAAAACTGAGAAGGATGTGAGATCTTACCCTATCTGTAAGCTAAATTATCCGACCACAACAGTTTTATGGACACTAGTAGAAGTCATGGGGCTGTTGAGTCAGAGGCAAAAGACTTGCATTATTCCCAGCATAGCAGTCAGTGTGAGATCACATCTGCATTGGTTCCTCTTGCCTCCTAAGTCCTATGGGGCTGTTGTGGGGATGGGCATGGGTGGATGCTCCATACACAGTAGGTTTGCCTCACAGCTGAGGAACCATCAGCATAGGAAACCTTGATTTTTTTTATAAGAGGGCTTCAAGAAAGTCTACTGAAACTTTACCCTGGAGGGAGACATTATTTTTATTATGCTGGATGGCAAACAGTTCTGGCCTCTTCCCCAGAGGGGTAGTGTCTCCATCTTGCAAGGTTGTTTACTATACAAATATCCTGATAATCTGGACCAAAAACTGTCAGTGCCTCTGCTCATAAGAAACACAACGGATCCAATGGAGACTTGTCTGCCAATAGCCACTGAGTTTTGGAATAAGTTTTTGTGCAGCAATAGATAACTAATGTGATGGCATACCTGTGTCTGTGCCTCACCTGTCAGAGCCACTGGACTGATGGCATGTGTGGTAGAGTTGTTATTGACAGAGAATGAGTGTGGGGTCTTTGGCTTTAGTAACAGGTGAAAGTGCAAGGAAATCCTCTGGTTTTGGAGGGTGATGAAGAGAAAGAAGAGGAAAAAGAGATGTCAGGAAGGGACCAGCAGGTAGAACTGATTATATTTAATATGCTTAGCTTCCTCTAGGAACAAACGTTTTACCTAGAGAATAGATTTGCAAAAGAAGAGAATTCATTACTCAGCATCATGCTCTGTTAAAAAAAAAAAGTCTTTTCATCATCACTAGTAAACTACTTTTTTGCAAAGTGTGGCTGTGTTGGTAGTGGTTACTTTTCACACTATTTCCCCTAGGGAAGGAAAATGAGGGGCAGTTAATTTTGAACCAATCCATAGAGAGCCAAATTTAGAGAATTCTCTTTGAAAAGTACATGAAAGAAATTACTTAAAAGATTCTTTTCGTTTATTTGTTTTATTCTGTGAAAATGAGGGATCAAATAAAAGATATCTTGGGCTTTCTGCCATTAGACAATATATTCTATTCTTCTCTTGAAATCAGTTGAGTGGACAAAGAATTGAGAGTGATTTTAATTTGAAATGAGATTTGGCCTTATGTTTCATTCATTTTTAAAGATATACCGTTTTAGGAATATTAAATGATGTTCTTCATGGAGCCATTTTTAGAAACACAGCATAGGACCCAAGAGTCAGAATAAGTTTCCATCGGCCCATAAGAAAGAGAGGACCTGAGTTGCTCAGTAGATAACATTACTCCAGGCCCACCCCAGCTGGGATCCATTTATTGGACAGGGCTCAGGGATGCTTTCTTAGTTCTCCAGTACATACTTCCATAGTTGGTTATCCAGATGTTCAGCAGGAACTCTCTATAAAGGCACTCAAGGTAAGTTTATAACCTTGCTTATAGCTTGAGAGATTTAAGAGCGTAGGTTAAATGTCAGCTCTTTAATTCAATTTGTCTTAATTTCTTCATATCTTAAATGAGAACTGTGATACTAATCTCTCATGCTGTTGTGAAGTTTGAATATGTTAAAGGAGACAAAGTTTAGCATTGTGCTTTACTTATAATAAATGCTCAATAAATTAAGGCTACGGTTATTAATCCAAAGATATTAGAAATGTTCCTCCATGGGTTATGTCATTTCAAATGTAGTATAGTCCTGTTAGATGATCTCTGGCTCTATCATATTCTATTTGATTACATTAGGCCAATTCATACTTCTTATTTGTACAGAGGTCTCATTTATATGATGTTAGTTATGTACTTCCCTTCCCTGGCACATGGCAAATTCTCTCAATAAATGCTGGCTCTTTATCTTGTCATTTTGATACTAGGAAGATAATAAATCCCACCCTATGACCAAACTTGGCAAAGCCTAGCTATTCTCAAAGGATATTGATTTTAACTTTCTCTTAATCAGGAAGGCTATTTATGGAAAATTTCCCTAGAGGCTGGAATTCCGAATGGGTTCAACCTGTTTTTTGTCTAAAAACCACAAATTTGGTCTAAGAGGAAGCCAGGGCTGTGACTTATCCTGCAGGTGTGAGTAGGAATGTGATGCCTAGTCTTTGCCTTTTTGGTAAGATCTTTCCAGGGGGCCCCTCGTGGTGTAGGCAGCAGGCATCACTATGTGAAGTATTTCTAGGGCTTGTCACAGTCTGGAGAAAATCATCTTGCAGCTCTGGCAGTGAGAGCAGGCGTTTCATATCCCAAGGGCCTCACAATGTTTTGGGGAAGAGACTGAAGGTTTGGCAGATGCTGTCGGTGTGCCAGACACATTGCCTTGGTGCTCATCACTCCCGTGCGTGCCTCGCCTATGGCTTCTGCTGAAAGGACCTGCAGTTCTTTGCTTAGGGCCTTCTCTGACCATGGGAGCCTTAAGTCACGGGCAGGTTGGAGGTACGGGGGAGTTAATCCTGGGGACGGAGGGACTTGAAGACTAAATGCCAAGCTCCCTTGCCCCGCAGGTGGGAAAACTCCAAGGTGTCTTCTGTCTACACTGTCTTCCAGAGTTCCCCAGTGTGACTAAGCCTCCATGTGCCCATAGTGGTGCCATGATGGATAACATTCTCTTTGTCTGCTTCCTTTTCTCTTCTCTCACTTCTCTCCTCCCTAAACAATGCTTCTTAGGATCATTTCCCAACACATGCACATTCGTGTCTCTGAGCCTGCTTTGGAGAAAACCAACCTAAAACAAAGAACCACTCATATTGCTTCACTTCCTCCATCAGTGGTTGTAACATGTCCTGTGTGGGTTCACTCCCCATAATCCCCCTTCTCTGTATCACATAGGAAGGAGAGAAAGAAACAGGGGACTTGATGTCCTAACCATTCACTCTATGGTTGATTTCAAATTCTTCGTCTCATATATATCTCATTTCAGTGCCATGATGTAGTAGTTCCATTTTACAGATGAGGAAACTAAGACCCAGAGGATTAAGTATCTTGATTGAGGTAAGGCAGCTTCTAGATGGAGGAGATAGACCTGGATGCCAGGTTTTCTGATTCTGTTCTACAATGTTCTTATTTCCACTCTATTTCTGAAGGTGTGAACAGAGCAGGGGAGGAATAATGTACATTTCTGTATTCTGTGTTAGACATTTTTAAAAGAGGCATAAATCACATTATATCACACCAAAGTTTTCATATAACAAATAGAATAAAATTCCAACTCCATCCTATGGCCTGAACAGTCTTCCGTGATCTGGCTCCTCTTTGTTTCTCTGGTTTCACCTAGTATCATTCGCTCCCTACCCCACCCTGTTCTATTCAAACTGATTGTCCCTGTGTTTTGTGCATACACCAAACCTGTGTCTATGTCATACCAAACTTGTGTCATCATACCTGTGGTCTATGCCCTTGCTGTTTCCCCGGCCTGAATGCTCTTCAGATCTTTGCAGGGCTACCTCCTTGTCAGCATTCTAGTCTCTGTGGAAATGACTTCCTCAGAGAACTCCTGACCGTCTTAGCTAAAGCGCGTGCTCCCTGCTCCCCACCCCCTGCCCATCCCTGGGCATTCTCTTTCCAGTTTTCCTTTTTCACAATATTCAGTGCACTTATTTGCTTCTTGTTTGTTTCCTAACCCTACTAGCCTGTAAGCTGATCGAGGGCAGGGATCTCTTGTCTTGTTGATTACTGTTTTCCCAGGGCCTAGAACAGTGCCTGGCACACAGTTTTTGTCAAATGAATACATAAATAAATGAAGGTGAGACTGTAGACAAGGAACATTCTAAGCATGTATATGAAAGAAGCTTAAAGCATATTTTGTGTATAACTAAGATTTATTTACCCGGCTCTTTGTAATCAGCAGTGTTAATATAACTTGAAAGGAAATGCATCTTGCTGACATTTTGGAACCTGTGTGCAAGCATTAATACCAATCAATTTAAGTGTGTGTTTCACAGCATGCCATTCGGATGAGAAACACTGGAAAGGGAGAAGGTGGACAGCTTCTTAGCTTCTTTTTTCTGGCACATTTAACATCATTCCGGTAAACTGGGCTCTGGGTTTAATTAAAGATTGTTTGAGGTGGGGAGAAAAGATATGGAGAAAGTCTTAACAGTTTTTTACATTTTGGACTTAACCACAACATTTTTGTTGTTTTTTAATTTAAAAGGCCTATAATTTAAATCCTCGGAAATCTTGTTTTTTGGCTTTCCTCTCTCTTTTATTTTGATATTTGTATTTTTGATCAATAAGTGTTTTAGGGGAAGTGAGAGCTAGAAAATGATATGCCTATGCTCATATTTTTGTTGTAATAACATTCTTTGCTTTTTCTGATTATGAAATTTATCATTAGAAAATTTGGAAAGTAAAGAAAATGGAAAGAAGAAAGTAAATATCTATAAGTCTATCCCTTAACAATTACTACTAACATTTCGGTGTGTTTCATTCCAGTTGTTTTTCTGGGATTATGCATATCTATGTGTAGTACAGTTCTTCAACTCTAAGATACTACCTATTGTGAAATGCAATATTGGTTTAGCTATTGTATTACCTTTAAAGGTAAAGATCCATTTCTTTTTTACTAAAAAAATAATGGCAATTACATACCATTTTCTTCTCACAAAATTTGAGATTGTTTCCTTCTCATTCCAAGTCTAAAGTTAATTTCAAATTTCTTTTGGCCACCCATAGCTGTACAGATCATCCCTATTATGTGCTGCTTCCCATCATGTGTGCTTCAAATCTTGACCCCATGACATTCTTTATCTACAGTCTTACGTCAAAGTATATTTTAAAATAATGGGATTTATCTGCATTTCCTATGTGGTTAAACTCACAATTTTTTTCTTTATTAAATTACACGTCACAAGTTTCTCTTGAAATTCAGCCAGAAGCTTTTACTCATGAATTTTTGGTGCCCAAATAATAGTCTTTGATGATGCATGAATCAGTCAAACCAAACTCTCCCAGTTTTAAAGATTGCATGATATATTTGGAGAGACCAGGCACTGTTCCCATATGCATGTCAAGAAATGACAAGTGTGTCACAACTTAATCTACTTGGCAGTTTGTAAGTTCTTTTTGATATAAAGTATTAAATGCATGCTAATTAAAAAATATCAAGCTGTGAAAAAGTATGCACTGTAGAATCAAATATATATAATATATGTGTAACAACGTGAATGTATTTTAGCACAGACTATTTCAGCTCTGCTGCACATTAGAATCACATGGATATTAAAAATAAATCTAGGTCAAAATCACAACCTCAGGCCTTCCAGAGAGGCCAAGGGAGTAATATTTATTAAAAAAAAAAATAACATACACAAAAATACACCACTTCTCAGAAATTCCAATGAGTAGCTAAGATTGAGAGCCACTGTTTTAGTAGCTGATATACCAGGGTTACTTTTAGGGTAGGAACCATCTTTATTTGGGAGAATACCTTGATAAACAGCCTGGGATAGGAGGCAGGACCCAGAGAGGACTGTTGTTCAGGACTTCAGCTACAAAAGAGAGAGTTAAGTGGCTTGCATGGGAACATGATAGAATGTATTGCTCTTAAAGGAGGGGAGAGGTGGTGAGAAATGGGAGGGTGAGGAAAGATGTGCCCATCAGTGTGAGGCTGGGTGATCTAACAGGCAAATGGCCATTGGTAGTTTACTTGTGGTAGGGGGGCTAAACGTAGTTTTTAAAAACAGTAATATTGTTCATTATGAAATGGTTTACATATTGTTAAATGGATTACCCCCCCATCTTCCTTCCAAATACTGGGTTCTATTATACTTAAAAAAAAATGTTTAGAGATTTCCCTTTACTTTATTTTTTAAAGAAATTTATTTATTTATTTAACATCTTTATTGGAGTATAATTGCTTTACAATGGTGTGTTAGTTTCTGTGGTATAACAAAGTGGATCAGCTATACATACACATACACATATATCCCCATATCTCCTCCCTCTTGCGTCTCCCTCCCACCCTCCCGATCCCACCCCTCTAGGTGGTCACAAAGCCCCGGGCTGATCTCCCTGTGCTATGCGGCTGCTTCCCACTAGCTATCCACCCTACGTTTGGTAGTGTATATATGTCCATGCCACTCTCTCACTTTGTCACAGCTTACC
>NC_041222.1:50132547-50135530 GCF_002837175.3 Physeter macrocephalus
CAGCTTACCCTTCCCCCTCCCCGTGTCCTCAAGTCCATTCTCTATGTCTGCATCTTTATTCCTGCCCTGCCCCTAAGTTCTTCAGAACCATTTTTTTTTAGGTTCCATATATATGTGTTAGCACATGGTATTTGTTTTTCTCTTTCTGACTTACTTCACTCTGTATGACAGATTCTAGGTCCATCCACCCTACTACAAATAACTCAGTTTAATTTCTTTTTATGGCTGAGTAATATTCCATTGTAAATATGTGCCACATCTTCTTTATCCATTCATCTGTCAATGGACACTTAGGTTGTCCAAGCTATTGTAAATAGGGCTGCAGTGAACATTGTGGTACATGTCTCTTTTTGAATTATGGTTTCTCAGGGTATATGCCCAGTAGTGAGATTGCTGGGTAATATGGTAGCTCTGTTTATAGTTTTTTAAGGAACCTCCGTACTTTTCTCCATAGTGGCTATATCAACTTACATTCCCTGCGCGTCCGGAGCCTGTGCTCTGCAAGGGGAGAGGCCACAACAGAGGGAGGCCCGCATACCACACACACACAAAAAAACAAAACAAAACAAAACTTACATTCCCACCAACAGTGCAAGAGGATTCCCTTTTCTCCACACCTTCTCCAGCATGTATTGTTTGTAGATTTTTTGATGATGGCCATTCTGACCGGTGTGAGGTGATTCCTCATTGTAGTTTTGATTTGCATTTCTCTAATGCTTAGTGATGTTGAGCATCCTTTCACGCATTTTTTGGCAATCTGTATATCTTCTTTGGAGAAATGTCTGTCGAGGTCTTCTGCCCATTTTTGGATTGGGTTATT
This sequence comes from Physeter macrocephalus, assembly GCF_002837175.3. NCBI lineage: Eukaryota > Metazoa > Chordata > Mammalia > Artiodactyla > Physeteridae > Physeter > Physeter macrocephalus. Next base: position 50,133,368 of record NC_041222.1, read on the forward strand.
TGTTTTTTTGATACTGAGCTGCATGAGCTGCTTGTAAATTTTGGAGATTAATCCTTTGTCAGTTGCTTCATTTGCAAGTATTTCTCCCATTCTGAGGGTTGTCTTTTCATCTTGTTTACGTTTTCCTTTGCTGTGTAAAAGCTTTTAAGTTTCATTAGGTCCCATTTGTTTATTTTTTATTTTATTACCATTTCTCTAGGAGATGGGTCACAAAGGATCTTGCTGTGACTTATATCATAGAGTATTCTGCCTATGTTTTCCTCTAAGAGTTTGATAGTGTCTGGCCTTGCATTTAGGTCTTTAATTCATTTTGAGTGTATTTTTGTGTATGGTGTTAGGGAGTGTTCTAATTTCATTCTTTTACATGTAGCTGTCCAGTTTTCCCAGCACCACTTACTGAAGAGGATGTCTTTTCTCCATTGTATATTCTTGCCTCCTTTACCAAAAATAAGGTGACCATAGTTGTGTGGGTTTATTTCTGGGTTTCTATCATGTTCCATTGATCTATATTTCTGTTTTTGTGCCAGTACCATACTGTCTTGATTACTGTAGCTTTGTAGTTTAGTGTGAAGTCAGGGAGTCTGATTCCTCCAGCTCCTTTTTTCTCTCTCAAGATTGCTTTGGCTATTCAGCGTCTTTTGTGTTTCCATACAAATTGTGAAATTTTTTGTTCTAGTTCTGTGAAAAATGCCATTGGTAGTTCGATAGGGATTGCATTGAATCTGTAGATTGCTTTCGGTAGTATAGTCATTCTCACATAGTTGATTCTTCCAACCCAAGGACATGGTATATCTCTCCAACTGTTTGTATCATCTTTAATTTCTTTCATCAGTGTCTTATTGTTTTCTGCATACAGGTCTTTGTCCCCTTAGGTAGGTTTATTCCTAGGTATTTTATTTTTTTTGTTGCAGTGGTAAATGGGAGTGTTTCCTTAATTTTTCTCTTTCAGATTTTTCATCCTTAGTGTGTAGGAATGCAAGAGGTTTCTGTGCATTAATTTTGTATCCTGCTACTTTATCAAATTCATTGAGTAGCTCTAGTAGTTTTCTGGTAGCATCTTTAGGATTCTCTATGTATAGTATCATGTCATCCGCAAACAGTGACAGCTTTACTTCTTCTTTTCCGACTTGGATTCCTTTTATTTCTTTTTCTTCTCTGACTGCTGTGGCTAAATCTTCCAGAACTATGTTGAATAATAGTGGTGAGAGTGGACATCCTTGTCTTGTTCCTGATCTTAGAGGGAACGGTTTCAGTTTTTCACCATTGAGAATGATGTTGGCTGTGGGTTTGTCATATACGGCCTTTATTATGTTGAGGTAAGTTCCCTCTATGCCTACTTTCTGGAGGGTTTTTATCATAAATGGGTGTTGAATTTTGTCGAAAGCTTTTTCTGCATCTATTGAGATGATCATATAGTATTTCTCCTTCAATTTGTTAATATGGTTTATCACATTGACTGATTTGTGTATTTTGAAGAATCCTTGCATTCCTGGGATAAACCCCACTTGATCATGGTGTATGATCTTTTTAATGTGCTGTTGGATTCTGTTTGCTAGTATTTTGTTGAGGATTTTTGCATCTATGTTAATCAGTGATATTGGCCTGTAGTTTTCTTTCTTTGTGACATCTTTGTCTGGTTTTGGTGTCAGGGTGATGGTGGCCTCATAGAATGCATTTGGGAGTGTTCCTCCTTTTGCTATATTTTGGAAGAATTTGGGAAGGATAGGTTTAGTTCTTCTCTAAATGTTTGATAGAATTCGCCTGGGCAGTCATCTGGTCCTAGGCTTTTATTTTTTGGAAGATTTTTATTCACAGTCTCAATTTCAGTGCTTGTGATTGGTCTGTTTATATTTTGTATTTCTTCTTGGTTCAGTCTTGGAAGATTGTGCTTTTCTAGGAATTTGTCTGTTTCTTCCAGGTTGTCCATTTTATTGGCATATAGTTGCTTGTAGTAATCTCTCATGATCCTTTGTATTTCTGCAGTGTCAGTTGTTACTTCTCCTTTTTCATTTCTAATTCTATTGATTTGAGTCTTCTCCCTTTTTTTCTTGATGAGTCTGGCTAATGGTTTTAGTTTTATTGATCGTTTCTCAAAGAACCAGCTTTTAATTCTATTGATCTTTGCTATTGTTCTTTCATTTCTTTTTCATTTATTTCTGATCT
>NC_041222.1:50137549-50143941 GCF_002837175.3 Physeter macrocephalus
GATATGATCTATCCTGGAGAATGTTCCATGAGCACTTGAGAAGAAAGTGTAATCTGCTGTTTTTGGATGGAATGTCCTATAAATATCAATTAAGTCCATCTTGTTTAAAGTATCATTTAAAGCTTGTGTTTCCTTATTTATTTTCATTTTGGATGATCTGTACATTGGCGAAACTGGGGTGTTAAAGTCCCCTATCATGATTGTGTTACTGTCGATTTCCCCTTTTATGGCTGTTAACAGCACCCCAATACATAAGGCAAATGCTATGTTGGGCGCATAAATATTTACAACTGTTATATCTTCTTCTTGGACTGATCCCTTGGTCATTATGTAGTGTCCTTCTTTGTCTCTTGTAATAGTTTTTATTTTAAAGTCTATTATGTCTGCTATGAGAATTGCTACTCCAGCTGTCTTTTGATTTCCATTTGCATGGAATATCTTTTTCCATCCCCTTACTTTTAGTCTGTATGTGTCCCTAGGTCTGAAGTGGGTCTCTTGTAGACAGGATATATATAGGTCTTGCTTTTGTATCCATTCACCAGTCTGTCTTTTAGTTGGAGCATTTAATCCATTTACATTTAAGGTAATTAACAATATGTACATCCCTATTGCCATTTTCTTAATTGTTTTAGGTTTGTTACTGTAGGTCTTTTCCTTCTCTTGTGTTTCCTGCCTAGAGAAGTTTCTTCTGGCTTGCAGAGTTTCTGCTGAAAGATCAGCTGATAACCTTATGGCCATTCCCTTGTATGTTATTTGTTGCTTTTCCCTTGCTGCTTTTAATATTTTTTCTTTGTATTTAATTTTTGATAGTTTGATTAATATGTGGCTTGACGTGTTTCTCCTTGGATTTATCCTGTATGGGACTCTCTGAACTTCCTGGACTTGATTGACTATTTCCCTTCCCATGTTAGGGAAGTTTTCAACTATCATCTCTTCATATATTTTCTCCGACCCTTTCTTTTTGTCTTCTTCTTCTGGGACCCCTATAATTTGAATGTTGGTGCATTTAATGTTATCCCAGATGCCTGAGACTGTCCTCAATTCTTTTCATTATTTTTTCTTTATTCTGCTCTGTGGTAGTTATTTCTACTATTCTATCTTCCAGGTCACTTATCCCTTCTTCTGCCTCCATTATTCTATTGATTCCTTCTAGAGAATTTTAAATTTCATTTATTGTGTTGTTCATAATTGTTTGCTCTTTAGTTCTTCTAGGTCCTTGTTTAATGTTTCTTGTATTTTCTCCATTCTATTTCCAAGATTTTGGATCATCTTTACTATCATTATTCTGATCTCTTTTTCAGGTAGACTGCCTATTTCCTCTTCATTTGTTGGGTCTGGTGGGTTTTTGCCTTGCTCCTTCATCTGCTGTGTGTTTCTCTGTCATGTCATTTTGCTTAACTTACTGTGTTGGGGGTCTCCTTTTCACAGGCTGCAGGTTTGTCATTCCTGTTGTTTTGGGGTGTCTGCCTCCTGTGGGTAAGATTCATTCAGTGGGTTGTGTAGGCTTCCTGGTGGAGGGGACTTGTGCCTGTATTCTGGTGGGTGAGGCTGTATCTTGTCTTTCTGGTGGGCAGGGCTACTTCCGTTGGTGTGTTTTGAGGTGTCTGCAACCGTATTATGATATTAGGTAGCCTCTCTGCTAATGGGTGGGGTTTTGTTCCTGTCTTGTTACTTGTTTGGCATAGGGTGTCCAGCACTTTAGCTTGCTGGTCGTTGAGCAGAGCTGGGTCTTAACGTTTAGATGGAGATCTCTGGGAGAGCTTTCACCATTTGATATTACGTGGAGCTGGGAGGTCTCTGGTGGACAAATGTCCTGAACTCGGTTCTCCCACCTGAGAGGCATAGGCCTGACACCCAGCCGGAACACCAAGACCCTCTTACCTCCTTCATATCCTGCCAGTCTCATTGCATCTATTCCTTGGTGAGGATCCTTTTTCAATTATTTTGAGGATCTTCTTTTTTATGTGGTGTTCCAGTCCAGTAGTGAAATCTGTTTCATATTTGTAATCAGTTTTCAAGTCTGGAAGGAGCCCAAATTGGTAAGTTCCAAATAATAGCATCGCCCCCATAGATAGAGAATCTGCACTGGAATGTTCTCCGGATCACAGCCATGCTACCCCAGGAGCTGAGTCATATTCTAGACTGGCAGCCAGATGTTTTCAGCAAAGCAATAGTTTCAAATCTCCGGCCAGGGTCTGGGGGCAGCTTGCCGACTCCTCAGGGGCTGCGGTGGCTGGGGGCCAGTGTTGGCACTGTCTGGGCACTATGCCCGTGCACACACCATTCAAACTAGCACCAACATCTATTATACTCTTTTTAAAAAAAAATAAATTTATTTTATTTATTTTTATTTTTGGCTGCACTGGGTCTTCATTGTGGTGCACGGGCGTCTCATTGCAGTGGCTTCTCTTATTGTGGAGCACGGCGCGCAGGCTTCAGTAGTTGTGGTGCACGGGCTTAGTTGCTCTGCGGCATGTGGGATCTGCCTGGGCCAGGGCTCGAACCCGTGTCCCCTGAATTGGCAGGCAGATTCTTAACCACTACCACCGCTACCAAGGAAGCCCCTGTTATACTCTTGAGTGCTTTGTGTGATTTTCTTTTTCTTGGTGGAAATTGAGGAAGAAAGGAGCTGAGCTAAAAGCCTCAACTCTGGGTTGATGCAGGATGGAACAAAGGAGGATCCTGGAGTTGAGGTGACTGAATATATCAGTTCAGAAAATCTTAAAAAGGGTTTTGCTTTTTCATGGGGCATGAAATTAGTGGTTTAACCCAATTTAGTTCAACACGTAAATCCAGGAATCTTCACAGGCCATGCCATTCAACGCACACAAACATGTCCCCATATCTCTGTATTCATATTTTAAAATAAATTGGGATCATACTGCATACCCAATTTTGTGTCCTGATTTCTTCACTTAATATAATGCCATAACATTTTCCCATATCATTAATTATCTGAGAGAGCTTGAATTTTAATTAATAGTCCATCTTATAATCATACTATGATGTATTTGAACTTTGTCTTAAGGGATATAGTGTAGGATAATATAAGTATTCAGATTCTACAGCCAGATGCTCTGCCTTCACTATCCCAGCTGTGTTGCTTCTGCAGGCATTCCCACACCCGTGCCTCTGTGCTGATACAGTATTTCCCTTTACATACGATTTGCAGTTTCAATGGCTAAAAATTGTGTGTAATTTTTCTAAATTTATGTTTCTTTGATAATTAGTGCATTTGAACCCCGTTTCATGTGCTATGAGCATTTTACCAATTTATTCTTCCTGAATCAAGTTTTCAGGATGGAAATGTTAATTTATTTGTATGGATATGTGTCCAGTTGCTCTGTTGACAAAGGAAAGTTGTGAATTATTGTAGAGAAAGCAGATCTGTGGCAGAGGAGTGATGCTGGCTCATCTGCATGATCAAATAAATTACATATCTACTTCTTTGAGAGCAAATATTCCAAACTTACCAGGTGGGATCAAACCCATCTGAAGGTATCCATAGGAAAATCTAACCAAGAATCAGGTGGAGAAATACTTATGAGAAGAAAAGCAGAAAACCAGTGAGCTGCCAATTGCCAAGAGCTTCATATTAGGATCTTATTAGAGAGTGATTTAGAATAACTGAGCATCATCAGCTTCATAATAGTGATGAGCAAAGCACAGGAGGTGCTGAGTACCCAACCTGCCAGACAATCTGGCCACGTTCACTGGGCTGTGCATGGAAACCGTGGAAAACAATTTATACTCAGTCCTCATGGGCACTTCTCAGCAGATTATTTCACTAACAAAATCGGCATAACAATGATAATTTACATATTTTGGGGTGAGAAGAAGGAAGAGTTTATTGAAATGAGAGGGTTATGCTTCTTGCTTTCACTCTTTAAAGAAAAATCAAGATGTTATTTTCTGAGTGCTTTGAAAGCTCTTTTTTAGACAAGGTTTGCCTATCTCTCCCTGTATTAGGCCATTCCAGGCTATCTGTGCCCATGTCAGGCTGCAGAATATTCCCGTGACGCCCTTTGGCCTCTCTAGCTAAGATTTACCTATTCATTTACACCATGTCTGCAGAGATGCCCTGATGAGAAAGGGTCATATTTGGTGCATCTGTGAGCCTGGGAATGAGAAAAGAGGAGAGAAAGGGAGAGCAATTCACAGCTAAATTTTAGGTGAGAGGGAATAAAGGAGGAGGGCAATCTAAGGATGGGAATTTTATGAGCTGTTAGAAGCAAAATCCTCCCTGACTCAGCTGGCCAAGCAGCCAGACTGTGAGTTAGTGGAAGAAAACGTGGTGAATGGACTTCCAGTTCAAAAGGGAAAGCTGAGGGCGGAGTGGGAAGCTTTTCAGGAGGAGGTGGATAGTGTCAGAGAGCCTTAGATACCATTTGTCTCTGTTAAAGATACTTGGAGAATATAGATTATGCTTAAAAATAGCAAAGCTGTACAGGTCAGGCTTCGGCTCAGGGGAGAGGTAAGAGAAGGGCATTGGCAGAGATCAGCAGCCTTGGAAACAAATGCTTTCCAGGCAGCCAAAAGACATGATTAGAGAAGAAGAAATAAAGAGCTGCCAAGGATAGAACTTCTGAAAGGGAAGATCTGGAGGGAAATGGGGATGGGTTAGCAAAGCCTCAACATCCTGCACGAAGTCTGGAGATGGGTGTTGCAGCGGTGCACTATTGGGGTTTAGCAAAAGTAGTTAATTATTTTGAAATCCTTCAAATCCACAGGAAAGATCCCCCCCACTCCACCTTCCTTTCTGTATACACACTCTCACTTCTCTTTTGACAAAATATCCAAAAGAAGGTTGCAGTCATTATATGTTATGCCTAAATATGTCAGCATGAACCTCCCAAGAACAGACCTAGTTCCTATGCAACCATAGCCCTATTGCTGCACCTGACAAAAAAATTTTTAATTCAATAACATTATCAACATAGTCTAAGCTCAAATTTCTCCAGTTGTCCCTAAAATGCCTTTTGTAGCTGTCCCCTCTGCCCAATTCAGGAGCCAATCAAGGTTCATGCATAGCATTGGTAGTTATGTCTTTTTAGTCTTCCCAGTCTAGGAGCATCCCATTTTACCCTCCCCTGTTTTTTGTTTGTTTCTTTTGTTTTGGTTTGGGTTCTTTTTGTTTTTTTTTTTTTGTTTTTTTGTTTTTTTTGCTGTACGTGGGCCTCTCACTGTTGTGGCCTCTCCCGTTGCGGAGTGCAGGCTCCGGACGCGCAGGCTCAGCGGCCATGGCTCACGGGCCCAGCAGCTCCGCGGCATGTGGGATCTTCCTGGACCGGGGGACGAACCCGTGTCCCCTGCATCGGCGGGCGGATTCTCAACCACTGCGCCACCAGGGAAGCCCCTGTTTGTTTGTTTTAAAGACAGGGTTATTGAGGCCTATGTTACGTAATTATAAAAATATTTTAGAAGTTCACTCCTTTTAGTGTATGGTTTTATGAGTTTTGACAAACACATACATTGTGTTACAACCATCACAATCCAGGTGTAGAATAGTTTCATCATCCTCCCAAATTCCTTCCTGTCTCTATGCTGTCAAGCCTTCTCTCATTCCCAGTCCCTGACAACCATTAATCTATAATTTGGCCTTTTCCAGACGATCATACAAATAGAATCATACAGTATGGAGTCTTTTGAGCCTGGCTTCTCTTACTTAGCATTATTCATTTGAGATTCATCTACGGTGTTGCATGACTAACATAGTCACTTGTTCCCTTTTATTGCTGAGTGCGATTCTACTGCATGGATGTACCATAATTTGTTTATCCATTAGCCAGTGGAAAGAAATCTGGGGTTGTTTTCACTTTTAGATGATTAAGGATAAAGCCACGATAAACATCCAGGGTAAATTTTCATATGAGCATATGTTTTGATTTCTCTTGGGTAAATGTTATACCGAGGAGTAGGATTTCTGCATGGTACGATAAGCATACATTTATCTTTATAAGGAACTGCCAACTGTTGTACAAGTTTGTATTTCTGTGACCTACCTATGAGTTCCAGGTGCTCTGCTCTCTTTGTTTTTTTTTTGTTTTGTTTTGGTTTTTTGCGCGGTACGCGGGCCTCTCACTGTTGTGGCCTCTCCCGTTGCGGAGCACAGGCTCTGGACGCGCAGGCTCAGCGGCCATGGCTCACGGGCCCAGCCGCTCCGCGGCACGTGGGATCTTCCCGGACCGGGGCATGAACCCATGTCCCCTGCATCGGCAGGCGGACTCCCAACCACTGCGCCACCAGGGAAGCCCTCTCTCTTTTTTTTTTTTTTTTTTTTTTTTTTTTTTTGTGGTATGCGGGCCTCCCTCTGCTGCGGTCTCTCCCGTTGCGGAGCACAGGCTCCGGACGCGCAGGCTCAGCGGCCATGGCTCACGGGCCCAGCCGCTCCG
>NC_041222.1:50146121-50154107 GCF_002837175.3 Physeter macrocephalus
GCTGCGGTCTCTCCCGTTGCGGAGCACAGGCTCCGGACGCGCAGGCTCAGCGGCCATGGCTCACGGGCCCAGCCGCTCCGCGGCATGTGGGATCCTCCCAGACCGGGGCGCGAAGCCGGTTCCCCTGCATCGGCAGGCGGACGCGCAACCACTGCGCCACCAGGTAAGCCCTCCTCTCTTTGTTTTTAATGATATTAATTCCTTCTGAAGAGTCATGATTGTGGTCCTGCAGGGAATCCAGCATTCGGGTTTCTTTAGGCTAGTTCCTCAAAAATAGACTCAGGTCAGTATTTCTGGCAGCAGCACCAATTAGGTGATGTGGTATAGCTCCCACTGCACGGAGTCAGGACACCTACAGTGTTAGACTGTGTTCCACTCTGGAGATGCCAAACTTGTCCACTTAACTATGTTTGTGACCATAATTGTAAAGAATCATTTTTTCCCTTCATAGTGAATAAGTGATCTAGGGGATAGGAGGTTACTTTGAATAATATTTTGTGAATACTTTGTTCTTCAATAAGCTTCCATTCCATTTGCTTTAACATTTATTGATGATTTTGCCTGAATCAACTCTTATATTGGATTTCTGAGTGGTGGTTATTTTTTAAATTTAATTTTATTTATTTTTTTATGTAGCAGGTTCTTATTAGTTATCCATTATTAGTTATACATATTAGTGTATATATGTCAATCCCAATCTAGAGTGGTGATTTTTACAGTCTATCATTCCTTCTACATTTTTAAGCTGGCATTTTTCTATAGAGAGGATTTTTTTTCTCTCTTCTCTCTCAACATTGTTTTGAATATCATGAGGACTTATATTTTTTCCATGTGTTTTAATTCATTACCATCATTGTGGGTTTTTTTTTTTTGGATGATCAAATATGACCAGTGGCTGTCCCCTTGGGCCAGCTGATGGGTTCATCAATTTTTAAGTATGTGCTTGCTTTTTTGGTACAAGGTGTTCCAGGATCATCTTGCATTTTTCCTATCTCAGACCTGGAATCAACCAATTCTCCTAGGAGTTTTGGTGACTTTTACTAGAGAACAGTGCAAGAAGCAAGCACTAATTGTGCCTCATTGCTATTGAGGTTCATTTCTTCTAAGGCCTTTTGAGCATACAGTTAGGAATTTTTTTTTGTTGAAACCTCAAGTTCAAAATCAAATAGACCTTTACCAGTCCCCATTTTATATTTCCCTTCCTCTCCCCTCCTTCAAGTAAATACACTGGTTCCTAACAACATCAGTATATTTTCTAATTTTCTCTATCCTATAAAACACAAAATGATTTCAGAATTACAATACCATTCCACTATCAGGAATAATCCTACTAAGTAAAATTCAAGTGTTCATTGCGTTTTCTTTGTCTTTACAGCATAACAAGGATAATGGGCTCTTCAAGGGGGCTCAGGTAAACTTCACTGCAGGCTCTAGATTTTACTGGGTTTGTAAGCAGAATGGAATCCAGCTTTCTTACATAGGTAGGGAAGGATCTGTAACTGATTTTGTAAATTATCTGTAATTGATTGATCACAAATATATACATATATATTTAACATTCTGATGATGTTTTACACCTCTTCAGTAAAGTTTGCATATTATAATTTGAAATATTATTTGTCTACTAGTACTTCTTGTCTTAAAGACTACTTTGTCTGATGTTAGTATAGCAACACCAGGTTTTATTTTTGCATCCTTTTGTTTAACTTTTCTATATCTTGCTATTTAATGTGTCTTGTATAGTGATGGATATGTCTATGCCTTGATGGTTGTCATGGTTTCATGGGTGTATACTTATCCCCAGACTCATTGAGTTGTATACATTAAGTATGTACAGCTTTTTACATGTCAATCATACCTTAATAAAGTGGCTCAAAAATGTCTCCTATAAGTAACATATAGTTGTCATGTAAGTCTGTCTTCTTCAATCTTTAATCTTTAAGGGTTTAATTTATTTCCATTTAATGTAATTACTAATACATTTGCGCTTAAATCTATCATATGACTATTTTCCATTTATCCCACTGGCTCTATGATTAATTGTGGCTGTTTCTGTTGTCTGTTTTCTTTCTTCTTAATTTCTTTTCTTTGTTGTGTTGGTGTAATGTCTCCTGCAATGCCTAGTTATTTTTGATTGGTGTTAGTCATTATGAATAAAAATTGTAGACATAGTTTGAGGCTCTGCATAATGTTATATTTCTGCAAAGAATAATTACTTTTGTTTCTGGCAGCAGTTAAAATAGGGACAAATCACTTTAATATAATTAGGGAATGAGCTGATCCAAAATTAAGCTTTGGTCTTATGGGTGCTATTCTATTTTTGGTTTACCTTTAGTTCAAGGGTGTACACCTTGGGAACCCCAAATGAAAGCCTGAGTTTTGCCAGGATGCCTCCCTCTTTGGTAGACCTTGAACTCCAATTTTTTGCATCCTTAGCTCCATGAAATAGCTCAGGTCTACAGCCTCTCAAATGCAACTTTCAAATCAATAAGATTTGAGAGTAAGGTAATCTGCAGCAAGCTCTTTATTTTAGTATAGACTAATTATCCAATTCTAGGGATGGAGTGATAAGCAAGTTTTTTCTTCTATATAAGTAGTTTATTATACTTTTGGATGCCCGATATGACAGTCCTATCTTAGCTTTAGGCTTTCTCCATCTTATGTAATAGTATTCATCATTTTGAAGTTAGAATTTTGACATATGAGCTTAAAAGCTATCAATTAAAGGATCACAAACTTTTGTATGTATGTATGTATTTATTTGAAGTGTAGCTGATTTACAATGTTGTGTTAGTTTCTGGTGTACAGCAAAGTGATAGAGGTTATCTATATCTGTCTACCTATGTATCTACCTATCTATATTCTTTTAAATATTCTGTTCCATTATAGTTTATTACAAGATATTGAATATAGTTCCTTGTGCTATGCAGTAGGACCTTGTTTATCTATTTTATATATAGTAGTTTGTATCTGCTAACCCCAACCTCCTCATTCATCCCTTCCCTCCGTTTCGCCTTTGGCAACCATAAGTTTGTTTTTTATGTCTGTGAGTCTGTTTCTGTTTTGCAAATAAGTTCATTTGTATCATATATTAGATCCCACATATAAGTGATATCATATGATATTTGTCTTTCTCTATCTGACTTTACTTAGTATGATCTCTAGGTCCATTCATGTTGCTGCAAATGGCATTATTTCATTGTTTTTTATGGATGAGTAGTATTCCATTGTATATATATACCACATCTTTACTCATTCATCTGTTGAGGGACATTTAGGTTGCTTACATATCTTGGCTATTGTAAATAGTGCTACTCTGAACATGTATCTTTTTCAAATTAGAGTTTTCTCTTGATATATGCTCAGAATTGGGATTGATGGATCATATGGTAGCTCTATTTTTAGTTTTTTAAGGAACCTCCATACTGTTTTCCATAGTGGCTGCACCAATTTATATTCCCACCAACAGGGTAGGAGGGTTCTCTTTTCTCCACATCCTGTCCAGCATTTCTTATTTGTAGACTTTTTAATGATGGCCATTCTGACCAGTGTGAGGTGATACCTTATTGTAGCTTTGATTTAGATTTCCCTAATAATTAGAGATGTTGAGCATCTTTTCATGTGCTATTGGCCATCTGTATGTCTTCTTTGGAGAAAGAAGTTCTTCTGCCCATTTTTTAATTGTTTTTTTTTTGTTGTTGTTGTTGTTGTTATTGAGTTGTATGAGCTGTTTGTATATTTTGGAATTTAAGCCCTTGTCAGTTGCACTGCTTGCAAATATTTTCTCCCAGTCCGTAGGTCGTCTTTTCATTTTGTTTATGGTTTCCTTTGCTGTGCAAAAGCTTATAAGTTCGATTAGGTCCTATTTGTTTTACTTTTGCTTTTATTTCTTTTGCCTTGGGATACTGATCTAAGAAAATATTGCTATGATTTATGTCAGAGAATGTTTTGCCTATGTTCTCTTCTAGGAGTTTTTTGGTGTCATGTCTTATATTTAAGTATTTAAGCCATTTTGAGTTTCTTTTTGTGTATGCTGTGAGGGAGTGCTCTAATGTCATTGATTTACATGTGGCTGTCCAGCTTTCCCAACACCACTGTTGAAGAGACTGTCTTTTCTCCATTGTATATTCTTACCTCCTTTGCTGAAGATTAATTGGCCATAGGTGTAAGGGTTTATTCCTGGGTTCTCTTCTGCTCCATTGATTCATTTGTCTGTTTTTGTGCCAGTACCACACTGTTTTGATTACTGTAGCTGTACAGTGTTGTCTGAAGTCTGGGAGGGTTATGCCTCCAGCTTTGTGCTTCTTCCTCAGGATTACTTTGGCAATTCTAGTTCTTTTATGGTTTCATATAAATTTTAGGATTATTTGTTCTAGTTCTGTGAAAAATGTCATGGGTAATTTGATAGAGATCATATTAAATCTGAATATTGCTTTGGGTAGTATGGCCATTTTTAACAATATTCTTCCAATCCAAGAGCATGGTATATCTTTCCATTTCTTTGAATCATCTTAAGTTTCCTTTATCAATGTTTTACAGTTCTCAGCATATAAGTCTTTCACCTCCTTGGTCGGGTTTATTCCTAAGCTTTTGTTTGTTTTGTTTTTTTTATGCTATTTTAAAGGTTTTTTTTTTTTTTTTTTTAGTTTCTGATATTTCATTGTTAGTATAAAGAAACGCAACAGATTTCTGTATGTTGATCTTGTATCTTACTACATAGCTTAATTCATTTATCAGTTCTAATAGTTTTTGTGTGGAGTCTTTAGAGTTTTCTACATAGTGTATCATGTCATCTGCATATAATGACACATTTACCTCTTCCCTTCCAATATGAACACCTTTTATTTCATTTTCTTGTCTGATTGCTATGACTAGGATTTCCAATACTATGTTGAATAAAAGTGATGAGAGTGAGCATCCTCCTCTTGTTCCAGATTTTAGTGGGAAGGCTTTCAGCTTTTTACCATTGAGTATTATGTTGGTTGTGGGTTTGTCATAAATAGCTTTTACTATGTTGAAGTATATTCCCTCTATACCCACTTTGGTAATAGTTTTCAATCATGAATGGATGTTGAATTTTATCAAATGGTTTTTCTGCATCTATTGAAATTATCTTGTATTTGTCTTTTCTTTTGTTGATGTGGTTTATCACATTGATTGATTTGCATATGTTGAACCATCCTTGTGACCCTGGGATGAAACCAACTTGATCGTGGTGTATGATCTTTTTTATGTATTGTTGGATTTGGTTTGCTAGTATTCTGTTGAATTTTTGCAGCTATATTCATCAAAGATATTAGCCTGTAAATTCATTTTCGGTATTGTCTTTGTCTGGTTTTGGCATCAGTGTGATGGTGACCTTGTAGAATGACTTTGGGAGTGTTCCCTCCTCTTCAATCTTTTGGAAGAGTTTGAGAAGGATTGATATAAGTTCTTCTTTGTATGTTTGGCAGAATTCCTCAGTGATGCAATCTTGTCCTGGACTTTAGTTTGCAGGGAGTTTTGTTTGTTTGTTTGCTTTTTACAGATTATATTTTACTTCTAGTGATTGGTCTGTTCAAATTATTTCTTCTTCAGTTTTGGTGGGCTGTATGTTTCTAGAAACTTGTCCATTTCTTCTATGTTTTCCCAATTGTTGTCATATAATTGTTCATAGTATTCTCTTAAGGTTTTTGTATTTTTGTGGTATCAGTTATTTCTTCTCTTTCATTTCTTATTTTGTTTATTTGGATCCTCTCTGTTTTCTTCTTGATGAGCCTGGCCAGAAGTTTGTTGATTTTGGATTTTGTTTACCCTTTCAAAGAACCAGTCCTTGGTTTTATTGATTTTTCTTATTTGTTTAAAATACCACAGATTTTGAATCAGATACTGGAGACACAAAGAGTACAGGTGATAGGGGCAGAACTAGAGGTCATTACATAAGTATCTAGAGGCACTTATTCTAACTATTCTAGCAGCAGAGCCCAATGTCAAATCAGTGGTACCAGCAGTTCAAACTGTGGTATCTGTATCCAACAGTGGTGGTAGTGTTTTGTTTTTGTTTGTCTTTGTTTTTTATAAGAGTAGCCCTCGAGTGTACTTTGATGTGTTATTCCTGGCTGTAGAGCCTCCAAATCTAATTTTTAGACTTGTTGGCAATTCCTTGAATACATAAATTATTCAAACAAATTTCTTTTCTATGTACAGTAGGTAGGATTTGTTGTTTGCAACTAAGAATCGTGACTGATACATAAACTTTAGACAGAGAGACAGATTCACAGGGTGTAAATACACATAAGGAGCTTTAATGACACATTATCCTTTGAGCACCAGATGCCAAGGAAAGGTAAACTCATTAGCAAGATAGTGGTTTATGTTAATTGTTTTTCACTTCTCTAGACAGGATATGTTGTATGCTGACATTAAAGGAGTGGAGTAATATTAACATCCCATGGGGCTTCATGGAAACTGGATATTTCCTTCTGTGACAGGGGAGGAAGACCAATTCTGTTGATGAATCTTAGCAGTTGCAGCAGTGTGTCACTTTGGGTCCTCCAGGAAGAAGACAGAAAGAAAGAATTAGAAGTGCATGAAATTTATTGGGGAAAATGCCCATGAAGGATGAAGGGAAGAGGAAATAGGAGTAGGTGAGGAGAGCCTCAGATCATGATGCAGGTTTGACACCTGTCAAAGGAAAGAAGGAAGGAAGCAGAATTGTCTAGGAGGAGCCAGACTGTAGTGCACTTCTGAGGAAGTCTCAACCTGATTAATCAGGAGCCCTAAAGGAAAGACTGCCCATCAGAGGAATCCTATGTTGGTCAAGAATGGCTGGTTTTTGTAACCCCATTGTACACAGTTATTGACTAGGAAAAAAGGGAGAGCATGAGATTGGCATGAACCTTCCGCTGGATCCTGATGGTGTGACAGCTGAAGGCTGTCAGCGTGCTACTCACCTAAGAACACGTTCTCTCCTGAAGGGAGATCTGAGTAGTGCACTCCCACATGTGTGGCTGCCACACATTAGTAGCAAGTTTTGGGGGAGAGTGTCCAATTGTCTTAATTGATCTAGGGGGTGAACTGTTCAGACATAAGTAACTTACTAATCCTTTGAAAGTATACACCAAAAGACTATAAAGCTCTGGCATTTCAAATTTGTTAAATTCAGAATGCTATATCAAGTTTCTAACATTCAATTTAGTGCATAAAACTTTTACTACATCAGGGGACTATTCAGTGATGGGAAAAAGTAAGGGCTATTACAAAATGGCTTTACCTCATAAAAAGGGTGGAAGGGGGAGAAGATGTTCCATACTCCAGGGAAATGGTCATCCAAAAGATTTTATTTTATTCACTTGATGAGTTTTAACAAATGCATATACTTATGTTTATATCCCCTTCAGCACTTGGAATTGTCAGGGTTTTTATTTTTAGTTACTCAAATGAGTATGCAGTGATGTCTCTGTAGTTTTAATGTGTATTTCCTTGATGAATGATGATGATTAGCATCTTTTTATGGGTTTATTGTTCTTCATATATCTTCTCTGGTGAAGTGTCTTTTCATATCTTTTGTCCGTATCTTCTTGGGTTATCTTTTTATTATTTAGTTGTAAGAATTATTTATAGTCTAGGTACACATCTTTTGTCAGATATATGTTTTGTGAATAATTTCTTCCATTGTGTGATAAGGTTTTTCATTTTTTTATACTGTGTCTTTGTGTTTCAAGGAACAAAAGTTTTTAGTTATAATAAAGTCCAATTTGTCAATATTTTATGATTCATGTGTTTTACATTCTATCTAAGAAATCTTAGTGTCCACTCCAAGGTCACAAAGGTTTTCCCCTATGTTTTATTCAGGAAGTATTATAGTTTTAACTTTTACATTTTAAGCCTAAGATCCATTTCAAGTTAATTATTTGTGTGTGGGGGATTTTTTTTTATTCAAACAAAGTCACAAAAATTATAGTCATCCTCATCAGTTCACTCAGTCCCATGTAATTAATTTTTTTT
>NC_041222.1:50154729-50155054 GCF_002837175.3 Physeter macrocephalus
GGGGTCTTTTGTGTCTCCATACAAATTTTGAGATGATTTGTTCTAGTTCCGTAAAAAATGCCATTGGTAATTTAATAGGGATTGCATTGAATCTGTAGATTGCTTTGGGTAGCATTGTCATTTTCACAATATTCATCCTTCCAATCCAAGAACACGGTATATCTCTCCATCTGGTGGTATCATCTTTAACTTCTTTCATCAGTGGCTTATAGTTTTCTGAATACAGATCTTTTGTCTCCCTAGGTAGGTTTATTCCTAGGTATTTTACTCTTTTTGTTGCAGTGGTAAATGGGAGTGTTTCCTTAATTTCTCTTTCAGATTTTTC
>NC_041222.1:50155123-50157117 GCF_002837175.3 Physeter macrocephalus
GTTCCCTCTATGCCCACTTTCTGGAGAGTTTTTATCATAAATGGGTGTTGAATTTTGTCAAAAGCTTTTTCTACATCTATTGAGATGATCATATGGTTTTTATTCTTCAATTTGTTAATATGGTGTATCATATTGATTGATTTGTGTATATTGAAGAATCCTTGCTTCCCTGGGATAAGTCCCACTTGATCATGGTGTATGATCCTTTTAAAGTTTGTGGATTCTGTTTGCTAGTATTTTGTTGAGGATTTTTGCATCTATATCTAATTTTATTGATTTGAGTCCTCGTCCTCTTTTCCTTGATGAGTCTGGCTAATGGTTTATCAATTTTGTTTATCTTCTCAAAGAACCAGCTTTTAGTTTTATTGATCTTTGCTATTGTTTTCTTTGTTTCTATTTCATTTATTTCTGCTCTAATCTTTATGATTTCTTTCCTTCTGCTAACTTTGGGTTTTGTTTGTTCTTCTTTCTCAAGTTCCTTAAGGTGTAATGTTAGATTGTTTATTTGAGATTTTTCTTGTTTCTTGAGGTAGGCTTTCATAGCTATAAACTTCCCTCTTAGAACTGCTTTTGCTGCATCCCATAATTTTTGGATCATCGTGTTTTCATTGTCATTGGTCTCTAGGTATTTTTTGATTTCCTCTTTGATTTCTTCAGTGATCTCTTGGTTTAGTAATGTGTTGTTTAGCCTCCATTTGTGTGTCTTTTTAACGTTTTTTCCCCTGTAATTCATTTCTAATCTCATAGTGTTGTGGTCAGAAAAGAGGCTTGATTTGATTTCAATTTTCTTAAATTTACTGAGGCTTGATTTATGACCCAAGATGTGATCTATCCTGGAGAATGTTCCATGTGCACTTGAGGAGAAAGTGTAATCTGCTGTTTTTGGATGGAATGACCGATAAATATCAGTTAAATCTATCTGGTCGGTTGTGTCATTTAAAGCTTCTGTTTCCTTATTTATTTTCATTTTGGATGATCCGTCCATTGGTGTAAGTGAGGTGTTAAAGTCCCCCATTATTATTGTATTACTATCCATTTCCTCTTTTATAGCTTTTGGCAGTTGCCTTATGTATTGAGGTGCTCCTATGTTGGGTGCATATATATTTATAATTGTTATATCTTCTTCTTGGATTGATCCCTTGATCATTATGTAGTGTCCTTCCTTGTCTCTTGTAACATTTTTTATTTTAAAGTCTATTTATCTGATATGAGTATAGCTATTCCAGCTTTCTTTTGATTTCCATTTGCATGAAATATCTTTTTCCATCCCTTCCCTGTCAGTTTTTATGTGTCCCTAGGTCTGAAGTGGGTCTCTTGTGGACAGCATATATATGGATCTTGTTTTTGTATCCATGCAGCAAGCCTGTGTCTTTTGGTTGGAACCTTTAATCCATTCACGTTTAAGGTTAGTTATTGTTATGTATGTTCCTATGACCATTTTCTTAATTGTTTTGGGTTTGTTTTTGTAGATCCTTTTCTTCTCTTGTGTTTCCCACTTATAGAAGTTCCTTTAGCATTTTTTGTAGAGCTGGTTTGGTGGTGCTGAATTCTCTTAGCCTTTGCTTGTCTGTAAAGCTTTTGATTTCTCCATCAAATCTGAATGAGATCTTTGCTGGGTAGAGTAATCTTTGTTGTAGGTTCTTCTCTTTCATCACTTTAAATATACCATGCCAGTCCCTTCTGGCTTGTGGAGTTTCTGCTGAGAAATCAGCTGTTAACCTTATGTGAGTCCCCTTGTATGTTATTTTTCATTTTTCCTTTGCTGCTTTCAATAATTTTTCTTTGTCTTTAAATTTTGTCAATTTGATTACTATGTTTCTCGGCGTGTTTCTCCTTGGGTATGGGACTCACCGAGTTTCCTGGACTTGGGTTGCTATTTCTTTTCCCACATTAGGGAAGTTTTCGACTATAATCTTTTCAAATATTTTCTCAGGTCCTTTCTCTCTCTCTCTTCTCCTTCTGGGACCCCTATAATGTGAATGTTGTTGTGTTTA
>NC_041222.1:50157457-50162925 GCF_002837175.3 Physeter macrocephalus
TCTGGGGTTTTATCTTTTTCCTTCATCTGGTACATAGCCCTCTGCCTTTTCATCTTGTCTGTCTTTCTGTGAATATGGTTTTTGTTCCACAGGCTGCAGGATTGTAGTTCTTCTTGCTTCTGCTCTCTGCCCTCTGGTCTCAAGTTAATTTTTATATACATTATAAAGTGTGTCAATACTTATTTTGTCCCAAAATGGAGATCTATTATTCCAGCATTATTTTTTGAATAAACTTTTCTTTCCTCAGTGAATTGCCTTGAAATCTTTGTAAAAAAATTCAATTGACCATATAAGTTGTGGTTTTTATTCCCTTCCATTGATCTGTATGTCTGTCCTTTTACCAATCCCATCCAGTCTGGGTTTCTGTTACTTAAAGTCAGCTACTGAGTCCCGTTTCTTTACTCTTGTGTTTTAAATTTGCTTAATTTTAGAATCAGCTTTTCAGTTTTACTAAAAAAAATTCTGGGATTTTGATTGGGATTACACTGAGTCCATAGATCATATTTGGAAGACCTGACATCTAAACCATATTGAGTCTTCAAATCAATTTAAGTTGTATATCTCGTTAATCAGATAGGTCTTCTTTAAATTCTCTCAGGAATGTTCTGCAGTTTTCAAGGAGAATCTTGAATATTTTGTTGTTGTTTTTGTTAAATTTATTCCTAAGTATGTATGCTAATTTTTTGTGGTATTTTAAATGGAATTGTTATAAAAATCCATTAAATAATTCTTTCCTGCTACACTTAAAAATATAATTTATTTTTTAATAGTAACCTTGTATGCTGCAACTTACTAATGTATTAGTTACAGTGGGTTTTATGTAGATTCCTTAAGATTTTCCACATTAGCAATTATGTCATCTGCAAATGGAGACAGTTATTCTCCCTATATAATCTTTATTCTTATTTATTTTTCTTGTCCTACTGCCACCTAGGAATTTCACTACAGTTTTGAATGGAAGTGGTAAGAACAGATAACCTTGCATTTTTTCCAATATTAATGGGAACCTATTCAATATTTTATACTAACTTGGTTAGCTGTGATTTTTATAGATGTCCTTGGTCCGATTGAAGAACTTCCCTTATATTCCACATTTGTGAGGGCTTAAAAAGTTATTATTGGATATTGAATATTGTCATATGTTTTTTGCTGCATATTTTGAAAGAGTCATATGGTTTTTCTCTCTTATTAGTATGGTAAATTAACTTGATTGCTTTTCAAATGTTTTATCAACTTTGCTTTGCATTCCTGGGACAAACACTGCTTCAGATTCTATATACATGAAATATATAGTCTGTTAATTGTTTAAAGGATTTTATATATGAAGGATATTGGACTGTAATATTTTTAATGATGTCTTTTTCATATGGTGATAATAGAGTTATACTAGACTCAAAAAATGATTTCGGAAGTGTTTCCTCCTCTTCTGTGTTATGAAAGATTTCAGTAGAAGTGGTGTTTTTTTTCTTCTTTGAACGTTGGACAGAATTTACCAGAGAAATCTCTGAGTTTTCTTGGCAGGAAAGTTTTTTACAAAGAATTAAATTTCTTTAATAGGTATAGTGTACAAGGTGTTTTTGTCTCATTTTATATCAAGTTGTATTTTTCAAGGATTTTGTCCACTTCAACTAATTTGTTAAATTTATTGGCATGAAGTTGATCATAATTTAAAAAAAAATGGTCTTTTAATAACTGTAGGGTCTTTACTGATAAACTTAGTTTCCTTCATGATTTTCATGATTTGTGTTCTTTCTTGTTTTCTTAGTCTAGTGATGTCTTTATCAATTTTATTAATCTTTTAAAAAACATCTTTTGGGCTTTGTCAATTTTCTCTATTGTTTGCATGATTTCTATTTAATCTATTTCTGTAATTATCTTTATTTTATTGGGTTTATTTTGCTCTTTTTCTAGTTTCCTGAGCTGGAGCCTCATGATTTTAGGCTTTACTGATTTTCTTTTTCTTTTTTTTTTTTTGGCGGTACGCGGGCCTCTCACTGTTGTGGCCTCTTCCATTGCGGAGCACAGGCTCCAGACACACAGGCTCAGCGGCCATGGCTCACAGGCCCAGCCGCTCCACAGCATGTGGGATCCTCCCGGACCGGGGCACGAACCCGTGTCCCCTGCATCGGCAGGTGGACTCTCAACCACTGCGCCACCAGGGAAGCCCTTTACTGATTTTCTAATAAGTATATTTAAAACTATAATTTTTTTCTCTCATAGTGCATCAGCTACATTTCACATCTTTATGTTATATTTTCATTACTACAGATTTTGAAGTAGTTCTAACTATCCTTTTGATTTTCTCTTTGATCCATGGATTACTTAAAAGTGCATTGTTTAATTTCTAAATATCTGGGATTTTCTTAGATATCTCATTTTTATTGATTTCTAATTTAATTCCACAGTATTCAGATAATATATTCTGAAAATCTTCTTAAATTTAATGAGATATTTTGCACAATCTAGCATATGTTGTATCTTGGTGAATATAACATATGTATTTGAAAATAATATTAATTCTGAAGTGATTGGGTATATGGATCTATAATATCAATTAGGTCAGATTATTTGGGAATGTATTTCAGATTTTACATGTTTTACTGATATTTTTTATCCATTTCGTTTAGCAATTACAGAGAGGGGTTTTTAAAGGCTCTTATCATTGTGGAATTGTCTATTTCTTCTTTTAATTCTATTAAGTTTTTCTTTATGTATATAGAGGCTCTGTTATGAAGTATATACGTACATATTACAAATTATTATGCCTTTTTTGATATATTTACTCTTTTATTATTATGAAATGTCCCATTTTATTACTGTAATACCTTATCTTGAAATTTATTTTATCTAACCTTCTATTGCTTGTTGTTTGCATGGCATAATTATTTACATTCATTTACTTTCACCTATCTTTGTCTTTCTATTTATAGTGCTTGTCTTTCTTATTTTCTTTTTCCATTTAAAAAAAAATTGAAATATAGTTGATATGCAGTATTATATGTTACAGGTGTTCAATATAGTGATTCACAATTTTTAAAGGTTATACTCCATTTATAGTTATTGTAAAATATTTGCTGTATTCTCCGTGTTGTACACTATATCCTTATAGCTTATTTTATACCTAATAGTTTATACCTCCTAATACCCTACCTCTGTCTTTCCCTCCTGGTCTCCCCACTGGTAACCACTAGTTTCTTCTCTATAACTGTGAGTCTGTTTCTTTTTTGTTATATTCACTAGTTGTTATAGTTTTTAGATTCCTCATATATGTGATATCATACAGTGTTTGTCTTTCTCTGTCTGACTTATTTCAGTTAGCATAATACCTTCCAAGTCCATCCATGTTGCTTCAAATGGCAAAATTTCATTCTTTTTATGGCTAATTAGCATTCCATTGTTTATATATTTTAGTGCTTGTCTTATAGACAGCATATAGTAGGTGGTTTTTTTTTATCCATTTTAATAATCTCTGCCTTTCAACTGTAGTGTTTAATCTATTAGCATTTAATATAATGACTAATGAATAATAATGAATAATATTGTTGGATTAGGTCTACCATTTTATTGCTGCTTTTCGTTTTGTCCCTTATGTTATGGTTATTTGTTTCCCTCTTCATTTCTTCTTTTGGATTATTTGAATATTTTAGACTTATATTTTAATTTATTCTTTGGCTTTTTAAAATACAGCTCCTTGCATTATTTTTTTAGTGCAGTACATGTTCTTAAAATTTTGTGGTTTATTTAGAATTAATATTGTACCATTTTACATAACATGCAGAAAATTTGAACACTGTAAGTCCATTTATTCACTTCCTACCATTCTTTAGGCTTTAGTTGCCATACATAATGTATTGAAATACCTATTTTAAGCCCCAGAAAATAATTTTGTTTTTTACGTCAATTATTCATATATATATATGAAATTAATAGGAAAATTATATACTTAGGCATGGCTTTCTTTTTATTTATCCAATGTGGAGTTCATTGATTTACTTCAATCATATATGTAAGATATGTAAGTCTGCAAGATTGGGGAAGATTTTGATTATTTCTTCAAATATGTTTTCTGGTCTATTTTCTCTCACCCCTCAAGCTAGGTCTTCGAAACATCTTGATACTGTTCCACACATCCTTAACACTTTGTTTAAATTTTTTCCACCTTATTTCTCTTCTTTATCCATACTGGATAATTTCTATTTATCTATGTTCACTGCTTCTTTCCATTGTCATCTCTATTCTGCAAATATGTCCATCCATTGAATTTTAAATTTCAGGTATTGTATATTTCAATAATTTTAATTTGGTTCATTTGTATGTTTTCTATTTCACAGATTTCCTATCTTTTACTCATTATGGTTATGTTTTCCTTTACTTCATTTAGAACAGTTATAGTTACTGCATTAAAGTCTTTGCCTTTTAATTTTAACTTTTGGGTCATCTTGGTGTTGGCCTCTTCTAATTGTCTTTTCTCATAAACATGGATCACACTTCCTTGTTTTTTTCCCTGGTTCCTACTGGGCAGTTACAGATTGTATATTGGGAATTTTGGAATATTATATTGTGGACATTCTGGATTCTTTTAATTCCTCCAAAGAATATTGATGTTGTTTTAGCAGGCAGTTAACTGTGCTTGACTCAAATTGCAAACTTTCTCTCTTGTATTTGTAGTAGCTTAAATCTCAGTTAAGTTCTTTTAGCCTTAACTGCAAACTGCCAAAATATGGATGGATGAAGGGTCACCTGGAGATTTGGGCAGAGTTTATACTCATAATTTATGGTTTCCTGATTTTCATTCTCTGGCTATTTTCTTTCTGAGATTCTTCTTCAATTTATGATCATTGTGGTGCCCCACACTCTGTCTTCAGGTTCTTTAGTACAGGAGGATGGAAGGTTTCCTGTTGGAGTTTTGTTCTCTGTGTGCCATATTGTGATCTTCCCTCAGTGTAAAGCTAAAAAAAATGGAAAATTCACCATAACTTGCTCCCTTCTTTCACGTTTGACTCATCTCTAAAATCCTCCTGCTTTTGAGAGGCTGCCTAAAATCATAATGTCACAGACACCCCAAAACACACCACCAGACATGGTCCTGTCCACCAGAAAGACATGATCCCGCCCCACCCACCAGAACACAGGCACCAGTCCCTTCTACCAGGAAGCCTACACAACCCACTGAATGAATCTTACCCACTAGGGGCAGATACCAAAAACAACAGGAACTATGAACCTGCAGCCTGTGAAAAGGAGACCCCCAACACAGTAAGTTAAGCAAAATGACATGACAGAGAAACACACAGCAGATGAAGGAGCAAGGCAAAAACCCACCAGACCCAACAAATGAAGAGGAAATAGGCAGTCTACCTGAAAAAGAGATCAGAATAATGATAGTAAAGATGATCCAAAATCTTGGAAATAGAATGGAGAAAATACAAGAAACATTAAACAAGGACCTAGAAGAACTAAAGAGCAAA
>NC_041222.1:50163904-50166517 GCF_002837175.3 Physeter macrocephalus
GAGGAAACACAAGCTTTAAATGATACTTTAAACAAGATGGACTTAATTGATATTTATAGGACATTCCATCCAAAAACAGCAGATTACACTTTCTTCTCAAGTGCTCATGGAACATTCTCCAGGATAGATCATATCCTGGGTCACAAATCAAGCCTTGGTAAATTTAAGAAAATTGAAAACATATCAAGTATCTTTTCCGACCACAACGCTATGAGACTAGATATCAATTACAGGAAGAAAAATTGTAAAAAATACAAACACATCGAGGCTAAATAATACACTAAATAACCAAGAGATCACTGAAGAAATCAAAGAGGAAATCATAAAATACCTAGGAACAAATGACAATGAAAACCTGATAACCCAAAACCTATGGGATGCAGCAAAAGCAGTTCTAAGAGGGAAGTTTATAGCAATACAATCCTACCTCAAGAAAGAAGAAGACTCTCAAATAAAGAACCTAGCCTTACATCTAAAACAATTAGAGAAAGAAGAACAAAACCCTCCAAAGTTAGCAGAAGGAAAGAAATCATAAAGATCAGATCACAAATAAATGTAAAATAAATGAAGGAAATGATAGCAAAGATCAATAAAACTAAAAGCTTGTTCTTTGAGAAGATAAACAAAATTGATAAACCATTAGCCAGACTTGTCAAGAAAAAAAGGGAGAAGACTGAAATCAGTAGAATTAGAAATGGAAAAGAAATAACAACTGACACTGCAGAAATACAAAGGATCATGAGAGAATACTATGAGGAACTATATGCGAATAAAATGGACAACCTGGAAGAAATGGACAAATTCTTAGAAAAGCACAAGCTTCTGAGACTGAACTAGGAAGAAATAGGAAATATAAAGAGACCAATCGCAAGCACTGAAATTGAAACTGATTAAAAATTTTCCAACAAACAGAAGCCCAGGACCAGATGGCTTCACAGGCAAATTCTACCAAACATTTAGAGAAGAGTTAACACCTGTCCTTCTCAAACTCTTCCAAAACATAGCAGAGGGAGGTACACTCCCAAAATCATTCTATGAGGCCATCATCACCCTGATACCAAAATCAGAAAAAGATGTCACAAAGAAAGAAAACTACAGGCCAATATCACTGAAGAACATAGACGCAAAAATCCTCAACAAAATACTACCAAACAGAATCCAACAGCACATTAAAAGAATCACACACCATGATCAAGTGGGGTTTATCTCAGGAATGCAAGGATTCTTCAATATACGCAAATCAATCAATGTGATAAACCATGTTAACAAATTGAAGGAGAAATACCATATGATCATCTCAATAGATGCAGAGAAAGCTTTTGACAAAATTCAACACCGATTTATGATAAAAAAACCTCCAGAAAGTAGGCGTAGAGGGAACTTACCTCAACATAATAAAGGCCATTTATGACAAACCCACAGCCAACATCGTTCTCAATGGTGAAAAACTGAAACCATTTTCTCTAAGGTCAGGAACAAGACAAGGTTTCCATTCTCGCCATTATTATTCAACATAGTTTTGAAAGTTTTAGCCACAGCAATCAGAGAAGCAAAAGAAATAAAAGGAATACAAATCGGAAAAGAAGGAAAGCTGTCACTGTTTGCAGATGACACGATACTATACATACAGAATCCTAAAGATGCTACCAGAAAACTACTAGAGCTACTCAATAAATCTGGTAACGTAGCAGGATACAAAATTAATGCACAGAAATCTCTTGCATTCCTATACCCTAAGGATGAAATCTGAAAGAGAAATTAAGGAAACATTCCCATTTACCATTGCAAAAAAAGAATAAAATACCTAGTAATAAACCTACCTAAGGGGACAAAAGACCTGTATGCAGAAAACTATAAGACACTGATGAAAGAAATTAAAGATGTTACAAACAGATGGAGAGATATACCATGTTCTTGGGTTGGAAGAATCAACTATGTGAGAATGACTGTACTACCGAAAGCAATCTGCCCATTCAATGCAATCCCTATCAAACTACCACTGGGGGCTTCCCTGGTGGTGCAGTGGTTGAGAATCTGCCTGCCGATGTAGGGTACACGGGTTCATGCCCTGGTCCGGGAAGATCTCACATGTCATAGAGCGGCTGGGCCCGTGAGCCATGGCCATTGACCCTGTGCGTCCTGAGCCAGTGCTCCACAACGGGAGAGGCCACAACAGTGAGAGGCCCGCGTACCACAAAAAAAAACCCAAAAAACAAAAAAAACCTGCCACTGGCATTTTTCACAGAACTAGAACAAAAAATTTCACAATTTGTATGGAAACACAAAAGACCGTGAATAGCCAAAGCAATCTTAAGAAAGAAAAACGGAGCTGGAGGAATCAGGCTCCCTGACTTCACACTATATTACAAAGGTACAGTAATCAAGACAGTATGGTACTGGAACAAAAACAGAAATATAGATCAATGGAACAGGATAGAAAACCCAGAGATAAACCCAAGCACATATGGTCACCTTTTCTTTGATAAAGGAGGCAAGAATATACAATGGAGAAAAGACAACCTCTTCAGTAAGTGGTTCTGGGAAAACTGGACAGCTACATGTAAAAGAATGAAATTAGAACACTCCCTAACACCATACACAAAAATAAACTCA
>NC_041222.1:50167250-50170149 GCF_002837175.3 Physeter macrocephalus
AACCTCTTCAGTAAGTGGTTCTGGGAAAACTGGACAGCTACATGTAAAAGAATGAAATTAGAACACTCCCTAACACCATACACAAAAATAAACTCAAGGTGGATTGAAGACCTGAATGTAAGTCTGTACAATATAAAACTCTTAGAGGAAAACATAGGCAGAGCACTCTATGACATAAATCACAGCAAGATCCTTTTTGACCTATCTCCTAGAGAAATGGAAATAACATCAAAAATAAACAAATGGGACCTAATGAAACTTAAAAGCTTTTGGACAGCAAAGGAAACCCTAAACAAGTAGAAAAGATAACGTTCAGAATGGGAGAAAATATTTGCTAATGAAGCAACTGGCAAAGGATTAATCTCCAGGATTTACAAGCAGCTCACGCCCCGGTCTGGGAGGATCCCACGTGCCGCAGAGCGGCAGGGCCCGTGAGCCATGGCCGCTGGGCCTGCGCGTCCGGAGCCTGTGCTCTGCAACGGGAGAGGCCACAGCAGAGGAAGGCCTGCATACCACAAAAAAACAAACAAACAAAAAAAAACTATAAACAGAGCTACCATACGACCCAACAATCCCACTACTGGGCATATACCCTGAGTAAACCATAATTCAAAAAGAGTCATGTACCACAGTGTTCATTGCAGCATTATTTACAATAGCCAGGACTTGGAAGCAAGCTAAGTGTCCATCGACAGATGAATGGATAAAGAAGTTGTGGCACATATATACAATGGAACATTACTCAGCCATAAAAAGAAATGAAATTGAGTTATTTGTAGTGGGGTGGATGGACCTAGAGTCTGTCGTACAGAGTGAAGTAAGTCAGAAAGAGAAAAACAAATATTGTATACTAACACATATATGGAATCTAAAAAAAAAAAATGGTTCTGAAGAACCTAGGGTCAGGACAGGAATAAAGACTCAGACCTACTAGAGCATGGACTTGAGGACATGGAGAGGGGGAAGGGTAATCTGGGACAAAGTGAAAGAGTGGCATGGACATATATACACTACCAAATGTAAAATAGCTAGTGGGTAGCTGCCACATAATACAGGGGTACACCTGTCTCTAGTACAGGGGTACACCAAGATCAACTTGGTGTTTTGTGTCCATCTAGAGGGGTGGGATAGGGAGTGTGGGAGGGAGATGCAAGAGGGAGGGGTTATGGGCATATATGTATATGCATAGCTGATTCATTTTGTTATACAGCAGAAACTAACACACCATTGTAAAGCAATTACTCCATAATAAAGATGTTAAAAAATATGATTTAATTTAATATTAACTACACAGAGAGTTTTTAGTGGGTTCAAGTTTGATTAAATGTTTTCAGTAAGATCTTGAGGATCCAGAAACTATTTAAGCAAATCTAATTAAATATTTTTTGGTACCAGTAATGTATGGTATACAATTTTCTACAAAAAATGTATGATTTCCTGTTAGTATAAAAATATGCTGATTTCACTTAAAATGTATCAACATTGACTCCAGTATTAGTTTGTTTTATATAATAAAGTACCATCATCAGAAAACTTAAGAAAAAAAAAAATCTTCGTGTTTTGTTAACTCTGCTGAGACTTAACATAGTTGTTACTTTGTAAAGGTTGGTCTATCAGTTTGTTCCATTAGGTCAGAAGGGGAACTCTTACTTAATAAACTATCCTGAAAAGCTGGCCGAAAAATATAGTGCTACTGATATTTTAGCGTCTCAAGAGATTGAGATTTTTTTGAAAGTATCGATTGTAACTTTTCTATTTACTAAAAAGAAAATTGAGATCCCTTGAGATTTTCTTCTTCGTTCATCCATTGGTGGATATAAGCTACCTGAAGTAAGCTAGTCACAGGAAAGATACTGCATGACTCCACTTATACCAGGTGTCTAAACTAGGTAAACTCATAGAAACAGAGAATTGAATGGTGGTTGTCATGTGCTGTGGAGGAGGGAGAATTGGGGAGTTGTTTTCAACTGGTATAAAATTTCAGTTATGCAAGATGAATAAATTCTAGAGATCTGCACAATACCGTGCCTATAGGTAACAATACTGTATTGTGCACTTAACAGTTTGTTAAGGAGGTAGAGCTCACGTTCAGTATTTTTACTACAATAATTTAAAAAAATGTGTGAAACAACGGCGAACAACAAAAATATGCCTCAAAGCTTGCCTTAGAGAAAGCTGTCTGATGCTTCCTGAAATACAGCAGGTTTGAGGGTGATGAACTTATTGTAATTTGCAACAAAAAAATTGCCTGGCTTTACACACTTATGTCTTTAGCCCTGGATCTTGGTTAAGGAGCAACTAACTGCCAGGCGCCTATCCCCTTAGGCTTGTGGATTACTTCAGGCAGCTGTGAGCTGCTGCCTTCTTCCTGAGCACTTACTGCCACGTGGCTCCCCCTCTGCAGACAATAAATAAGCCCTCCTGGCTGTGGCAGTGGTTGACTTGGATGGGTTTGATTTCTTTCCATGTGGAGACTTAGGAATTAGTTCTGTAAGCAAAGCAGAGCAAGAGAGGAGCAGAGACGGAAGAGTTTAAACCTCTTTGTCAGACCTTTTCAATTATTCATGGAAAATCTGTATGCTCTGTTATCAGCTTTAAGCAAAGCAACTTTGTTGTTTCTATTTATCATGCAATTTATTATCTTTATTTAAACTCTTCAGGCAATAAATAAATAACAGTTGTAGGGAAAGAAGCTTCTCCGAGAAAGTAATTTCCCAGGAAAGTAGTTTAATCCTTTTAAAATTAGGCTTATAAACTTAAAGATAGTATTTGATTATTCTATTTTATCCTCTTTTGAAAAGGACACTGGTCTTGGTTTCTCTGTTTTAGCTGAAATCTTTCAGGTTTTTTTTTTTTTTTTTTTTTTTGCGGTACGCGGGCCTCTTACTGTTGTGGCCTC
>NC_041222.1:50170243-50222823 GCF_002837175.3 Physeter macrocephalus
ACTGTTGTGGCCTCTCCCGTTGCGGAGCACAGGATCCGGACGCGCAGGCTCAGCGGCCGTGGCTCATGGGCCCAGCCGCTCTGCGGCATGTGGGATCTTCCCGGACCGGGGCACGAGCTCGTGTCCCCTGCATCGGCAGGCGGACTCTCAACCACTGCGCCACCAGGGAAGTCCTCAGTTTTCACTTCTCATCAAACTCTCTTTCTATTGTACTCATAAATTAATCTGATAAGAAAAAAAATAGCAAAATATATTACAACTAGAAATAAGAAAGCTTCTCTCTGGGTAGTAGTTTCATCTCTCTAACACTTGCTGGTGTATATAGTTAACCTCTTTAAGGCTTACTTCTATTACTGGCAACATTGGGACACTAATATTTGCCCTTTGTGCTTCATGATCAAATAAAGATTACAAGATAACAGTGATGATGAAAACACTTTTGTATAGTAATTCACTCTTTATTAAATTATTTAAGATTTTAATTTTCTCTAGGTCTTCTGACAATATGGCATGTGTAGTATTATAAACTTAGAGGATTGAATGAGATAATCTCTAAGTTCTTTTTTTTTTTTTTTTTTAACTGTGATTTTATTATGCTTTTCATATAGAATTCCTTTCAAGTCGGAGACTCACTAATTTCTGTTGTGAATTTCCCCGAATCCGGGGTAAAATCGTCATTGGGAGAGTCCATTTCTTGGGCAAGTGAGCATTTTGTCCTCTTCACGTGTTCTCGTCCTCCATCTGCAGGCTCTTCCCTCTGCCTCTAGGTCCCTGACTGACTGTGTTTTTTGGGAGAGTCCTTTCCTTTCCTCAACTGACTCAGTTCTGTCAGGATGAGCAGCCTTTCCTGTGCTCTGTGCTGTAATGGTGCGCCTCTCCTGGTGCCTTGTTGACTTCATCTGTGCCTCCTGGTCTCACTGTCCATGGCCACGCTGTAGCGGAGTTCCTAGACTTACTCCTTCCTTCACCCTTGCTGGTTAAGTGTCTCCAAATTATCTTCGTTGGTGAGAAATTCTCATTTTCTGAATTGAGTCTCTTTTATTGTTTGAAAAAAGCATGTCCCTTTCTTAAACAGTTATTGGTTTACTTCCATATAGTATTTTACAGGAACTTTAATAGGTTTCTGTATGGGCATGAAAAAGTCAACAGGTAAAGGTCTAGTTCTTTCCTTGGGTTTGTGTATAATTATAATTTTGTTCTTTACCTTGAGGAATATGACGTGA
Source organism: Physeter macrocephalus (assembly GCF_002837175.3). Lineage (NCBI taxonomy): Eukaryota > Metazoa > Chordata > Mammalia > Artiodactyla > Physeteridae > Physeter > Physeter macrocephalus. The sequence goes on from NC_041222.1 coordinate 50,171,467, forward strand.
TATCCCCCAACATATGTTTAATAACATATGTTATTAAAACCCGCAGAAAACCTCTGCTTATTATTCTAGGGATACACAGTTGCTTTGGAATTTAGGTGCCTCTTAAACCAAGATCCTCTGAAGATTAATTATAAGTGATACTGTTAAACTACAAAGAGGCCAAGACACTGCCTCATGCAGAAGCAGCAGGGTACAGGTGAATGATCATGGGTTTTGGAGCTAGATAGACTTAGGCTTGCATCCTGGCTCTTACTACTTTATGAGCTTGGAAAAGTTAGTGAGTCTCTCTGTGATTTAATTTCCTTGTCTGTAAAATTGGGTGAGGATAATCATAACATTGGTTTGTCATGATGGCCGAGAGACTTCACCCATGTGTGAGTAATCCCTCCTAGTCAAATTCATGTAGGAGGAGAATTAATTGTCATAGGGTCAGTTACAGCTGACTGAGTAGATAGTGAACAAGGGGAAAAGAGAGGAAAGGGTTGGGGAGATGAAAGACAGTGGAGAAATTACCAAGCCTTACAGAAGCTAGCAAAGAAAGAAAAACCATAGGACAGCTCAGGAGGAGTAGATTATGAGCTCTGGACAAGCTTATGGGAAGAGAACTTTGAAGGAGAGGAAAGAGAGGGACAAGCTGAAAGCCTGAGTTAAAATGGAGAAAAGGAAGGGCAAAATGAGGAGGAAAAGGGAGGAAACAATGAAAGCAGGTGAGCAGAGAGAAAAGAAGAGCTAAACAATTCTGTGACGCTTTAGGTCCAGAAGAGGGAGCTGGAGGCCGAAAGTGAGATATTTGTGGAACCAGAGAAGTTGTTCTACAGTTTTTCAGGAAGAGGCTGTGGTGAACCCAAGGAATATAAATGCATGAATCAGTATTGAAGAAATCAGGAGTTTAGGATGAGCTTCAGCCGAGCAGAGAAACAGCTTATGTTTAGAATATCTCTTGAGAAGGCTTGACTGTTGAAGGGGATATTATGAAAATATTACTTGGACTAAGGACCTAAACAACCTATAACTCTTTTTAGGAAAGTCTCAACAGCAAGTTTATTCTTTTTAAGAATGCAGAGTGGATGTAGGAGATGATTTAACCTGATTACTGTTCTAATAATTGTGGTGCATAAATTTGGCATTCCCTCTAAGAAGTATGAAAGACGAATTAGGGTAAGGGAATGGTGAAGTTGATCACTTGCAAAGTGTCTTTCCTTCATGAATAGCACAGGGTTTTAACCAGTACAAGGGACAACCAAAAACATTTCACTCATATGGATTGTGCGATTTCCTATACATGGTGTGTAGCTTGAGGCAATTTTTCTGCAAAGTGAACTAGAATGGCTGCTTAGAGTCTCTGATGGAAGAAATTGTTTTTGGAGACCCAAATGTGCTCTAATCTGGAATGGATTCTCTCCTATCTAGTTTCATTATCATACTGTGGATTTCCTTCATATTTAGCCTGGTTAATCCCAGATTTTGTAATGGCATTTCCCTTTTCTTTTCTAATTTGTTTTCTTTTTGGTGGCACACATGCCCCAGTAGTATCCTGAAAGATGGTACCTAGAAACAATATAGAGACCCTACATGACTAAATATGTCTTTCTCCTGATAGCTTGATTACTAGTTTGGCTGAGTATTGAGTTCCAGTTTGGAAATAATTTTCCCTCAGACTTTGGAACGCATTGCTCCTCTGTCACTTGGCTGCCAGTGTTGCTGTTGAGTAGACTCAAGTCAGCAAACTACATCCCTGTGGCCTATTTTTGTGTGGCCCTTGAACTAAGAACAGATTTTACATTCATAAAGTGTAGTAAAAACCAACCAACCAACCAACCATCTGTTGGGATAATCAGGTTATCCAGAGAAAATTCTTTGAGTGTCTTGCCTGGGGAGTAATAGACTTATTACCATTGTTCTAGGAATCTAGCGAGGGAAGAGGACTGTGGGTTTCATGATTCAACAAATAAAAATTCTCTTAGCCTTGTCTTCAGTATGAGTCCTCCTATGCTGGATGTCTCCCAGCTGGAGGATCTTCTTCAGGGAATCAAGCTACAGTTCTCCAGTAAGGTGAGAAGGGCAGGCACCAGGCTGCTCAGAGAGGGACAGGAATTTGAAGATCTAACTGCCTTTAAAACAGACTTTCAAACCATCATCCTATTTTAGCTTCACTTTCACCTGCACTTTGAGTATTTTGCATTCCCAGCTTATGAACTTTTTAGGGAGCCTGCAGAGAAAATCGAGTTGTTTTTCTGCTTCCCCACTGTCAGCATAGGATTCCCTTTTCTCAGTTCTTTGAAGTCAGAAATCCCATCTGCTTCCCAGCTTCCAAAATTTGTTTCTGTTGTCTCCTTTCCCTTTTTCTTTCTCCTTTTAGCTTTATGCCTTAAAAATACATTTATTATCATTTTAGTGGGGTTTGGGAGGGAATGAAAGTAAACGTGTGTTCTCCATCTGCCATCACCCAGTTTAAACAAATCTTAACGTTTTGCCACATTTGCCTAAGATTTTTCTTTCTCAAAAATAAAACATCACACAGTCAGGTGAAACTTCTTTTCGACCCCTCTGCACTCTCATTTCTCTCCTTTTCTCTCCCAGGATAAACACCATCTTGAAGTCAGCTTCCATCCTTCTCTTCCTTAGTTGTCTACCTTTATTACATGTGGATATATCTGTTAAAATGCGTACTGTGTTCTACATGTTTTAAACTTCAGATAAGTGGTGTCATATATAGCTTTATGCAATTTTCTCTCTTTATTCAACATTAAATATCTGAGATACGTGCATGGTGATAGATTTAGCTCTAGTTCATTTGTTTTTACTGCTTAAGGATAGTCCATTGGATAAATACTGTGAAACTGCTCTCCTGTGTTTCTACTAATTTATATTCTCATTTGCTGTTTATAAGATCTCCCATTTTTCCACATCTTCCCCAACACTTGGTGTTATAACATTGTCTTTAAATGTTATGTGACGATAACATGGGTTGTGTTACCTGTGCACTAAGTGACATAAAACCTAACATTAGAACTCTATCTTTTCAAGAGTCATGCAGACTAAAGCAGAAGGTTATATGGGGTCTGGGGACACCTGAATTCTATTTGGTCATATTTCCGTGTACCTTAACATACTACAGTTCTCTTTTGATCATGACTACTACTATTCATCATGATGTGATGCTTTTGCTTAAATGAACAAAGTCTGAGATGTGTTAATTTGGGGATTTGGGTACATAATGTACAGGAAGTGTAGTCCTCAGACAGATGGTGATGCTGGTTCTAGGAGTTTTTACTTTCATTATCTTTCAAATTTCAGATTCTGATGCCAGGGTACTCATTAATCAGTGAGACATAGCTAGGAGACTAGCTCTTAAGAAGGGGCTCACTGTTTGCCTTGTGTTTCCTGGTGTGAGACCATCTCTAGTGAGACAGCACTATCTGGCGACTGAGATAGCAAAGTCTGTGTATAACCTTTATTAACACAATCAGCTCACCATTGCTAAGGGGAAAATACCTTCTCTCACAGAGATTTCCCTTCACTTTCCTCATCTTAGGCAGGCTCTGCTAGCAGGATATAACAAAGTTTTGACATGGTTCACCCATACTTCAGCCTTTTCCTTGTTAATAGAAAAGTAGTCTCAAGGCCTCTAGGTATTTTGCTAATTTGTTTTTTCTTTTCCAGAGAATTCTGAAAAATATGTTTCGGATTTCATGTATATTTGAAAATGTGCAAGAAATTGAAATATATGAAAGTTGCACAACAGACAAATCCTATAAGAAAATTGTAGTCATAAAGAGCAAAATAACTTTAAACTTCCTAATTACATCTTTCCTTTTGTATATAATCTTCAGTATTACATTTCCAGAATTATTTAAGTGTACTTTCTTGGGTTATTTTCCTTTGCATCTGAACACACAATCAGCCTGGCCTATGGCCAGCAAGAATTCAATTCACGTTAATGATTTTCTGCTCTTGGCATGCCTGATGAGTTCCCTCTTTGTTTCAACTGAATGAGACCTATGCATTTTATTGCTGGTATCAGCTATTTAACATTTGTTTACCTTTATTTTTAAAATAATAGGGAAAAGTACAAAAAATGTAAATAATTGCTCAAATAGTGCTGTGTACACAAATACAGTGAGGCTGCTGAAATGGAACCATTGGCTGAGAGGTGACTTGGAGAAAAACTATGAACGTCTAAGTTTGGCATGGAAGTATTTTAGGATTATGTCTGTCTATCTATATCTATCTGTCTATCTTTCTATCTATCTATCTACCTACCTACCTATCCATCCATCCATCAATCCATCTATACAAATGTATGAATTGTTTGAAAACTGAATGCGTGAATGTTGAGGCTTTCTGGATTTTCTGCCTCTCTCATCCTTTTATTTCCCTTTGATCTTCTTAAGCCCTGAATTTTTCCCTTTCCAGTCGTTGGTATACCACTCTCATTCATTATATTTCCAGGACAGAATTGATTCATGTCTCTACTATTGCCGATGCCTTTTACATAGAAACTCATTTGATTATCCCACATTGGTCATTCCACCAGCCCCTTGTGAACTTCAGGAAAAACTGAAGGATTTACAAATAAGCATGTGAGATTATCAGAACATATTGCATTCCAAAGGTTTGGGACAGGCTGCTGATGTTAATTTTCTTTGACCCTTGGCTGCAGAGCATCAAGCATTAGAAGCCTGAAAGGGGAAATACCAAGGTTCTTAAACGCCCAAAGTGGCACAAGTGGATAGCATTTTAAGTTCTTGTAGTTATTATAAGATATCCTCTAACAATCTGAAAATAAAAAAAGTATTGCTTTCTGAGAGTAAAACATTTAAAACAAGCATATAGTGATTTTTTTCTCTAAGAGAATGACTCTTTTGTCCAGAAGACCAGATAGAAAACTTACTGAAACTATTAACATATCAAAGGAAAGTCTATGTCAAGAGGTGAAGATAGTTAAAATCATTTTGGAAGAGAGAAAGTGCCTGAGAGTGTGAGCACCCACCCAAGGATTTGATATATCTGGGCTAATGATCTTCTTATTGTAGAGAGAAATACATTGTGGAATTTCAGCCTGATGCTATTAAGCATTCACTTCATAAAACTAACTGTCTTTGTTTTGAGTCTGTTCACCAAGTTACTTCTTCGTTACAACTTGGTTTTCTGGGTAGTTAACGTACCTATAGGAAGAGAAATCCCGGAATAGTGGGCTGAATATATTGGCCTCTTGGTGTTTTATTTCACTGTAAGTAAATAGATCAGTATTCTCGTTTCAGATATGAGACTTAGTGTTCAGTCAATCTGAGCCGAGTTCTGAGCAATGGATTCTAGAAAATTCACTAAGGCAGTGCCACTCTGAGTCCACTTTTGAAATAGGTAGCTGGTGACACACACCCCTTCAGATCTTGGTATCAGCTGTAAGACCCTCAACCCTAAAGGAGAAAAATACAGCAAGGGAAACAAACTGTCTTAGAGATATTATAGAAATATGGCTCTTTCTTCACAGACCAAGATGCGCTATATACACAATCCTATCACTAGATCTCCATTATTCACTCTTTTCAGTTTTCCCTGCTCCCATTTTGATTACTTTAGTTACAGAGAGTGTTTGTATTACAGACTTGGTCCATCCTGTCTCCTTTTCCTCTCTGCAAGCAGTAGTTAATGCAACCACCAATTTCCATAGAAGGACCTCAGTTCAAAGGGCAAATGTGACATCACAGATTTTTAGCTTCCCTGTTGCAGAAATTGGGACTGCATGTGACTCAAGGAAGCCCTGATTGCTTTTCTTTTTTTTTGGCCACACTGAGCAGCTTGCAGTATTTTAGTTCCCTGACCAGGTATCGAACCTGCACCCTCGGCAGTGAATGTGCAGAGTCCTAACCACTGGACTGCCAGGGAATTCCCGATTCCTTTTCTAAGGCAGCGTGTAAAGGTCCAAGTACGGGGCAAAGCTCTTCAGCTGAGGGACTTCGCTGGTGCAAAAGGGAAGGTTAGAGGCAGTGGGAATTTCTGGGCAGCCTAAGGTAACAGCAGCTCCCTTCTGGTCATTGGTTTTGGGGAAAGCCTGGTCAGTGAGAAGGATTCTTTCAAGATGAGTGAATACATCCTGATTTCTTCCTAACCTGATTCCAACATCATTAGTATCCCTATAGATATCTTAACATCCTAAATAAGCAAAGCAAACCAAAAAAAGAGAAGGAAGAAGAAAGTTTCTAGGATGATAAAAATAGGCATATCAGAAAACACTCTCTTCTCCAAATTAGAAAACAAATTACATGTCAAAAATCTGCTAGGCATTAAAATTAGGTAATTTTTACTCTGTTTAAAATGGCAAATCTTCATAGGCCCTGTGTTAGTCACAGTTTTCTGTTTGGTTGGTTTTTTTGTCTTTATGGGTGATATCACAAAAGTGAAAACCCCAAACTGAGTGGCCCATCATATGACACAGATGTCAGACTGGGTGATAATTTTGAAATGCATGCAGTGCTGGTTCTGGGGCAAAGTGCTGACCGCTGGCTTTTGGGGTTTTAATTTTACATTTACATTGTATTCAGGCATCTGAGTCTTCACTGGCAAAAATCTCAGAATCTTTTAGTAATAAAGCAAAAGTTTCTGTGTCCTGGTTTATAAGTCACTGAAATAGCAAAACTGTGTGGAGCTTGGTTTTACAAATGGCACCGTTCATTCACAGGCTACGTGCTTAGAGGGATGAATGACATCCAAGTGTGATGTTGGAGACTTACTGCTGCTGTGAGCGTCTGCCCTTCCTCAGGAGGTCATCTCAACTTCCGGTCATTTGTTTGTGTCTCAAGCTGTCTGTCTGGGATGTGTGAGCTGCTGGGCAGAGAAAGCAGCTCTTAGCATAGAGTGGGGGATTCCAGAGATGGGCTGGAATGATGGACTGCCCAGCCTGGGAGTTACTGTCCCCTTCCTCTTCACATTCACACGGGTGTGTCCTTGGCATTGTAGCTTCATACATGACCCAACCTTCCCCTACTCCTCTCACTTCAAGACACAGAGGACACTGGACTCAATCTGGACAATTAGAATCTCCTTCCTGGCAATAGGGAGAATTTGAACCTAGGGAAGTAAACTCTAGAGTGGTGGGCAAATAGTACCTCATGGATGAGAAAGAAAGAGGCCTGTCTTCAAAGGAAGACAAGAATGAAGAAACTATGCAGAAGGGGGTGGAGACAAGAATGCAGAGGGGGTGCTTTTTCAGATTCTCCAATTTTCCAATTGCTAGCTTCTGTTTCTCATTAAGATCTGACTATGTTTTTGCTTTTGGATTCAATGAAACACCTCTGTATAACCTTATAATAAAATCCTCCTTTGGTTTAATGCTTGAATTACTTCCCTGTAACCCAGAGAGTCTTAATTAATAGAAAAGAATAAACAGAAAATGACATACTGTCAAAGTTTTATCCTCTCTCAGTAAACGTTGTTTGGCTACAATCTGAGAGCTGTTTTTTTTTAATGTTATATCTTTAAGAAATTGGGGTCCCTCTTAAAAGCAACATGCACATTTGAAATAATGTTTCTTTTTGATCTGAGACACTGTTAATAAGCCAAAGGAGGATGTGATAATCAATGATATCTCAGAATCAAGGAAACAAAGCATATTAATGCAACACACTTCATGTCCCTCTCTTTTTTATACTAATATTCCTGGATTTCCAGATTCTTAGACTGTGAGAAATGGCTGACCTACTTTGAGGACTCCTGTCAAAATGATTCTACTTGTAGAAGGTTGGTTTTATTTCCCTGAGACATCTTATTTGACCTGGGCCAAGTTTTCTTGTTGTATTATTTCCTTCTTGCAAAATGAAGGCAATAAAAATGGAGACACCTGGCTTGGGAATCTTCACCCATCACGGGAGCAGGTGCTGCTGGGAGAGAGCCGGTTGTGTTCCTGGACCTCTTTTTGGGTCTCCTACTTAATGACTCCTTTACAGTGTCATTTTCCTAGAAATTAAAACAAAAAATAAAGAAAAACTCAAATACGGTATTGTTTAACAACAGCAACAATTCTTTGACATCTGAACGCTTTGGTCCTTAAGTAGATGCCACCTACCTTTTATTACTTAGAACTGCCTCTTAGGATAGCTTGCAATTTAAATACATAAAACCACTAGAATGAATAGTAGGAAAATCAATCTTGATTCTTTCAGATTAAATAAACCTGCTCATGAAACAGTACCTTACATGGATACTAAAATGCGTGTTAAGCTGTTTTTCTTGGGGGTAGGGGAAGGTCATTAGTTAAGTGGGTAAATCTTTTAAAGTAGGTGATTTCGTTCTCTTTGTGGGAAGGCTGATCCTCAGGGCCTGGAAATTCTTGGGTCCAAGTCCACACTCTATTCTAGAGCGTTACAGGGGAAAAATGGTGGGCTTTGAAAGCAGAATGACTTTTTAAAATGAAGACTGGTTTCTGGGCTGACTGGCTGTAGGTTCTTACTCAATTCACTTAACCTTTCTGAACTTTTGTTTCTCAGTTGTGGAATGGTAGTAATGTTGCTTATCTTTCAGGATGATCGTATAGATTATAGAAAGTGTGCAAAACGACCAAGCTGGGTTGCTGATCTGTGTATTGGCGGGCACTTCTGTTGCCTTCATTGTCATTGTTGGCAGTTTTATTGCCTCCTAGAGATCTCCCTTGGGCAACAGCTGTCTAGGACCATCCTACATGAAGTCTGCATGTCTGTCTTCCCTAAACAATCACTCTTCTCTTGCATAACTGCTAGAGGAGAAGGTGCTGCTTTAGTCAGAGTTCTCAGACAACACAATCCTCTTTAGCAAGTTTCAGCAGAACTGAAGTTATGCAGGGATGTTAGAGGGCACAGAGGATCATTGGAGGGCTGAGAGAACAGCATCTTGGCTCAGCTTGCTCTTCAGAGCCACACTGCAGAACTGGCCCAGGGAGGGGCTGCTGCCACCACCAATGCCAGAGCCCGACTTTTCTGCTACAGTCAGGGTACTTTTGTCACTTCCCCACTCCAAAGCCATGTTGTTTCTTCATGACCAAAAGGCTACCAGCACCAAGAAAAACTCCAGAAATTCACCAGCAAAACAGACATGCCATCCTCCACCCATCCTGTCATATGTCTCCTCAGAGTCCGTCTCACATGGGTGGGTCTGTGTGGTGGGACCTAATATACAAGTCTGTTCTCTAACAGAAAAGGAGATTAGGAAACAGGTTTTGTTGTTGCTTGTTTTGTTTTGATTCTATGCTGAGAAGGTGGAATTAGCAATGTGGAGGATTATCAAAAGATTTTGGCAGCCGCAAGTGACAGATTTCCCCATAATGTCTTAGGTGTGTTAGAGGCATCTTATTCTTACCTCACTAAGCTGTCAGGCATGAAGGCAATCCTTGAAATCAAAGTGATGGCCACTGACATCAAGATTTCCAGGGTCTATTTTCATCATGTTGCTGCCCAGGTTACCAGGAGACAAATTGAAAATATAACTTATGTTTCACATGTGTTATGATTTATGAAGTTCTTTTCACATTACTGCACTATTTTTTCTCACAAAACCCTGGAAGGTGGTAGTTATTAGTTCCATGTACATATGAGTAAATCGATGATTGCTGAAAGTGTATTTTGCCAAAGCAAGTAATTGTTAGATCTAAGGGTACAACAGGAGTTTTCATAAATGGTTAAGAAAACAGATTTTTGAGTCTGATACACGTGGGTTCAGATCCCAGCTCTACCATTTGTTAGTTTGTCACTTAACCTCCTTGAGCTCAAGTTTTTTCATCTGTAATGTGAGAACAATGGCAGTATCTACCTTTTAAGGTTACCGTGATGATTAAATAAGATACCATAAACAAAGCTTCTAGTGGAGTGTCACGGTAGGCAGTCAGTGAATTGTGTGTGATATCATTTCTGTCATCGGGATAATCATCATTTATATTATACCTCACCATCTCAAGAGAACTGTGCATGCATATCTCTTATATCCTCATGAATGTGTGCTCGGAATAACCTTAGAGAGAGGAAGAAGGCTTATTTATAGAGAGCCCAAGCACACAGGACTTTAGCTCCTTTTACTGACTTTTACATAACGTATAACCGTCCTTTTGGAATTCTAAACAGTTTTCTTTCTCTAGGTGAGAAAATTTCTTCACTCTTGGGCAGACTCACTTGGTTCTGGGAAGGACCACTAAGTGACCCCTTTAAGGTATTTAGCTACCTGGTGAAATCCCACTCTACTCTGTGTCTTTCCACAAGTTTACAAGGTGCTTAAGGAGACTTTGAAGTTCTGACGGACTGAAGCAGAGCCCACCTCGGTCAGAGCTCCAGAAAGGCTGGCAGGAGCTCTGAGAGGAAATCACTGGAAGGGTAGGAGGAGTGTGAATGAGTGATTCCCAGTCAGCACCAGGGCCAAGACTGTTGGTGAGTGATTTCCTCGATACAGTCCTTGACCTATGCTAGAAACTCTGCTGCAGGATGTGGTCTGCACTGGGGAAAAAAATGGGTGAGCTCAAAGAGCTAGGAATGTAACAATTATAACTCTAGGTTGGGTTTGGGTGGGGACATCTGTGGTTGAACCTGGCAGTGGGGTTTAAGGAACTTTTACAGGGGATGGCCCTGGGGCCACCAGTTGTGGGAAGCCCCTTGGTTTGAGTGATGACATAGTGTCCCGGTAACAACAGCAACAATGGAAGCAAATGGGCATTGCTTCCAATTCCCTGGATTTTCTAGTGCCCGTTCCAATGAACAAAGCTTTAGTTTCCCAGTGGTGCCTCTGGATTTGGTAATAGCATCAACATTGGAGTGATCGGGGCATTTCTTTGGCTTTTTAGTACCATCACCTTCACCCTTAAAGTGAGAAAGTCCATGTGTGGACTGAGTAAACATACTTGGGAATTCTAATCAATACCTAGGAGGGAGCTTCTTTATGTGAGTGTGGAAAGCTTAGATTTTCTGCTAATCTGGGTGTGTGGGGATTCAGTGGCATTGTAATTGGTATATGAAAGAAAAATGTTGTATTGTGAGTCCACTCTGGTAAAGTTCAGGTTACATATATAAAAAACAATTGTAAATGTGCTTAGAAACAATCAAGTGCTATTGAAATTGAAGGTAGTGGTTTATCAAAAACCAAGGAAAGGTCGCAGACTAACACTAAACAGTGAAAGTGGTGATTTTCAGCACACACAGGCTAAGTGCCACTTGGAATTCAGTAAGTGGCTAAAATGCCTTTTTAAGGCTCAGCAACCAAAAGGAAGGCTCACAGGAGGGAAAGTATCACATGGCCCCAGCTCTCGGCGTTCCTAGGGGAGCCCACAGCTCCTTTGGTCCAGTGGAAAGAGCACGGACACTGTAGGCAATTGGAACTGGATGCCACCTAACCTTTCTGAGCCCCACTTAACCTTTCTGAGTCCCATCTGCAAAATGGGAATAAACATACCTACTTTATGGCGCTCTAATGGCCCTGGCGTGTCATAACATAGGAAGGGGGTCTAGCACAACATCTAGAGCATTTTGATTTCTTTCATCCATTTCCCCTTTTTCTGTGTTCAGTGGGTATGGGGGAAAGGGGTGGGGCCAGGGGCCAATGAGTGCTTTCTTCATGCTGCTGGCAGTCCTCCAAAGATGTTTCTGTTGGTGATTTGATAGTTCTTCCCAACTCCTTAAAAAACACCTACTCCTTTGGGGGCTTTATGATTTAAAAACAGCTAGTGGAATTTTGATGATTTGGACTAATTTATTGTTATAGGATCGGGCTAATGAGGTCGTGGGCTCCGTTTCCACACTGGCAGTTTCTCATAAAACAAAAGTCTGTTTCAGGCCATTGTCTGCCTTCTTCATTCTAGAGTCAGTTGGTGAGGGCACTGTGGTGAACCTGCAGAAGGTGGTGAAATTGCGTTTACCTTGAAGGGGAGGCCTGGGGGGGATGAGGCTGCATAGTGAGGCCAGCCTTGGGGCAGGCTGCCGTAACCAAACCACAACAGGCTCTCCAAACCTGTCATTAAATGCCAATCCAGGAGGCGGATGTTTTCAGCTCCATTTTATGCAAGAAAAAGCTGAAGCTCAGAGTGGTGAAATGCCCTGTTGAAGAAAGTCTGGAGCAGAAATAGATATAATCCTATGGTTTGCGATTCAGAAAGCTTATCCACAAGGCAAGAACTCAAGGCCACGCCTTCCTCTTTTCCATGAAGGCAGACTTTTTCACGGCTAAATTTGTCTTGGTTCTTTAGACTTGCACTGAAATTAATAAAGGTCTCTTTTCCTAATTGCACAATCAAAATAAATTACGTCCACAAATTAGAAGGCAAGGAAATTGCATGTGCATTTTGGGTGCCCCGATAATGTCCTGCAGTAAACTGTTTTCATATAAATTGCATGCTTAATTAATCGCTTTCAAAAATGCCCATGTATTTCCCTGCAAATACATCTCTGCCTGAAATTCATAAAATACAAAGACAAATTAAATTGCCAATCCCCATATAAAAGTGTTGCCCTTGGTGCATCCTGGCTGCACTCAGTCATTCTGCTCTCTTTCCAGCGAGTGCAATAAACCCAGTGAGCCTCTTCCTTTCCGAGTTGCCCCTGGGTATCGGATTCAACCGATTTGAGGTCTTTCTTAAGTTACAACCGGAAGAGGCAATAAAGCTGCTGTGTGTGCCACAACTGGGTGCATCAAATATCCAGCTGGCGTCAGGTGACTCCCAAGACCTCTCTCAGACTGAAAGACTGCTCAAGGCAGTGAGCTTTGGGGAAGCTAGTCACACGAAAGATAAAAATAAACAAAGTACCCCCAAACATCTAAAAAAAAAAATAATAAAAAACCCTCCCAACAAAAATGCATGCATTGTTTTGATTTGACAAAAATATAGAAAAGGATGAAAAAATTGCCTTCCACAATTCCACCACTCAGATATAATCACAGATAACCACATCCTGTTCGAACAGAATATTAAATGTCAAAAAATTTAAACGATCATAGGCTGATTTAGATGATTTGTTTAGAAAATTATTTTTAGGGATGAGTTAGGGTTTGCACAATTTGTATTAGTTAAAGACTGTGTCCTCTATTTCAAGCTCCCACGTACGGTATGCCTCAGTAGGCAAAAGTTAATGTTTAGAAATGACCCTAGTATGGCCTGCCTGCTGCAAATCCTCCTGCTCTGGTTTCCAGAAACGAATTGTGCTAATGCAAAGTGTAGGGAATACTTTGTTAGATATTAGAATTTATTTGCCAACAAGAATTCAGTGCCTGAAAGTTTTGTTTTTAAAAAACATTTCAACTGCTCTTGGTACAGAAACCCTCCCTCTGGCTTCCCCTTCAACACAGGGGGAAAAAGTCACCAGATGACTGTTCTCTGCTCAGCCAGTGTTACCTGAGGGGAGAGGGGACCCAGCAGAAGCATGCTCATCAGCCAGCACAGCTTGCCTTTAGCTGATAATTCTTGCAGCTGGAGCTGGAGGGCTTGTCTTTTGAAAGCAGAATAAAACACAAGTCAGAAGGCGCTGCTGACATGGTTCAGTTTGTGGGGTGCTGGGCTGAGGTGCCTATTCATTCCTGTAGAGACCAAGGTGGACTTCCTGTTAAGCTAAATTGTAAGGAGGAGTCAAAATAGGGGTTAAAATCCACTAAAGTGTTATTTCCAGTGATAGCCAAGATGAAAAATTGAAACAAAACTGAATACATTGCACTGATGCAATTTTGCAGATTTTGTGAACTTGGCCTCGCTTCTGGCTCCAGTGCTAATTGAGGCTGCATCACAGAAAATTTGGCTTTAACAGGGACCCATTTCCTCCCTCAAAAGGCAGCATGCGAGCTGTTGTTTAGAGTTGTTAAGAGGCCCACCACACCATGCCACTGATTATACTGAGAACTTTCTGGCTGACGCAGGCAGCTATGGAGGTAGAGATTTTTACAAAAGCCTGAAAAAGAAGGTGTTTTCAAGCAACTCTGCCTTGGGCCCTACAAATGTACTAAAGTGAGGAAAAAGGTGACTGGAGGAAAATACTGAGACCAAATTTACATATAATGCTCCTTCCTTCTCATTCTTGAAGCCAGACAAAATAAAAAACCAAAACATTACACCTCAATAAATTATGCTACCATAAAATGTTAGTTTAAAGAAGATAAAAATATATTCATTTGAGATAAATACATGTGGTATGTGCCTGAGCATGTGGGGACACACAATCAGACACACACACACGCACACACACGCGTGCTGGAGTGTTGATTTTTGATAAGCTTATGAAACTGACAAAATTTGTATTCAGCATTTTCTAAACCTCTTTTTTTGATCATTCCTTGCCTTTCTTAGCTTGTTAAACCGCATATCCCATTTTTCTGTTTCCGACCGTTATTTCCCACTGAGGCTTGTTTTTTGTTTGGTGACAGTGTGTAACCTGCAAATGAAATGAGTTTTGAATGCAAATGTGCTTTTCTTTTGGAAACTTAAAAATCTGTGAGTATGATATTTTACAAATACCCTGTGTAAAAGATCCATCGTAGAACCGTACAATCCCTGTATAAATCCAGTGACTTCCTACTCAGTAATGTGGGTCCTTTTTATAAACCAGACCCTCAGGCCTCATAAGGGTAAAATGGTGCATCTTCCTGGAGGAGACAGGTAACTATCTCCCCACTCTCCCTTTCTGGGAGTACCTCCTTGAAAACATAATAGGCTCAATAAGAGACTGGACCTTTTGATTTTATGATGCAAAATCATGGGCCTTCTGACCTTTGGAGCTGTAAATACATACCTCTGAAATCACGCCCCCCCGAGGTGTACAGGAGACAGTTACAAGGTACATCCATTTATATAGCTCAAGGAGGTAACAGAAATTGTAATTGTTCTTTCTTCCACTTCACTATATAAATTTGTGTGAAATTCCGTCCAGACTTTGTAGTCACTTCTGTGCTGTCTTACATGTGTGTAAATCTGATAATGCCTACTCTTTAATAATAGTGCCTACTCTCTCTTCTATATTGATATGGAGGAGTCTTTTGTTGGCAGGATTGTTTTACTTCCCCCCGCAACCCCCGCCCAAACCTATTCCAGCTTTCTAAGTGTAGCTGTGCCTGTGGGCTTCTGGGTACTTCTTTAGAAAAGAGATGTGCGAGTGTAGAATGATTACTATTACATGCATTCAGATGGTGATATAGTTGGAAATACATGCCTGTGGTTACCAGTGACTGCTGGCAGACTCTTACATTTTGGAAGGAGTTAATACACCTAGGATTTGTAGAGGGTCTAAAGAGAATGAATACCTTAGGAAGTTGGGATTCAGTTATTTTTGGTGCATAGTAGGCATGCAGTAAACATTTGTGGAATGAATGAATGTCTGGTAACTGAGAGGTGGGTTTTCTAGAAGTCTATCTTTTTAAGGCGCTGAGGAACCTCTTGGGAAAAGGGCACTGGTAGTGATGAGGTTGGCTTTGGTGTAACCGAGCCTTGGAAAGGACATTCTGGGTATACTCTGAAGGCTGCCACTCAACTCTCTCTTTTTCTTGTCCAGTCTCAGGAATTCATTTCTGGTTAATGGAGATAAAGGGATGGGGGTAAAATATGGCAGTTATTCCTCTTAAAACACCAAAAAGCAGAAGAGCAGAGCGATACTGTTTTCAGGCTCATCTGAGTGGGTCTCCCATGGCAGAGTGGTGAGTGTCATCTTTTCCCTCAGTCACCGCAGGCCAGGGTTTAGCATCTCGAGGGCTCTGGTGTGGAGGTAGAGGTGATGGAGGTGCCTGGGAAGAGTGGACTGATTTGTTAGCACATGTAAGGCCTTCCTTGGGGGACTCCCAGAAATAAAGGAGATAATAAGGCATTATTTCATGAAGAACTGTGGTCCTGTAGTAAAAAGTGGAGTCAGGAGTCTACGACACTCGAGTTGTCATTGTCACTATAACGGTTAGAATACTCTCAGACAGATAAGGCTAGGTGAATTTGTGTTTTAAAAATAAATACTGCATTTCTTCCATTACCCTGTGAGACAGAAAACTTTAGCACTTGAACCCAGATTTCCTCCTTTCTGTTCAGGGCAGTTATAACAAGGTAAAAATTCAGGTTTTCTCAATTCCAAGTCAGTTATAAGCACAACAGTACAGTCTGCCTGGTGCCAGTCAAAAAGAATATTCTGTATACTCTTTTCCTTAGACTGTTAAATTTTACTGCTTTTTAATAGAGACAAAGGAATATGATATCACCAAGCTTCTCTAACTATTGCTTCCAGACCAAGGTTTCAAGGCAGCTGGTTCCTGGCCTTTACCTCTATTTCTTCCACTTGTCCTCCCCATCCCATGTTAAAATCTTTAACTCCTTCACCAGACACCGTGAGAAGCCAAGCTCCATGCATCTGTTTTCTGTCATCCCGGTTGACAGTATATTTGCAGAGCCCTGGAATTTCTGCCATTGCTTAATCTTATATCCGGGAGCAGAATCTATGAAGCGAGAGCAGGAAGCAAAGTCTGTAAACTTTCTGGGATTCTGCCCTAAATTTTGCCTTTTGGAGGGCTGGGGGCAGCTGTCAAGTTTCAATCTGTCAGACTGTGCGCCAGGCTCCCTGGGACTTCCAGCAATAATGGAACAAGGATTTCTCAGGCCTCTGAAGGTAGTTGAAAGTGGGGAGCTACAAAGAAGGTGCCTGGTTTTGAATGAGTCCCGGTTTTGGAACAGGATGTAGAAAATCAGAACCAGACAAGAGTGGAAATGCAGAAAGCGTGGCACAAGTATAAAATTAATTGCAGGATTTTTAGTTGCTCAGTTGTGTAAGTCAGCTTTCTGAGGCCCATAAATTATTGCTTAGAGAGTACAGAAGAGAAGGCAAATTATCATCAGGCAGGCGTATAGCTCTTCAGACATGTAATCAATTTAAATTGAATTTTCTGCACAATATACAGTGCTATCCTTCATCCTTCCATTCTTACTGAGAATGGAAGTGGGGTATAGGGCAAGAAGCACAGGCTTCAGTGCCAAGGGATTCAGGTTTTGTCATGATTATGCCGATTCATGGGCAAAATCTTAATCTCCCATAGTCTCAGTTTCCTGATACACAAGATGGAATTGCAAACCATCATATTATATATTTCTGAGGATTGCCATGAGGATCAAATGAATTGTCACGTGAAAGAGACATGTGGAAGCAAAATAGCTGAGCTGCCAGGCCCGGTCAGAATCCACCCACCTCCCACTGTCACGACCTTCAGAGGCCTGAGAAGTCCTTGTTTCACTTTTACAGGGAAGTCCCAAGGAGCCTGGCACATGACATATTGAAACTGGCCAATTGCTCCTCACCTGTCTGAAAAGCAAAATTTAGGACAGGATCCCAGAGAGTTCACAGACTTTGCTTCCTACTCTAGTCTCATAGATTCTGGTCCCAGACGTAAGATTAAACAACAGCAACAATAGTAAAGCCCAGCTCCGAAGTTGGGTCTGTGATATGTTGAGCTCGTGGATGGAGCCCAGATACTTCCCTGACACCAGTTCAACTCTTCCTTTTCTCAGTGGGGGAGCTTCTACTCATTTGAGACAGGAAGGAAGGACAGACAGGGAGGATGGACAGGAAGGACGAAGAGGAAGGAAGGAAGGAAGGACAGGAAGGAAGGGAAGATAGGTTGATCTTTTTGGCTTACTGTGACCCTGAAGTCCTTTCCTATGACTGTTTGTTCAGTGAATATTTAAACTTGAAATCAGCTGCTGGGCCCCTTAAAAGCCGCCCTTTCCTCCACGTGTGGCTGGTTCCCTGGACAGTTTGTCGGAAGGTGGCTGCCTGGTTTCAGCCACAGGGCTTCCCCTCTTCTCCTGCCAAGGGCTCCCTTTCTTTCAGCCAGGCAGTCTGTTCCATCAGCTGTTTTGCTGTCATCCTTTGCCTGTCCCTGTCCAGCCTAGCCTCTGAGCCAAGCTTCGCAATGCCTCCCCACCAACCTCCCCACGCCCACACACTGTTGATGGACAGGCAGGCTGACTGGTATACAATTAGACTTGAACAAAGCCTTAAGTGCAGAATAACATATGAGATCAGATGTTCCTGCATGAAGGTAAATGATCCATCTTTAGCCAAGAGGTGTCTCTTATTTTGTCCTTAAGGTAGGATGTCTTTCTTTAGAGAGACAGGAACAATTGTTTCGCTTTATTTTAAGGCCCCAAACTCAGAGAAAGCTTTCTCAAACTCAAGATGAGTTTGTACGAAAAGAAAGGTTAATGCCCTTTTCCCTATATGGATACGTAACTCATTCTAAAGTTTGCAAATTTTGTAATCATTTCTCTTGTTTGTTTCACTGTAAATATTGAATCGATGGGTCTTGGCAGGGAGAGAGAACCAGGGTGGGAGATTCTTCTCGCTGCCAATATCAGGCTCTTAATGATGGAAAATGGATTTGGGAGAAAGCCTATCAGTACACAAATGCTGAGTCTAATATAGAAACTGGAGCAAGTTGCCAGAGCGCCCTGGGTTGGGTACTCTTGGAACAGAGCAGCCAAGCCCTGAGGGGCCTCCTGAAGGAAGAGCAGAAATAGAAGCAGACACGCTTGCTGTTGGAAGGCACGGAGCTCTCCGGGGAGTGCTGGAAGCAGCAGGGTGACCTACTTTTCCCATTTTGCTTCAGGTCTTCTGACAAGGGGCCTGGAATTCTTGTCCTAAATCCACTTTGATTGTAAGTGGGTAGGGGTGGGGGGATGAGTGTGTGTGTGTGTGTGTGTAAGAGAGAGAGATTTGTGTTCTATACCCTAACAGCTGTACGTTTCAGGTTCCTCATTTTCCTTTTAGGATACTATGTGTTTGTAGGAAGCCCATAACTATCCAAGGACCCTCTCCATCAATCTCCCTATGAAAATATAACCAGCAGGGAAAGAAGGACTTTGAAAGCAGAAGTACCACCTACAATGCACATAGTAACCTAAAGGCAAAATAAAGAATGTGAAACATTAGAGCCATTAGGGGAACACTGACACGGATCTCTCTGTCTCGCTCACACGCACGCGCACACACACACACACACACATTCATCCCCCACAACCACACCCTGCCCACTTACAATCAAATGGCAAATGAATTTAGGATAAGCATTTCAAGACCCTTATCAGAAGACCTGAAACAGAATGGAAAAAATTATTAAATAATTATGTAATTCTTATAATATATGAATATATGCATACACACACATAGTCTACCTGTAGTATTGCTGTTGTTCCGCGTCTACGTATGTCATATTCTTGTGAAATAATAAATGGAGACTGCATAGTAACTTGAGCTTGAACACAGCAGGTCTTGCCTGTTTCTTTGCCGGTGTGCTCCTCCATGACCAGCTTCACTATTTTGCTCTCAATCAGTGAGACTCACAGTGGATTCACCAACTGTTCTTTACACATTACCACGTACGTGTGCACACACACAGACATTTACTTACCCGGTCACATTTTCACCTGTTCGTTCATACCAGAAATTTCTTTAATAAGACACAAAAGCTGAGGGGTCTATGCATTAGCTTCTATCCACTTTGTGTGAATGTGTGAAATAAGAAACTTTCCTAAGAGCAGTTTCTAATGGGGAGAAGGCATTGGGCATTTTAGTAATAATGCCTTCTATTTGAATAGCATTTTATAATGTACAGAATATGTTCACGTTTCTCACTTATCCTTCCTTGCTAAAATTGGGTCTCTTTGGTGGCTCCTCCCATCTTTCACTGGATTCATAGAAGCCCTCCAGGAATTACTGTGGTTGCTGGAGGGTCCTCAGTCCTGGAAAGGACCTTCATCGTTTTTATTCCACAAAGCTGCTGTAAAACTTCAGCCCTTGACCACGTGTTGGGTGTTTCTTCCTTGTAATACAGGCCATTAAGAAGACTTTACAGTGACTCTTTCCACTAAAACCATGGCAAAAGACCCCTGCTCTCTCAAGACTTAGAAGACAGACTCAGAGCAGGTTGGCCTTTTAGGAAGTGGGGGTGGGATTACCTTCTCAGTGTTTTTCAAGCCTATTAGAGAAGCCAATACAAGATAAAAATGATCTTGATAGTTTTTCCTGCCACAATCCTGGAATGGTAGACATGGTCTTTTTTTTTAAAATAAATAAATTTATTTATTTATTTATTTATTTTTGGCTGCATTGGATCTTTGTTGCTGCGTGCGGGCTTTCTCTAGTTGTGGTGAACGGGGGCTACTCTTCATTGCGGTGTGTGGGCTTCTCATTGTGGTGGCTTCCCTTGTTGTGGAGCACGGGCTCTAGGCACATGGGCTTCAGTAGTTGTGGCATGTGAGCTCAGTAGTTGTGGCTTGTGGGCCCTAGAACGCAGGCTCAGTAGTTGTGGCGCACGGGCTTAGTTGCTCGGTGGCATGTGGGATCTTCCCGGACCAGGGCTCGAACCCGTGTCCCTTGCATTGGCAGGTGGATTCTTAACCACTGCGCCACCAGGGAAGTCCCTAGACATGGTCTTTTATGTGAAATCTCCCCACGTTAAATCAGAGGATCGTGATTGAAGGCTGTGGCTGTACAAGGCTTGGCCTGCAAGAAGCGAAAGTGTGCAAGTCACCTGCATTATGTGGGCCTGGCCAACAAATCTGCACACTGTATTACTGGTCTATACACACACACAGCATCTGAGAAAGAGTGCAAACCAGGTTTCTCAAGATCTAGACCTCACTTTCCAAATATCTCTTGGATATCATCATATGGATGAAGCGAGGGAACTCAAGTTGAACTTTCTTGCCTCCCAGAGTTGCTCCCCTATGTTGCTTCATCCTGGTCAATGGCATCACTATCTACCCAGGCAACCAGTATAGAAACTACACAACCACCTCTGCCATTTTCCCTTTCTTCCCGATCTTCCTTCAAAACCCAACTTGAGTTTCATCCCCCTCTGTGATATCTTCCAGTAGTACACCAAGACTTTTTATATCTCTGCTAACAAATTTGTTAATAAGTCTGTTACGTAGGTCTCAATTTCTTCCGCCCTCATTGGTGTCCTCTCTCCACTTGTACTCTTTTTAGTGCAAGTCTTAATGCCTTCTTCCCCTTTGTATTCTTCTACCTCCAAGTACCTAATACAGTGTCTTATGTGTGGTACAGAGTCACTGAATGCTTGTGGAAATTTAACCACTTAGATCTGTCATATCTTCTTCCCCATTTCCCCTGTGATCCTTTGATGTTGATGCTATTTCTTGATTGAGGCATCATGAGGTTTTCTGATGTTCCAGCTGCAGGTGTTAAGATTAATAAACTTCTTTAAACCGTTTTCATTGTTATCCTGGCAGCACTCTCAAATTGTCTTCTTTGATAATCCAACCTCTCAAAATGGAACTGCTCTCCATGAGTTTAGGTTGCCGCCCACCACCACCACCCCCCGCCCCCATGAGGCCTAGCGCTCCGCGTTCACACTGTGCCTTGTGGCGTAGGTCTCCCACTCCCTTCCCGGTGGCTGTGAAGCTTGCAGCAAAGGGAGGAGAGAAACAGGAAGTGCATGACTCGTTAGTTGTAGCAATTGTACAATGATTCCCTGAAATGTCTTACAGGGTTTCCTAGAGTTCCTTTTTAGAAAGCTTCCCTTACATCCCACCTCCCTGGATAAACTGTTTGCCCTCTTGTAGACACAAGGTTTAAAGAATCATAGTGTAGATTCTTAAAGGTATTTAAACAAGATGCCTTTCTGGATCCTCAGGATCCTGTTAAATGCACCACTTTTGATCTCAGCTCAGCTGGGAAATCTTTTCTTTTGTACAAACTTGGGAAAAATCAATATAAATGGCTGTGAGATACTGAAATTAATCCCCACTCCCCTGCTGCTTCTTTACACACCATCTGATTGCTCCTGTAAGAAAAATGGTCTTTGGTTTCATGAGACATTTTACAATACTGGCTACAATGGGAATAATTATTTTTCTCTTGGAGAAAAGTAAATGATAATTCCTGAGTTACTCAGATAATGAAGGCAAAAACTTAGTTTCTGCAAGACCTAAGTGTTGTGTGGTGTGGGTAAAAGGATTCCCTGGTGGGTATCTGTGGTGACATCTTTCCACCCTCCCTGGAATGTGAGGGATGTGGGCGAGAAAGTCATGGGCTTCTCTCAAAATAATGAGACTCTCTAAGCACTGACCTCTAATGCTGCTCATTGAAAATATCCCTTTTCACAGCATGTTTACACAGCGACTCTTTAGCTGTTAAGCAAATACAGTATTTAATAGGCCCAGAGTGATCTGCTTACAGGGGGCCCTGTAACAATCAGAGGGGGACCATGCCAGAATATGAAGGAAATAATACGTGGCTTAGACAAGCAATGATCCTTGAAGGGAACAACAGTTTGTGGAAGACAATTCAAACGCCACCTGCCACAGTGACTCCAGGGGAACATACAGGGTATGGTCTCCTCTGGAGCAAAAACAGTTTTCTAGTATCTTGAACAGCCAGCTGAGGTGGAACACTGGGAGAATGAGTCCATTATTTGGTTGTTCGCTGGGTAGTTAGTTATCTCCTGTATGAATGGAGCTGACACTATGCTAAGTGGCAGCAGCTGGTGTTTTCATGCATCATACTTCCACGTTCTGTGGCACCTGTAGATCTACGTGGAACCTCAGAGGATCTGTGAGAGTCACGTTTGTCATTTATTGTGTACTTAACGTATGCCAGGCCCAGCACTCATGCGCTTTACGTGCATTATGTCGTTTAGTCCCAATGGGAGGTATGTATGTTTTAAATCTCTGCTTGATAGACAAGAAAACAGTAGTCCATGGAGGATAAGTGACTTGTCCAAGGTCTCACAGCTTTTAAGTGGTGGAACGAAGACTCAAACACTGACTCTTTTTAGTCCAAAGCCACTGAATTAGAACACTCACTACACTGTGATCAGAGGAAGGTCAGAGTAGCTGGATAAACAACTTCACGCTAGCAAGTCATGGTAGGGGTGCAAACATGATAGTGAGGTCGAATGTGACCTCCCTGACGTGGTAGTGTCAGCTTAGGTGATCCCCAAGGACTGCTGCCTTTATAAGGTGATGTGGATTTCCCCAGCCCCTGCCACTACTGCAGTGTCTGCAGACCAGCAGGCACTTGAGAGTGTTTGTGGATTTGGGACGTTTGCCTTTTAAACATAATCCTGAAGGACACGGCTCTCACATGAAATACTGAACATTTATAATATATCACTTCATTCTAAGGCTGGAAATAATTTTGAGGGGCAAAACAATTAACATATAAATATTCTCAGGTATGATACCCTTCTGTTAATTTGTTCAGACCCCGGATTTTGTTTTGCTGATGAGGATAATGGGTGATGCGAAGAGAACCCAAACTGGTTTTCCAAATAAAGCTCCAAAAGAGAGTTTGGACAGGGACAGGGCGAGGCAGTCTGGAGCCTGGTGGAGATGGAGAGGGCAGATTTGGAGGAGCTCTGGTGATGAGTAGATTGTGGGACTGTGGAGAGGAAAAAATAATCCTTTAGCCATTAGTTATGTCGTAATCATCTACGCTTTTTTTCAGGATTGATTTTTGTTTCTTTTGGATGTGGCACTCCTAGGATTTGCCCAGGAAGCATATAGGATTATTTGGATTATAAAAAGTGCTACCTTCAGGTGTGCACAGCATTTTACAGTTTAGAAAGCATTTTCTCACTCCATTTTCAAAATAACACTGTTGTTTTGTTGTGACGTAGGGAGGAGGGATATCATCAAGCTTATTTCACAGATGGGTTCATGGAGGTTTCGAGACTTTTCTGCCATCGCACAGTTCTTAAGCCAGGCCAGGGCAAGAGCCCAGATTCTCTGATACCTCTGTCTATGGGCTCCTCAGAACATGCCGTATTGGGTTAATGTATTGGCTTACTCCACCACATATTTCCTTTGAACAGGCTGGAGTCAGGGTTGTTTCGTAAAGGAGTGTGGCAGCTGCCTCTGAAACTTCAAAAGTTGGGAATGCATCCAGACACCTCGAACCTCCCTTCAACGACCGGTAAGAGATTGGGCATCCGCAATTTTTCAAACCCTTCTTGAACCTATTTACATTTCTTGGCTTGTTCAACTCTTTGGGAGTAACCGGTTCCACATGTTTACCACCTGCTGGGTGAGGAAGTACTTCCTTTGGTTATTATTTTAAATAACTGCTTTTCAGGCTGAAGTGCTCCCATACCCAGAAAATCCCCTTCCCGACCAGTTACAGTCCCCAGGATGCAACGTCTGTCTGGCTCACAGCCCCTGGCATGCACACTTCTGCTGCTGTTGAGGTGTACTTGGTGGTTATACGTACAGCATCACAACATGAGGAAGCATGCGCCCAGGGGATTGCTTTTGGGGTGCAAATGCTACCTGTGTGCTGGAATAAAAATTGGAATGTGGCTTTCCCCCACAATGCTCTGACAGCTTGAAAACGTGAAGCCCAGATTGCCATTATGAAACTTTTGTCTTGTGTGTAACTGTGTCCTCTGAAAACCTTCACTGTTCTAAGGAATTCCACGCTAGTCCAAATGAAATAACTGCAAGATCATACTTGCGTGAACGTGCAATTCTGGTTTGAATCCTTTCTAGCAACTGACCTTGCTAATGCGTACATGTTCATATGGTTAAGATTAATGAGTCAATTATTTTTGTACAAGCTATCCCTTGTGTAGGCTGTTTTCCTTGACTTGACTATCTTAATTAATAAAAAGCATTCAGCCCTCCTTCCATTTTAGTTTGTGGTTAATCAAGTGCAATTATCAATAAGGTTATGGTGAACCTCTATGTGCTCAGGAACCTCTAGTGAAAATCGGATATATTTGAGTCTGAGGAGAAGTACTTGAAGTTCCTCTTCAGTGAGTGCTTCCAGGAGGAAATAAGGCTGTGGGTCTTAGAAGGCACAGGCTGCCATTATAAGTATAGTTGTGCTTTTAATTAAATAAATACTGAAGCAAATGTGATTGAATGTGAGATAATCCAGTCATGTGGATATGATTTCACGTCATGCCTTAAATTAACGCTTCCTAGGGCTTGGCCTGGCTCTTGCTAGTTGAAGAGCAGAGTGTGCAAATATATCTTCCATAAATACGCAAAAGCTTGCATGCTCGCAGTCTACCTGCACCAGAGCTCTGAAATGACAGCATTACTTGAGGAAAGTCCAAAATTAAAAAAAATCTCAAAGTTACAGAGAAATTTAGGTAGTGATTTTTTATATCATCAGTGGTTTCCTATTTAGGTAGTGATTTTTTATAACATCAGTGGTTTCCTTGCTCTATGGAAGGTGGTAAAGGAATAAATTTACATAAAGCAGTTTGCTTAGTGTGACTGGCACATAGTAAGCAGTTGGAATGTTAAGCATCTTTGTTGTTATTATTATTACCAGTGTTCCTTTAAAAATGATGTCTCTCAGCACTTAATATCTGATTTGATTTTTTTCGTTTGTCAGGGACACAGTTCTTCCATGAAATGATACATGCTTGAGGGCAGTTTGGTTTTGGGATGAGATGGTTAAAACAGGAGTTTCAAGACCCTTGTGGAGTTGGTAGATACCAAGCCTTTAAAAAAAAAAAAAAAGGGGAGTCTGTTGAATTGATGACTTCCTAGGCTTGTGTGTTTCAGGATGGACAGGTGAATTTAGTGAATGGTCAATGTGCCTTAGTTTAGGTTAAAACACGGTGGATTTTAAAGTGTCACAAGGTTTTGCTGCCT
Organism: Physeter macrocephalus; assembly: GCF_002837175.3. Lineage (NCBI taxonomy): Eukaryota > Metazoa > Chordata > Mammalia > Artiodactyla > Physeteridae > Physeter > Physeter macrocephalus. The sequence goes on from NC_041222.1 coordinate 50,197,049, forward strand.
AAGAATATTTGTAAATACTGAAATGTCATTTTCATGAGAGATATTTCTATAAAGCTGTTTCCACATACATACAAAGTAAGTGTCTGCCTTCAAATTTTTACTCCTGCTTGCTGTCATTGAAATTACCTTAACTGAGGTCAGTGAATCATTGCCCAGGGAGAGCTAAGCCATGGCACTCTTGTGAAAAGAAGACATTTAATTCATTTTGAGGTGTAAATGACTGCTCCTAGAATTTTTCCTGGTGGTACTTCGTGATGGGAAAGGGAAAGAGAGAGGAAGGACACCGAGAAGCTAAAGAGGAGTTTGGGAAGTTGAGGACAAGCCCCATGAACTTAATAAGACCAGTTTATTATCTCTCAAAGAGGGCAGGAGTGCCAAAGAGGATGGAAAGCTTCCTGTGACATCACTCACTCAAAAAGCATTCACTGAGGACCTGCTCTGGGCCAGGAAGTGTGTCAAGTGCTGGAGCTGTTAACAGTAAAGTACTGGTAAAGTTTCTGCCATCGAGGAGCTTACAGTTTATTGGAATCAAGTGGAACAGACATAGAACCAAATGACTACATTAGGTAGAGCAGGGCCAAGGATAACAGGGCACAATTAAAAGAAACGTTGATTTTACATGGGACCACTATGGTGTATTGCCGCCAGCTCTTCAGCCTGTAGAACTGACTATGCATATCTCTTCCAAACTATGTGTTCAGTGATGTCATGTTGGTAGCTTAAAATCAGCCATGGTGGGAGTATTCACCCTACATAAATTGGCAAATACTGCACATTAGGGCTTTTCCCCCTGCAGAGAGCCAGTTGTTAAACATTAGTAGCATGCTCCTGCCTGGGGGTAGGGAGGGGGGGTATATAAGAAGACATAATATAGAGAAGGGGATTATTAGGCTGAATCTTGTAGCTCAAGTAGAAAAATAGCCATTATTGGATTTTTAGGAGAGGAATTTGAGTGTTTTTTGGGGGGTGGGGTGGGGACTTGTATAGAGATTTTTTTCTGAGGAGATGGGGAAAAGCAGGACTTGTATCAGATATATTTCTGTTGATTATAAACTCTAGCCAGTGTTTCAATCATTAGCTGTTTTCTGAGGTCAGATTCTAGATTTTATTTATCTTTGTGTGTGCGTATGTGTGTGTGTACGTAAGTGTGTGTGTGTGTATATATCTATGTATATCTGTATCTATCTGTAAAAGTCTTACACACGGTGAACAGAAAATGTGTCTTGAATAAATGAATACACGTTGTTATTCCTCAAGCCTCTTCAATTACCCTATCTAGATGGGGTCAACCATTTTCACTAACTATATGTCAAGCACTGTGCTAGGCACGTATACATTTTACAGAAGAAGAAACTAAGACTTGGAGAGGGTTAAGGAATTTGCTCAAGATCATAACAGTGCTCACAGCAGTAGAAGCAGTCTTCAAACCTAGGTCTATTCGATTACAAACCCTACGTTTTTTCAACTGTACCGTATTTCAAGTTAGGAGCCATTTGTTACATGTGGATGATGAGTAGAGACAGGAGTCTGGGAGAGATCATCAGGAACTGTGGACATGAAGTAGATGGTCTTTAACTTGAAAATTACTGGTTTAGGTGATTTTGCATCCTCCTTATTTGATCCCTTTGGTGACATTTATGTTAGCACCTTGGCTGATCTATGGTAATCTTTTCCATGGACTCCTAATCTGAAATGCAGCTTGACACACTTATATAGTACAGCAGAAGGCTGAAGAATGAGGTTTGGATTTCTTTTCCTATCCCACCCTCAATTCAGTTACCAAGAAAAGATCTTTCAGATCAAAACACTTTATTTCCCCACCCGCAGAAAAGATGTCAGACAAAAATGTTTAGAGATAATTTTGGATGTGGTACACTTGAGTACTGCACTCAAAGACCAAACATGATAGATACAGGGTTTAGGATTATCAGTCAGAAATGGAATACTAAATTTTGGTACTTCAGCAGCTTGCTTCATGCTACTTAACTTAGCCCCTCTTATGACCTCTGAGTGAGGCTGAACACTTTTTATTCCCATTCTTCACACAAGGAAATTAATGCTTAATCCTTAAATCATCACTTAACCTGACTCACCACTGATGTGTGCTGTATCCAAAATTCTCACAATGGGGGAAAAGAATACAGAATTGAATTGCATAGATTTGAATTTTGCAAGTGAGGGATTAAGAGCTGGAGAAGGGTTTGTAGTTAGACATTGCCATGTTATAAACATCTGTAGGGTTTAGGGCCATGTGGGTAACTTCTGGATAACCAGTAGTTAAAGGAGTAGTAATTAGATCCCCTTATGTTACCCTGTACTATTAGAGTTCTTGGTTGGAAACAGCCAAAGCCCACTGTGGTTAAATTAAGGAAAAGAAGAATTTCTTGGAAGGCAGGTGGGAGCTCATGGAGTCTAGGAAGGTTGGAACAGGTCAGGTAGTAATCAAGGTGTGGCTGAGGCATGGTCATGGCTGGGGGGTGGGGATCCTGTTTGTCAGCTAGGGACTCTCCAGTGCTGCTGGCACCACAGTCAGTGGACATTCATCATGCTGCTGGATTGCTTCCCTGCTTCTAGATCCTCTAATCTACTACAGCCAACATAAAAAATCTCTGACTGATCCCACTCTTTTCTTTTAAAGATGTATGGGAGCATGGGGTGGGGGCATCTGATTGGCTATGCCAAGTCACATGGTCACACTCTAGCCTCCTGGGAGGAAAGAGGGACTGTCTGTCTTTCTTTGACTTCCCCAAAGGAAGTGAACTCTGTCTCCTATCAATTCTGTGATTTTCCCAAATAGGAGGGGAGCTTAGATGCTGGGCAGCCCTGAATGAGCCATGTTTCCTCTACATATCCTAGTGTTTGCATAGAAATGTGCCTAAGAGAAGCTGAGACAGCCTCATTTATATGAAACAGTGTTCAAATAGGCACGCTGTTATACTAATGGCCATGAGTCTAATTGTGATACATTTATTTCTCTAAATCCACAACCCTCCTGAACCTATTATGTACGCCAAGTGAACTTGTCCAGGCTCTGGGTTCATCTGATTCAAGCAAGAATGCTCGCACGCAGACTGACTTCTTTCTCCCTGTGTGGCTTTGCAATTCAGAAGTTGTAAAGAGGTTTTCCCTGGCTTTCAGCCTCCCTATCTATTTTGATCATGCAGGTTAATAATGCCGAAAAGCACTCAGAGTATATAAGGCCGCTGAGGAAATGAGAACTCTATGTTTTATGGCTGGGACATGACTGGTAATGTATCTGCCAGGAAAGTTGCCATTCAGAATGCAGCAATGAATATTGGATTCTTTCAATTCTCAGCCACTTCTCCCTTCTCCCACCCCACCCTCCCCCTTGCTTCCCACTTGGGAAAGGAGCATTCAGAGCCCAGATCTGAGCACGTGGGGAACTTCTTTCTTTGTAGGGCTCTGATGGCGTTGGGCAGTGGTTTACCATTCTGGTTGCACATTGAAATCGCCTGGGAGCTTTTAAAAAGCTTGATGCCCAGGAGTCGCCCTAAACCAATTAAATTAGAATCTCTCGGGAGGGACCCAGTTGTCAGTATTATTTAAAGGTCTCCAGGTGGTTCCAATGGGCATGGAGGATTGAGAACCACTGTGTACTGCAAGCCCCTAACCTCTACACGAACTAGCCTTACTTCAGGACAAACGCAAAGCAGTAGAAATGGAGACACACTCCCACGATCCCTTCCTTTTTTCTTCTTCTTCTTCTTCTTTTTTTTTTTTTTTTTTCCGGGATTGAGGTAGACATTACTGAAAGAAGTACCATGCAGTATAAGGAACATAGACTTGCATTCTAGTTTTCTAGCTGTGTGGTCCTGGGAAATGTACTTGAATGCTCTGGCCTTCAGCTTCCTTGCCTGTAGTGCTTTCTGCCTCACAGTGACTTTGGGAGGATTAAATAAGAAATTTGATTCCAATGTCTTAGTGTAGTACTTGGCACATAATAAGGGTTTAATAAATCCTAGGTAGCCTTATTATTATACAACCCTTAGAGTTTTCAGAGCATATCCATATCTTCTGTTTCACTACATTTTAGGTACCATCCTTTGCTATAAGCTAGTCTGGAATTTATCTCTCTATTTTAGAGATGAAGACAGAGATCTAGAAGGTGTGAGTGAACTGCTCACATGTACAGATGGCATCATGACAGTAGGACCAGGACTTCAGTTCTTCTCAAGTCCCAGACTAGCATTTTTATAGCACAGCGAGTCATATTACAGAGGGGAGCAAATGAAGAAGGGAAGCAGGGGTAACATAGGGATAAGTGAGGTTGGTGGGGGGGGGTCTGTGTTGGCTTTAAATGGTTTGTACTGGATTTAACATCGATGTGTCAAAGTCACAAAAGTAACAATCTTAGAATTTGTTTAAGCAACCCCTTGATTCAACTAATGTTTCTCTGCTGGTGCATTTCTGGAGTTGAGGGGGGTAGTAGAAAGTAATCATATACCACTTCTAGGAACAGGACACGGGTGAGAGTGAAACTAAAAACACCATGTGTTATTTTGAGCCTGAATCAGTGACTGTGACTATTATCTGGGGGTGTGTGTTTATACGTGCATGCATGCATATGTGAGTGTTATAGTCTTATATAAGCTTAAGAAAAGAGAGGGAAGTAAAAAATAGAAAGTCTAAGGGCAGTTGTCAGAGAGTGGCTAAAAGCTAAACCTTCAGACTCTGTCAGAGCTAGGCGATCTTATTAGCTATACCTTGAGCAAGTACCTAATTGCTCTGACATTTGGTTTCCTCATCTGTAAATTGGGATAATAACAACCCTTAGCTCATAACATTTATGAAGGATTAAATTAAGTAGAAGATGTTAAGTGCTTAATTCAGTACATGATGCATGGTCAACTCTCAGTAAATGTTAGTGTAATCAATCAATCTGCCAACTCATCAGTCAGTCAGAAATTGGAATTCTGAGTCTGGGGAGCTGGTCACCAGACCCTGTGCTGCTTCTCACATAGTTTTGAGACCTCCATGATAGCAAATTAATCTATTATCTCCAGTGGTTTCTCCATGCATATCATGGTAAAAATTTACCTTTCTTAAAAACTTTCACCTTTCTTCTTCTTAAATGTCACTTGAGAAAAGTTAGGGTGAAGTCGTCCTTGTAGGAAGAAGGAAGATCTAAGGAGTTCTGAGATGTATTGTTCAAACACAAATCTCCTAGGGCACCTAGAGCCCGTGCTCCGCAACAAGAGAAGCCACTGCAATGAGAAGCCCGCGCACCTCAGCGACGCATAGCCCCTACTCGCCATAACTAGAGAAAGCCCACGCACAGCAACGAAGACCCAACGTGGCCAAAAATAAAAATAATAAATTTATTTTAAAAAGATGGCCTGAGACTAGTCATTGCGTTTTAAGAACTGTACAGTCCACTTTCTGTATCTGTGGGTTTTGCATCCGCAGATTCAACCAATGGGCTGATCAAAAGTTCCTACTAGTGTTCGATCCATAGTTGGTTGAATCCTTGGATGTGGAACCCAGGGCTTCGGAGGGCTGACTGAATTCACTGTACTTCGACATTTTATGTGTGGGACTTGAGCATCCACAGATTTTGGTATTCGTGGGGGCTCCTGGAACCAATCTCCCACAGATACTGAGGGATGACTGTAGTTAAAAGTTTTCCTTCAATTTGGTCTTTCGTCTATTCAGTTAAAAAGCGCACACACAAGATATATATGTACGTGTGTGTATATATATATGTATGTATATATTTAATGCAATATTTATGGAGGGATGCAAGGTGATATTGATATACTGTCATTTCCCTGCTTTCCAGATCTGTCATTTTGTTTTCCCTGTGGCAATGTCCCTTGGCCTGTGGCTCTTTCACAAAACTGTACTAATGGCAGACAGCACTCTGTGGGATCAGTTCCAAAATATAATGTCTTTTGCACCAGCTTCCATGCCAGATAGTAACATAAGAGCTGTCCTGAGAGGGGGAGGAGGAGAAGGCTGACAGTGAATTGTGAGCTGCCTCCCTGGGAAGGGTTAGTTTCAGGGGGAGGATGGGAGTCAGAGGTGCATAAGTAAAGGTGAGGGTCTTAGAGTTAGCTTTCTCCAGACCTTATATCCTGGCATTGCCACCAGCTGTGGGGGTGGACTAAGATACTTCTCTACCACCCAGATTTCTCATCTCTAACGTGGGAATAATAATAGTGAAAGGCCTGTGTGAGGATGAGAGAATCCTTTTAAGGTGCTTACTGAAGTTTTAGGTACATAGAAAGTATTTTATACTTTGGCTAATTTTTAATACATTAATAAGGTGATAATTTGCTCTTTGTCTTCTGGTACAGAATCAGAACAAAGGGGAGAAATCTAATATATACTGACCATATTTTATGATTCAGGAACTTTACATATTTCTTCAAGTACTCCCCAGAATACTAGGTGATGTGAACATTTAGTCCCATTTTACAAATGAACAAATTGAGACTCAGGTCAAGCAATTTGTTTAGGGTCAACGCAATTATAAGCTGTAGGCTCTAGATTTAAACTCGATATATGTGACCCTAAGGCCCATGCTTTTTCTATTTAATTGAACAGCATGTATCAAATGAGATTAGAAAAGATGCAACCCGTCTACCTACCATGATGTTTACCAAATCAAGACACAACGGATGACTTTATTAATCAACCAGTTATAGGGATCATGTAGACCTAGTAGTTAACCAAGAAATGCTTCCTTCTACTTGAGGTTAAACAGCCTACAAAGAAATGTAGTAGACTCTCCCTCCCCCAGAATTCTCTAAAAACAGGACAGGTGATTTGTCTCAGCCTGTCCTATCACTGGCCTTTGGGTGGGCAATGGAAGCAAAACAGCCTTTTGGAACTTCTTTGTCATCTATTCTGTCTCTGCAATATGTTGCAAAAGGCATTTCTTTCCGTCACTAGGCAAAATCGGGGAGTAACTCAGAATATAAAATAGTATTGTTGGAAGGAGTCAATAGTAATAACTAACATTTTTGTATGAGCATTTTAGAGCTTCCAGAACTCCTTCATGTATATTTTCATCTGAAATGCACATCAACTACGGGAAGAGGGGTGAACAAGTATTGCAATTTCCTTTACTTTTCATGAGAAAAAACAGGCTCAGAACTTAAAGAATTTACCTAGTATCCTGAGGGTAGTAAGTAACTGAATTCAAGGTTGAATCTGTCTAACTCCAAAGGCAAAGCACTTGACCTAAGACATACCTACTCAAAGTGGGACTCCTGCACTAGGATCCCCGGGGTGCTCCGGGGAGCTTGTCGGAAATGCAGAATCATTCATCTCACCTCAGACCCTCTGAATGCAAATCTCCAGTTTAGTGAGACTGCTGCATGATTAGAATATTCTCTGACATGAGGTGATTCTTAGGCAACACCACCTGCCACATTTGTGGCATTAGTATTAAGTATATTAGCCTGAAAGCACAGGTTGACATAATAAGAATTCAGTAGCCTCCCGCTTTTCAGTAAATGGGAATTGACTTGCTTTTAAGCATGAAGCAGCCTTGTTTTTATTTTCCCTTGCTGGTGTCTTTGAGTCATGTTTTGGGGAATCTAAAATGACTAAGTCGGGGTGAGGTGGTAGAAGTTGCTTAGGCAGTAGTGCTGAACCAGGTGGAAAGGGAGCCCCAGGCCACTGGGCATGGAACCAGGAAGTCCTCTGGTCCTGCAAAGCACATCCTAGGAGGGCAACACAGTCTGTAGAGCCTTCTCCAGGTTTTGAAGCAGTTATTTCTAACTCATCTGGGGACAGGATGTACTGAGGCCAGATGCCCTGCATGAGGGGACCCTCTTCAAACAGCATCTGGCCAACATCATTCAACTTTAGCAAAGTCCCAGAGAGCCAGAGCAGGCTTTTCCCTGCCCAATGCTGGGCTTCTCTTCTTTAAGGAGCCAGCTATTTTTCTAAGAAGTGTGTGCTCTCCAGATGGGTCCCTCAGTTACACAGCACTTCCCCCACCCCTGCCAGAAGTGTCTAGAGAGGGCCCAGCGGCCTGCTGGATTTTGGCCCTGATGAGCACACTGTCTTCTTCCCAGGATGACTCTCCATCCTCTACCAGATGATGCTGGTGAGGAAGAGCATGCTTTAGCACATTTTTGCCCTGCTGTAAAAACAAGGAATTTATGAGCATGCCGCTTGAAAACAGGGCCTGGGGAATCATTACCGAAAGCATAAAAGACTAATTTTCTCCATAAAGCGACAGCAATAAATGTCCTGTAAATATGAGCCTCCACTGACTCCTTCTTCAAAAGCATATTTTTACCCCCAATCCAATAGAGTCTATTTCATGTTTAAACAGAGTAAATGACATAGACTCAGTGGCTATTCTTGCAGCTGAAGTGAGGCAGTATATAAGGTGAGGGAGAGTAACCCAGGGGGACACCAGTCAGCTCTGGCTGCCTCTAGTTGGGGGGAGGGAGGGAGGAAGGAAGGATGGAATGAAGGAGGATTTTGAATATGAGGAGGAAAAGATGGGAAAGGAACAGTGAAGGAAGCTGTCAGTTTGTGCAAGTCCACAAAATTCTCAATGGTGAAGTGAAGCCATTGCCCTCCTGAAACTCCCAGAGTCTGGGAGGATCCTTCTGTTGATTATCAAACATTAGGAAAAATGGTATTTTCATAATATCTATTTAGGAAAATTAATAGATATTATACATTACATAATTATGTATTATGCATGTATAGTAATATATACATGTACATCATATTTATATATTATGTACATGTATAATTATACATCTCCCAATTTGTATACGTGACAAAGCATTTGAAATCGAGGGAGTTCTGGAAAACTTTGAAATTTTCACTTACTTTTGCGTGGTCCGCAGATCAACAAGCAGATACTGAGTTTGCGAGGTGTCAGCCAGGAAGGGGATCTTTGCTTTTCTGAGATGCTGAGAGACTGTGGCAGTTTAGGCAGCAGGTCCATGGAGAGAGGCACTGCTCATAGGATGTGTCCCTGGGTTGCGGGGGAGGCTTGGGGAGGGAAAGCCGTGCCAGCTGGTGACCAAGAAGAAGGGAGGAGCAATGCGTTCTTTCATTGTCAGTAAGAGAACCTCTAGCAGCAGTAACGATGGGTTAAAAAAAGACACAGGGAGAGAAAGAGAGTTGGTAAGAATGTTCTAGATCATTTTTATGCACTATACCAATAAACCTATAAATATGTCTTTGTTCAGATTTTGCTTTCTGAGGGTGGACAATAGGGCTGATTAAGGAGTTCCAGGCTGGGAAGATCCAGGGAACGAGGCTCTGGATGGAAGGTATTGGTTGGGGCGGGGGGAAGTAGATAAACCTCAGCTGTTGCTTGTCATCTCTCCAGCTTAAAAGGCAAAACCACATAGGGATGGGGAAGAAAACAGATAAGACCAAGGACTGAAGAGCCAGACACACTGGGTTCAAGTCTCAGTTCCACCGTTTAGCAGCTGGGTGACCTTAGGAAGGAGATTTAATTTGCTTGTGTCTTAAGATTCCTCATTTGTAAAGTGGGGATAATAATAGGGTTGGTGTGAGAGTTAATATTTGTAAATGACTTACAACAGTTTCAGGTACATGGTAGCTACATAGATGGTTGAAGTTGGCTTCATATACCTGTTGGCTACTATGTTGTTATGAGTTAGATGAGTACCCAGCTTTACATGCTGTTCATCATCATATCCAGGAGAGTATCTGTTATAACAGATGGGCTGTGTTCTTTTCCCCACACATACTACGGAGACATTGCTGACGCAAGAATGTGTCTGCATATTTAATCACTGAAGAGTGCACATTTTTAGATGACCTCACTGAATGACATAAAATTCTGGGAAATTTTCCTCACCCACCCTCCACTCTTATCATACTGTGGTGCTTTTAAGGTGGCTTCACTAGAGATGACCGAGGATTAGGCATGTTCTAGTTCCTGGGTTTTCTGGTGTGACTATGCTTCAATTCCTGATGCTCGAGTTTTGATCTCTTCTTCTACTTTTCCATCTTTGTAATGTTCAAACTGTGATCTCTCCTCTTGTCAAGGTATGCCTTAATGCATGGGCACATTTCTGGCTGCCTTGCATGCTGTTACCACCCTGCAGGACTCACGCTTTCTCATTCCACAGTGGGCAGATGTCTTAGTCTCCTTACTCTCAGTCACCATCTCTTTCCTCTTCTTCCTCCATGACATTCCACCTCCCCCCACGCTGTCACAGGAGGAGCCTCTGAGAGACTTTGAGAGTTGTGAGAAGCTGGGAGGGGAGGACCACACTAGGGCGGTGCCAGGCATGGTGGCAGGGTACCTGGATGCTGGGGAAAGTTACTTCAGTTTCTGGGGCTATTTACACATGGGCAAAGGACGGGAGGGACGTCCTGCGCTTCTGAATCCTGGGAAACAGGTGGCTGAGACATCCTCCATCAACCAATCAGGTGTTAGAGTGTCCGCAAGAGCCTCAAACTGTCCTTTGGATTGATTACAGGAGGTTAAAAAAAGGGTAGCAGACGTCCCTCAGCTACGATAATGTAAACAGTTTTGAAATTGTTTGGTTAAGAATGAAAAAAATTGGGAAAATCAAGGTCTGGATTACTAATCATGGTCTATAAGAATAAAAGGAACTTAGAAATGGAGCCAGTCCTGCTGGTGTCAAAGAAAAAGTGAGATTTGAAGGACGAACTTGGTTTAGTCAGGGGGTCTTGGGCTGGAAGGAGGAAACATTCTAGGTGGACAGTGGAACGTGGGGTGTGAGGAATGGTGTCCATACTGGCCCCAAGGGCTCTAGGTGGGAGAAATGGGAATAATAATAGCAAAATTCACTTAGAGAAGTCTAGTACTTGTCTGTTTCCCAAGCAAATTCATGTGCGTTCTGGTTGGAAACACAGCTGGTAAGGTTGGAGATCACAGAACTTTGCTAAACTGAGATCACAGGTCTTGAAAAAGTGAGAGTGCTACCCCCAGTAGAGTCAGGGCATTGGTCTATCCGGCTCTTCTACTCTGGATTCATGGATTCTTTACCAAGAGGGACAATCCTAATTGAACTGTTCTTCGGATGTCTGGGATTGCAGCCTCAGTTTGCTGGCTCTGTGCCTCCGTTTTTCTCCCATTTCATAACCAGCCTTCCATTTGCTCTGTCTCAGTAACTCCCTCGGGGTCAGAACGTGAGCTCAGGTAGAGAATGTGAAAGACCTGTACCAATGCTCTTTCTTTCACTTGCTTAAGAAGAAGATGGGCCCGTCTGTTTGTAGATGATTGGAAATAATTAACACTTTTCTTTAGCTGGGAAGAAGCACTTGCTAATAGAGTGGGGTCTTTTTTTTAAAGAAAAAATGAGAAATGCATATATTAGCTTGAATTCGTGCTTTATTATTAGCTATCATTTTCAGCTTCTCAGAGTGCTGTCACCCACCAGCCGAGGACCTTCATCAGGCTGATATTGGCACCGATTCAGGTTACATTAGTGTAAATTTGGGTTTTCCATTGCCTGCTGCTTAATAACTATCAGCGATTTTGTCCCCATAGTATCATTAGCACCTTCTTCCTCCAGGTGCTGCAGAAAGCCCCCAAGCCTGTAGAAGTTCACACCTACTGACTCTCCCTGCAGCTAATTCATCTTCATGATCTGTCAAATTCTCCACTCAACTTAACTCTCTCTACTCTGATGTAGTTGGCCTGTCCAGAGTCAATAGATTTTCGAGCCTTATAATAAGCTTAGGGAGGCAAGGGACTTTGCAGATCACCTTGTTGATGTCTTCTGCTTTCCAGATGATATAAACAAAGGTCAGAGAGGTTAAGCGATTTGTCTGAAGTCACACAGGAAGGAGTAGAGACAGAATTGGACCTAGACTCTGCTCTCACTAACCCTCATTCCACATTCTTTCAATTGCCCTGACTGTAGCTTGGGACCAAGCAGGCACCCCTGTGACCCAGTCAGCTCTTGGATGTGTGGTCCCTTGAGATGGAAATGCGAAGGCCATAGCACCGAGGGACTGTATCTAGGTTGAACAGTCACATTTTAATTTAACTGAAAAAAGCTAAAATCAAATGTTGCAGAAATTTTTATAATGTTGTAATGTGTTATCCTCAGAAGGCTGCACACATGTTAAATTTCTATTGAGTATATTTATTCCTTACCATTTTGTGTCAAATGGTCACTCTTGACTTTCTCTTTCCTTTTCTCCCTGCCATCTGGGCAGTCATCAGTGCAGCTGAGTATTGCCTCTTCAAAGTATTTCTCAAATTCTTTCCCCAGTTCCTGCTGTAAAATCTCTCTCCTGTTTCACATCCAAAGGACTGCAATAGCTTCCTAGGTAGTATCCCTGAGCCATCCACTCTGGAGCCCCATAAATCTGTCTTCCAGCGTCAAGGGCTAAAACTGATCCTGTCCTTTCTCAGAACATCTTACAGGTGATGACTTCTCACTTAGAGAATAGTCTCCAAACTGGGCTACACAAAGACTTGCCAAGGAGTGGGTGCCTAGGCATGTGCATGAGTAAATTTTAAGAAATCAATTTCCAGGCCTTTAATATCCAAATGAGCCTGCAATCACAAGATTCATCTACCTCTTACAAAAGAAAGTTTGACTTTTCAACCATCCTAAATCTTATTTTGGTGGCATTACCCTCGGATGTAAAAACCTCTGTATATCAAACAATGGGATAAATTGAAATATTGGTTTTTAGAGAAACTTGCTTTAATGATTAATCCCTACACCTTGATCCCATTGAGCTTCCTATTTATCCCGTCTTACACATTTCTCTGTTAAGAGTGGAGCTTGGATTTGGCTGGTATTGGGTTGGTCTAAATTCAGAACAGCCAAAACAGTAAAAGGTTAATGATGCCAATTCTTTTGAATGTAACTGGAATGCTTCGGAGACTATCACATTTTTCAAGATAATTGTAAAAAACCAAAGATGACTATTTTACATGATTTCTCTCAGATTCAGTGTGCTTTATCAACAGGGTATTTAAAATCTATCAAATCATAAAATATATTTGTTTCATAAACAACCGATTCTTATCTAATTTCATTTTATAAAATGTTTAACATTTTCTATGTCCTTTTATGTAAAAAAAAAAAAAAGGTAAATCTACAATAGAAAAAAAATTAAATATCTGTAAGGAGTAACATAGTTTTTTCTCTCCTAACATTTTTATTATGAAAAAATTTAAATATATAAACAAGGTAAAGAATTATACAGTGAACACCCATATGTGTACTACTTAGATTCTATAAACCTTTTAATGTATTTGCCTTATCACATATTTGGCCATCCATCTATGCATTCATCAATCCATTTTGTTTTTTCAGTGCAATTCAAAGTAAGTTGTAAACATTAGGCACATAGTTTTTCCGTTATTTTACGTGTTATATGAGTAGAAAAAGTTTGAAGACCACAGAAAACCCAAGCTCCTCAGCCTGGCTTTCAAAGACCTCCATGGAGGGCAGGAATCTTTGGCAGATGGTGGTTTTTGTTGTGCTTTTCTTTTGTGCTTTGTCCTTGGCATTTGCTGCATCCAGTGCTCCAGCGATATGAAGCCACTTGAAGTTCCCCTGCACCAAGCTGATTAATGTCTCTTTAGTCCTGGTAGCATAGAGTGTTCTCTCTGCCTGGGGTTTCCTCCCTGCCTCTCAGCTTCCCTGTCTCACTTCTACTTCTCCTTTTAAGACTCAGCCCAAGGGGTACCGCCTACATCTTAGATGCCAAAAAAAAAAAAAAAAAAAAGTTTATTGAGTATGGTATGGTAAAAATTCCTTGCATTGCAAATCAGAAGATCTGAGAGTAAAACTCTTTCCTCAAAATTACCCTCAAAAATTTTCTTTTACATCTCTCACATTTTATTTTAATGTGTCTACCCTCTCCCTCCTATTATCATGTAAGAGCTCCCCATGGCTTGAATCCTCTGTGATTTGTATTTGTATTCAAATAGATATAATTTAATAATAAGTATATTTATAAAATAATATGTTCATATTTAATCATATAAATATGTGTATTTAAATATATTCATATTTATCTTCTTAGGTTCCTGGTCATTTTAGGGAGTGAAAGTCGAAGTCTGGGGCCCATCAATATCAACTGTGTAGCTTTTCAAAGCTTACCTATTAGTTTGCATATCTATTAAATGGAGGTAGAGATACCTGCTCTACCTACTTCATGATGTTTTAAGGATCAAATATACGTGAAATAATATTTCCAAGTGCTTTGGAAATAGGAAGTGCTGGAGGAGTTTAAGATATGCTGGGTGTTTATATGCCATACGCAGGGAGGAGGCATTGCTGGCAAAGGTTAGTGGTTTGGGCACCATGGTTTTTTCAGCCTGTGTGATAATTCTGCTCACACCTCCAAACCCACTTTTTCCTCTAACTTCTCCCACGTGGTGGCTCTTCCTGTCTAATCTCAGGACGAGCTGAATCCAGTGTGAGAGCCCACCAGAGCCCTGACCCAGCAGGTAAACTACGTGGAGAGCCTGTAGAGAGGAGCATAGGGGACTCTGATCAGAACCAGATATGAGCCTCAGTGAGTTTTCTAGGAAGGCTTTACTACATTATCTCATGCAAAATCCGATGACAATGATCCGTCTCCAAAGTGTCCACGTCTGTGCCTATTTCCCAGGCAGAGCAGAGCAAAGATATGGTACCTCCTCGTATCCCTTGTATTAGGATTCCCTCAGGACGAGCAACAGAAATGTGAAGCAGCTGATTGAAGCAGTGAGGACATTTATTTTCTCACGCAGCATGAAGTGAAGCGGCAGGGATTCCAGGGCTGGTTAGTTCAGCGGTGCAATCATTATGAGTCAGCCTCCTACTATTTCCCACTCTGCCAGCAGCTCCAGGTACCACATCCAGACAAGACAGTATCCAGAGAGAGAGGGAAAAAATGGTCTCTTCCTTGGTCCCCTTTTGAAAATTAAGGAAACTTCAAGCCCTGCAGTGGGACTGGCCAGAATTGTTTCACATGCTCATTCCTGAACAAATCACTGGCAGGAGGAGGGCTGAGGCTACCATGGAAGGCTGCACCAATCAGAATCCAGCCCTGGATGGGGCCAGCCTGTCTTACAGCTCAAGGCCACCTGAAGGAAAAATGTTGGAGAGGCAACCAACAGCATCAAATAAACTCCCTCTGTCTAAATTAACTAGTAACATAAGGGAAACTAGGGCAATACTTGAAAAGTAAGGATGATGCAAATAATTGGTGCAAGCATGTTTTGTTGATTTATTTTCTTCTGTCCTTCTTCCCTTCTCTTTTCTTTTTTCTTTATGATTGGGCATTCTGACCAATTATACTGTTTTAGTTACGAAATTACTAACCTCTGCAATTCCATCAACATCTGTTAACCTTTCATTTTATCATTTTAAAATAGTTGTCCTTCAAGTTGCTCTCTCAGATCTCCTCTCAGAATGCATGTCTGTCTCTTCTATATTTCCATAGCATGGTTTGATAATGCTTAACATAGACTCCCTTCTGCAAAGCTATTTCTGTAGGGATTTGCTTTCGCAATAGATAGTGAGAAAGCAGAGCTCAGGGGTTATCTAGTCTCATTTCAGTTCCCAGAGCACCTTCCCCGTGTTTCACACGTAGCAGGTACCTAATCCAGGAGTGTTCATTTGAAAAAAGGGCTGTGTCTGTGGCCATGTGCAGATGTGGTCAGGAAGTAGTGTCTTTACTCTCTTTTGAATGAATTTAACAGCCATGACATTGATTCCTTTGCTTCTAGATGCTCTCGTCAAAGCATTTTTCAGTTAGCCTACAACCCGTCTAAGGATTAAAAGCCAAAAAATTAAAAGGCTCTGTGATTTTCTTTGGCCTAAGGGGAGATTATCTGCACCCAGCCCTTCCTAATGGCAGGTTTGAACCAGATACACTGGCGACATTCCCATCCTTTACAATAGACCCCTTCAAAGGCTCTAGCCTCCAGTTTTCAAAAAAGCTTTCCTTGAGACAGAAACAACTATTTTCTTTTTAGTTTGGGGGTTGTTTACTTTTACCACTTCTTTTTCCTCTTGTATGCTCACGGCAGAGTGCCCTTACTTGTGCACTTTGAAAACTCAATCCCCAAAGCTGAGCTCCTTCAGGAAGACTGTACAGTCTTCATTCATCCTGGGATGCAGACCTGAGTGGCCCGTGGAGGATTCCCTGGCACGACTCAGGGCATTGACACACTTCAGTGGAAAAGATTTCCATTTCTGTTTGTTTTAGCTTCTGTTTTCTTCAGAACTTCTTGTGTAGCGACTTGTAGACACGTGACACATGAATGTCCATTGCAAGTGTTAAATTGAAGGAGTAATGGATTTATCGTGGGGCCCTAGGAGGTCAGAAGTGTCCTTTGAAACATATATTCTCTTTTTGATCCTCAAAATTTATCAGTGGCTGTTGGGTCTGAAGTGGGGAAAAGAAAGCTATTCATCACGTGGCTTCCT
Source organism: Physeter macrocephalus (assembly GCF_002837175.3). Lineage (NCBI taxonomy): Eukaryota > Metazoa > Chordata > Mammalia > Artiodactyla > Physeteridae > Physeter > Physeter macrocephalus. The sequence goes on from NC_041222.1 coordinate 50,213,443, forward strand.
TCTGTCCATGGCTGGCCACCCTCATAGGTTATCTGGGAAAGGAGGCAGAGTGGCTGGAGGAGGGAAGAGATAAGGAGAGGGAGATGTGGTCCCCAGTACTCTAACATAGTGTGCCCTGCGTGGAAACCATGCTACAAATAATGCTTAGGTTCACCGGTTAACCCAGGAAATCTTTAATCCATAAAGTGCCTGGAGTCACAAAGTATCCCATATTGTACAGAACTGTGGTTTTGGAATGCTTTTGTGTAGAGCGCTTTATTTGACTTTAGTAACAGTGTATGCTAATATTACCATCCCCATTTTACAGATGAGGAACATCCTTAGCTTACAGTGTCTAGCACATTCCAAGCGCTCAATAAATGTTTATTGGATGAATAAGCAATCAGTAGAAATAGTATGCTCAGTATTGCATGGTGTGCTGGTGAAGCTGGGCCTTGAATGCAGGTGTTCAGAGTTTCAGGGTCAGCCAGGGATCTTTGCATCTCTCTGTGTCTCAGGCTTGTCCATGGAAAGGCCTCTGCTGGAGGGGCATTAGTGAATCAGCTGTGTCTGGGGACACAGCTCGAATTCGCCCAGTGAGAGATTTCTTAAAGACTCTATGCTTTATTGATTTAAAAGAGTATTTTTTCCCAAATATTTGTAGACGTGCTCGTTGGAAAAAAGCAACTCAAACGGTGCAAATTTATATAAAGTAGTCACAGGGTTAACTGCTTTTAACAATTTCTGTGCACATCTGGGTTTTATTTTAAAGGTTCATGTGAATTTAGCCTTCTACTCCATACACTCATCTACGAGTTACGCTTAAAATGACTCATCATCAAGTACAACTGATTCCAGGAGGACACCTTTGTGTACCTGGGACCGTGGAGTTCCTGGTGCGTCATGGCTTGGTCCTGTGGGTGCAGGCAGCATCCCAGTTAGAGAGCTGTGGAGTCTTGCTGCTGGTCCTGCCTCTTGAGCCTGAGCCCGGTACTAACCAGAGTGACTAATACTGTTCCACAGGGCAATGCAAGCTCAGTACTCAACAAATGAGTATTTGGAACCCTAGCTGGAGACTGTGTGCCTATGAAATTATTGTTGATCTCAGAGTGGGTTAATTTTAGTCTTAAACTTTTTGGAAATCCCAGATTGCACTGGCAAGCTATAAAATTCCTCCTTTCCCTTCCTTTTCCCCACTGGCCCTATCTGGAGATACCGAGAGGGTATGTTGGGGGTGCTCTGTGTTGGCTGCCCCGACGCCACAGTCTTATGGCTATAAAAGCAGCATGCCACCATTCTGGGCACTGACTCTCTGATCAAACCTCTCCTTCTACTCCTTTAAATCAGCTTTGGTGGTTCCACCCTCATCTCCCCCGACCACAACTTCCCATAGAAGGCGAAAGGTAAAGGTCTTTACCAAGAAGAGTGAGGGTTACACTTTGCTCTTTGCAGTCACACTTGCATGATCAGAAAAAATGAGCTTCAGCTCTGAGTCAGGAGAGGGTGGAACGGATGCTTCCTCCTTTCACCCTCAGCTTGGTTTTACCTGCTTAGTCTGTGAGTCAGCTTCTGTGGATTCAACATGAATTTTCTCACCCTTCCTTTCCTCTCCCACATTATCCCTCATATCTAGATATACCGAGATGAATGGCTCTGATTTCATTGAGGGAGGAAATCACTCTAATTTAGATTTTGAAAGGGGTGGAGGGAGGGAAACAAAGGATCAGTTCAGTGGGAAATAAAATGAGGAATGTCCCCTCATTCCTGACTCAAGAAGATAAGTATTGTACACAATGATGGAATTTTGGATAATCTCCCTGTTTATGTTCCTGAACATTTCAGGAAATGGCCTATTTGTCTAGTCATTGCCTCCCTATTGTGTTAGGCCCATCACCTAGGCATGACTTGGATGATTAAAAGCAGCACATGTCTTAGGGCAACAATAACACAGCGCTTCTAAAAATATACATGTGTATACTGTGGTGTCATTGTATTGGGGGCCAGGAAAAAGAACTCTCCTCCCAGGAGAAAAAAAAGGGAAAAAGAATCAACTGCATGATTATAACTCACTTTTCCCTTAGCCCCTCTTGTGGAGTTTCTGGCAAATATTTTTCCTTCTATGCACTGTCTTGGTACTTTTCATAAGAAAAGCTGGTCCCTGCTGAATTGTGGTCCTGTGATCAGAGGAGTATGATTTCCTCTGGTTTGTTTTACAAGAAGCCATTTGAAGTGGGGGAGAGCTTGGCTTTAAATTAAGGTGTCACTGACAAGCATGAGAAAGTGTTTAATTAATGTAATGACCTTCTGTTAGTAAGGGGAAATAGGACCTGAGATATGTTAGAAGAGGCTACGTTGGAATGTAGTGAAATCCACTAGGCAAGCGGGCTCAGAAACACTGATCATCATCCCTGTTGTGTGAGGCCCTGGATTTGTGTTGAGGATGTTGTAACATTTAAGTCTGTAACTCACCCTGTGAGGGAGGGGCTTTTTTGTTTTGTTTTTTCTTATTTTATAGATCAGTATACTGAGGCTTAGGTCAGTTCAATGACTTGCCCAGTGTCACGGAGCTTGAAAGGTGGCAGAGCTGAGTTTTGCACTCAATTCTGCCTGACTGTTCTCATTATACTACATAAAAGGGCAAGTGTTAATCTTAGTATTTGTGATCAGAGTAAACACATATCGGCAAGTTTTAAATGATGTAATTTGAAGGTTTATAGGAGGATCCATGCTCCAAAATAGCTTCTCTATCAGTCCCAACCTACTATTAGAGTTTTATTCCTCTGAATTAAATGCTAACTTTAAAATATCTAGAGGAAAAACACATATTAAGACCCTGATGTTTTAATATTTGATGTTCGATGTTTCTCTACAAAAAGGCCAAATTTCATGTATCCCAAATCTTGAGAAAATTAGTAGCTGCTTGTTGGCGGAGACGGGTGGTGGAGATGGAATGGTAGTGGTGAGGACAATGCCACCAGTGATAAGCAGGGGAGGGGAGCATCTACCAAGTCACTTTTCTAAAGTACTGGAAGTCTCGGTAAATCAGTAAGAAACATGGAGGCAGCAGTTCTGTAACTACCTGTCACAAATTGCCAGGAGCTCAGAGTCCAGACCTCAAGGAAGTGTCTGAAATGCTGGCAGAAAGAGGGAGAGGTGAGAATGCGTCACGCTGGGGGGTTGGACTCAGCATGTGGGGTGGGGGGCGGAGAAGAGGGTGAGGGATGAAGTCATCCTCTCTCCTAAAGCCTTCTTCCAAAGTCTCCTTGTCTGTTTATGTCACCAGCATCCTTCCAGTCACATTCAGGCCCAGAGTCTCAGTTTTTTTTTTTTTTAATTATTTTTCCTGGCTTATTGCCTCCACCCTTACCCAACACACACACACACACACACACACACACACACACACACACACACACACACACACACACACACACACACACACCCTTCCTTACGGATGATACTTCAAGATCTACTTAGGATCTTGCACAACTGATTGTGAATGGCTTTCTTCAGATTTTCTAATAAATATTTAGCACTAAAGTGTCTGTAGGTGGCACTCTTAGCTCTGGTCACGACTGTCCCAACAGGAACTTAAGCTGCTTGTGGAGAAAGTACAGTTGGAAGCTGAGTTTGGCCAGTTTGCTTTAGGACAGGGAGCCCTAAGTAGGGTTCAGTATCCCTCTGGCACCCAAAGAGGGGGTCCCATCAACCCACCATATTCCTTCAGGCTAAACCCCCCTACCCAATCTCATCCACCAGTATAGCCTCTTCACTCCCAGTTTCTAAAACATGTTAGCAGTTGGGTGTTATTATGGTTTGACCTTATGGTCTCCCCTACTTGGCTGCTCCCTGGTAGAAATCCTAGGTGTTACACTGCTGTGCGCTGTGATTGTGGTTTCCCAGGGAGATCCTGTAGCCGGGGCACAATCTGCTGGGTACACCCCCCGCCTTGAGAGAAAAAGTTGAGTGAGCACAATCGCTATGAATCCACACCCCGACACCACTGGTGACCCGGTGGAGCTTCTGACTAAACCTCGGGGGAGGATAGCTCTGTACCTCCCCTTTTATAGCAAATAAACAAACAAGTGAACAGCAGCAAGAGACTTCAGCCAGGATAGGGGAAGCCCTCGATCATTTCAGCTGCATTTGTGGTTCGAGGAGAAGCGGGGAATGATATAAATGTTCTGACAAGGACGGGAGGTATTTTTACGTTGATAGATGCAGACCTGGGAGCTGCCTGTGGTACCACTTTAGGAGGAAGGCTCCTGATAGGCCAGGTGTTCTTTCTTGCTTGAATCTTAACCTCCGTTTGGGAAGAAAGCTTACTGTGTTCTGCCCAGACCAGGTTGGCCCCACTGGTGAGAGCAGGCTTGTGCTTTGGTGGAAAGAAAGACTATTCAGTTTTTTTTGTTTTGTTTTGTTTTTTTAAAGCCTGGTGTTTATTGGGAGCTGACGATAATGGATGTGGCTTAGACCCCCTGCTCTGTTTCTGTGGGCCCGGAAGGCCTGGAAATGGCTCTAACCGTTTATAAACTGCCAGCAGCCCAGAGCCCAGATCTGGAGGAAGTGACTGGAATGCTAAGTGAGACAGGGGGTAGTGAGAGAGAATCTTGTTCAAGTTCACTGTAGAAGAAAATGAACGTTTCTTCTCCATACCTTCCACTCTTCTGATTTGTTTCTGCTCAAGCTACCAGCATTTCCCCAAGGCTAAAAATCTGAATTTCCTGCATCCTCTTTCACCCTTCATCTTTTATATCCAACCAGCAGCCACATCTTGCCAGTTTTACTTGGTCCTTTAACTTTTACTTAAGTCTGCACTTCCTATACACACACACACACACACACACATATCTCTTTTTGCCAGTCCATGGCACTCACCACTACAAGGCTGATGGTCTGATCAGGTTACTCAGCTCCCCATGAATCTTCAGTGGCTGCTCATTGGATTCATTACTTAAGGACTGTATGCCCACTGAGGGAAGAACCATATTTAATTCATATTTTTTTTCTTTCAGAGTGCCTAGAATCCCCAAGTATTTACTGATTTTAATTCCAATGAATAGAATACAAGGTCTCTGATGTTGCCTCATAATTTGGTGGTTTAGCTTTACTCCCCGTAGCAGATGCTGTCAGTGGCTTACCTGGGAGTGTCACCAGCAGCTCCATAGAATGTTCTCTGTACACTAGAAAGGCTTCTTGCTTCAAGTCCCTGTGTCTCCTTGCTGAAGGGCTTTCTCCAGCTGCAGGAACCTACTCAGCTGGAAGTGCTGTGGGGTTAACATCCCTAAAGCAGCAACCTTCAGCCACTGATGGATGGGAGTTGGGTAGCAACCCCAGCTCCCTTGTCCCTTGGGAGGACACTTCTGAACTGTGTTCTACACAGTCTTTCAGTTGGTGTCTAGTGAGACCATGTTTCATTTGCCACAGTGGCAACCATTAACTCACCCTTCTTTGGCTTTCCCTCCTTGCCCTGCTGATTTTACTAACTACCTCTCTACAGTTTCCTGGAATCGCTCTAAAATAAGCTATATGAACCCAAATTCTTGTCTCAGGTCTGCATTTAGGGGAACTCAAGCTTCCCTACACAGCTCTAGCCCCACCCAATGAGCGCATTTTTGTCTAAATAAATTTAGACAAAAATTTAGCCCAAATTTGTCTACATAAATCCTTGTGCTTTTCCACCTCTGTCTCAGTTGTGCCCACTGCCTTGAACATCCTATTTTCTGTGGATGAAAATTCCATTTATCTTTTAAGACCTCACAATTTATACTTCTCCTAAGATATAAAATATATCCTCCCTTACATGATAATCTTTATGAATTTGCTTTATCTCTTCTACTAGAGTATCAGCTCATTGAGGATATGTCGTCTTTATCTTTACATCCATCATAGTGCCTGACACTAGTGGGTTCTCAATAAACATATGTTGACTAATCCTTAAGCGGATGGTCAGGGCTGGAAATCTTTCCGTCTCCATACGTCTGATTTTTTTACTGCCTGACGCTCTAAACCTAGAGCATTTCTAATGCTCAAGACTCCAGTGGATCGGGATCTGATTCTCATTCAATGGGTTTAAGGATTCCAAGCATTTACTGAGGATCCCTGCTTTGCAATTCCAAAGGCAGAGCAGCAGAGTCTGATTATTTTTTCAGGCTTGGAACCAAGTAATTACTACACTTGCTGTTTTGGCCACAGACGCTTGTGTTATAGCTGGAGCTGACCTGTAGCAAATGTATTTTTAGTGATCTCAGAGCAAATTACAACCTCATCATTCAACTACAATTCATTCTTACCATCTTGAGTGAACCAGAGTGATTACTAGGGGTATTGCAGAGGGAAAGCTAAGTGGGGTTAGATAGAAAGGGCTGATGGAGTATGTGTGACCTGTGCTTGTCATGACCCAAGGGGTCAGTTATCAAACATACTGTCCTCTCCTTTGAGAACTCGGATGACTGAGACGTCCCAAGGACTAGTTACCAAGACTGCTGGGCTGCAGCATCAGAGTAACTCCTGCTGGGAATAAATGCTTTCACTGGGGCCCTGCCTTTCAGCCTGAGCTGCATCATCCACAAATGGATGACCAGAGGTCAGACCCATAGAGTGAACAGTCAGAACACAGCACCTAAGTGTTGACTGGGTTCTAGATCCCTCAAGTTGGGAGTGGGAGATGAATTTTTACCCTTGACAGCCTGTCTTCTGCTTTTGGTATCTTCCATGTACATGAAGTGAGAGAGAGAGAGACAGTGTGTGTGTGTGTGTGTGTGTGTGTGTGTGTGTGTGTGTGTGTCTGTCTGTCTGTCTGTCTGTCTGTCTGTCTGTGTATGTGTGTGTTCAGGATGGTGTATGACCCTAAAGCCTCTTGAGACATAATAGGATTATAGTTCTCAATTTCTTTAAGAGAAATAATATGATGTCTGTAGTTATTTTTGTCCACACATCTACATACCAGAGCCAAGACGAGGCAGAGTTTTATTTTTCCTTGATTATTATTATTACTATTTTTTAAAAAACCTTCACTCTTGCTTGCATCTGTATGCTTCTTGGGAAGTGGACAGTTGATTCCCGGCAGGAGTCGGAGTTCCATTTCTTTCTTCCATCTAGACTTGGACCATGTAACCATAAAGTAGCTTTTATTTCAGAATCATGGGTCTGTTCCCTTCTCCTTGAATATTTATAGTATAATTTATAAGATCCAGTTACTGTATTGTAGTCTATGCAACCTGTGTCTTTTTTACCCCTACCTTTATTGAGATATAACTGACATGTAATATTGAGATATAACTGACATGTAACATTGTGTAAGCTTAAGATGTACAATGATGATTTGCTATACGTATATAATACAAAATCATTACCACAATGAGGTTAGTTAACACATCTATTACCTCACATAGTTACAATTATTGTACGGTGAGAACTTTAAAATTTACTATCTTAGCAACTTTCAAGTATATAATACAATATTATAAACTGTAATCATGCTGTACGTTAGATCCCCAGAACTTACTTATTTTATAACTTTGTGCCTTTGACCAGCATCTCCCCATTTCCCCCAGCCTGAACCACCACTCTACTCTGTTTCTATGTGTTCAGCATTTTTAGATTCCACATATAAATGATATCATACAGTTTTTTTTTCCAATATTTTTTAAAATTTATTTTTTTACTTATTTACTTTTGGCTGCATTGGGTCTTCATTGCGGCACGTGGGCTTTCTCTAGTTGTGGCGAGCGGGGGCTACTCTTCGTTGCGGTGCGTGGGCTTCTCATTGCAGTGGCTTCTCTGTTGCGGAGCACGGGCTCTAGGTGCACAGGCTTCAGTAGTTGTGGCAAGAGGGCTCAGTAGCTGTGGCTTGCAGGCTCTAGAGCGCAGGCTCAGTAGTCGTGGCGCATGGGCTTAGTTGCTCTGAGGCATGCGGGATCTTCCCGGACCAGGGCTTGAACCCATGTCCCCTGCATTGGCAGGCGGATTCTTAACCACTGCCATGAGGGAAGCCCTCATACAGTTTTTGTCTTTCTGTCTGACTTATTTCACTTAGCATAATGCCCTCAAGTTTCATCCACACTGTTAAAAATGGCAGGATTCCCTTCTTTCTCATGGCTGAAAAATAATCCATTGTATGTGTATGCCACATTTTCTTTTTTTAATTGAAGTACAGTTGATTTACAATATTATTACAATATTAGTTTTAGGTGATAATACTCTAGGTCCATCCACGTTGTTGCAAATTGCAGAATTTCATTTTTAATGGGTGAGTAATATTCCATGCGCCACATTTTCTTTTTTTAAAAATTTCTTAATTTTATTTAATTTATTTATTTTGTACAGCAGGTTCTTATTAGTCATCAATTTTATACACATCAGTGTATACATGTCAATCCCAATTGCCACTTTTTTTCTTTTTAAAAAAATATTTATTTTTTAAAGTTTTTAATTTAATTGTATTTCTTATTTTATACAGCAGGTTCTTACTGGTTATCTATTTTATACATATAAGGGTATATATGTCAATCCCAGTCTCCCAACTCATCCCACCACCACCTCCCCGCCACTTTTCCCCCCTTGGTGTCCATACATTTGTTCTCTACATTTGTGTCTCTATTTCTGCCTTGCAAACCGGTTCATCTGTACCGTTTTTCTAGGTTCCATATGTATGCGTTAATATACGATATTTGTTTTTCTCTTTCTGACTTACTTCACTCTGTATGACAGTCTCTAGATCCATCCACATCTCAAAAAATGACCCAATTTTGTTCCTTTTTATGGCTGAGTAATATTCCATTGTATATATGTACAACAACTTCTTTATCCATTCATCTGTTGATGGGCATTTAGGTTGCTTCCATGACCTGGCTATTGTAAATAGTGCTGCAATGAACATTGGGATGCAGGTGTCTTTTTGAATTATGGTTTTCTCTGGGTATATACCCAGTAATACCAGTATTACTGGGTATATACCCAGAGAAAATGGGATTGCTGGATCATATGGTAATTCTACTTTTAGTTTTTTTTGTTTCTTTTTTTTTTTTTTGGTACGCGGGCCTCTCACTGTTGTGGCCTCCCCCGTTGTGGAGCACAGGCTCCGGACGCGCAGGCTCAGCAGCCATGGCTCATGGGCCTAGCCACTCCGCAGCATGTAGGATCTTCCCAGACCCGGGCATGAACCCGTATCCTCTGCATCGGCAGGTGGACTCTCAACCACTGCGCCACCAGGGAAGCCCTACATTTAGTTTTTTAAGGAACCTCCATACTGTTCTCCATAATGGCTGTATCAATTTACATTCCCACAAACAGTGCAAGAGGGTTCCCTTTCCTCCACACCCTCTGCAGCATTTGTTGTTTGTAGATTTTCTGATGACGCCCATTCTAACTGGTGTGAGGTGGTACCTCATTGTAGTTTTG